>NW_006292686.1:1170328-1179084 GCF_000327345.1 Myotis davidii | reverse complement strand
GAGGAGGGAAATATTCAATATAAAATTAACAAAAATACATTCACTAAGCAGAGCGAAATTGCCAGTAAGAATTTTTCTCACAGTCACTATAACATCAAAGACACATTCTTGCAAACTTCCTAAGTGTCTTAAATATAGAATATCTAGCAACAGTCAAGAGAGCTAACCAGCATAGGGAGAAAAGTCAAGCAAACTTGTTGTTTCCCATTTTGTCCTGACAAGGACACTTGCTAAATTGGTTTCTTCTGTTAGGATGAAGTGTGATGTAACCCACTGATGACACCAAGATCACCTACATTTACTTCCTTTTCCTGGTTTAAAGGTAAGTAAATAGCATTTTATTTTAAACAAAGACTGCTTATCTCTTTCCTAAAGATGCAATTAACAAAAGGAAACTCTCAGCTACACCATTTGAAGAGTCAGAGCACTCTGAAGAGCTGTTTCAGAGGTACCCAAATGAGCCCTGGAGCTACCACAAGGTCTCATTCCAGTTTGCTTTTATACTTGAACTCTCCATTGGGACAATGGTGCGAAAGAGGGAAAGAACCTGGTTCTATGATAGGGAAAATCTACTTTAACACTGAGCTCACCCCTGTGCTAATTTAAACAGAGGCCAATATAGTCAATTCTACCTACCCCAGCCTGACCCTAGACCAGGGGTGGGCAACCCCTGGCACGCGTGCCAAATATGGCATGCCAGTAACTTTTGCTGGCACGTGAAACCCTGTCTTATAATCTTTCATTTACAATTTTTTTCTTAATATGGACTTTTTTATTTTTCAGACAAAATTCAGTGTAGGTGCATCTTAGATAAATAAATAACTGTCATCAGTGATGCAGCAGCAAAAGTCCCACTGATAATATCAAATGGAGTCATAAAGTTTTCTGTCGGACTATCAGTGTACATGTACACATTAAAAAATAAGTGTATTTTTCATCATCATATACTGTGTTTTTGTCGCTCAAATGAATTTTATTATTTCTTCAAGTTTCTTCACATACGTACACCTTAAGAGATATCAAGTAGGCGTAACATGTTCTCAAAAAATTAGGGTTGGCACGCAGAAGAATTTTTGAGTCAGAGATTTTGCTGGTTTTGGCACCCACTCACAAAAAGGTTGCCCACCCTTGCCCTAGACTATATAAGAGTAATAATTCAAACTAACTAACCTAAACTTACTGATACTTGATCTCTGGGAATGAAAGGTAAGTTTAAGAGTTTAGCCCGGCCAGCATGGCTCAGTGGTTGAGCATCAATCTATGAACCAGAAGGTCACAGTTCAATTCCTTGTCAGGGCATATGCCTAGGTTGTGGGCTCCATCTCCAGAGTGGGCTGTGCAGGAGGCAGTTGATCAATGATTCTTCTCTCATCATTGATATTACTCTCTCTCCTTCTCCCTTCCTCTCTGAAATCAATAATAATAAAAAAAGTTAAAGGTCCATTCACAAAGCGTATTTTTCTTTATTTATATTTATAGTATTAATTTTTTATTCTCTCCTTTGCCCCATTTCTATTCCCTGACAGCATCCTGTACATCATCCTCACCACTGCAAATAATAATAATAATAATAATAGGAAATTATTGGTCCCATTCTAATACAATCTCCTCCAACTAGAATCAGAGAGGATTCGGAACTCAGATGAAATTCCCAATCACAGATATGAAAACAAATCCTCATCTTCATTGACATGGCCAGGTAGCCGGGCCTGGTATTCGTTTTTAGCACAGTCTGAATTTGGGGGTGTGAAGGGAGACACAGGAGATGGGATTTATGAAGTGCTGCTTTTCTTGTGAGACAAACATTAGGCACCCTTTTGGAGACTTCTCATCCTACACCTCAGGTCCAACAGGTCAAGAAGTAGTGATTCAGCTACAATTTCACCCTGGCTGTGCATCACAGCCTCTGGGGGACCTGGAGAAGGGGAGGGAACTCAAAGGGAACGTGGGGCGGGAGAGGGAGAGAAAGGAAGACTCAACATTCAAAGTTACTGTGACTCAAGGAAAGTCAATAAAGTTTAACCAACCTGTTTTCTCTGTCTTATCAAGCTGGCCCTCCTTACTGAGGAGCTGGTGCTGGCTGGGCCCAAATGTGGGCAGGGTCACACCTCAAAGCCACCACCTCTGGAGCAGAGTGGGAACAACCTACAAAATGAGAAAAGGTGACATTATAAGGGAGTCAACACCAAAAATGGTCCCATCTCTCTATTTCTCCACTTAATACCACCAGGAGTCACAAATTAGAGACAACAAAACATTTCCCACCCCCTGCCTGCACTTTGTAAGCAAGCTTCCAGCTCCTGGGTGGATTCCATATAATCCTCCATTAGCCTCTGAGCAAGAGCCACTGGGATCACGCGTGCCTGGGACAGACAGGCTCCCACAGCATGCCCCAGCCATGCCACGGGCAGCATCACCGGAGAATGGCTCGGACCACTAGTTCCAGGTGAAGCTTCGAGCATCTCAATGGCATGTGAATGCTGATGGATGGCCAGTTGAAAGGGTAGAGAAGGGCGAGGCATGATTAAATGCTATCAGAAACAGGGAGGAAAAAAGAAGAGCTGAAGAAAATGAAAAATATGGAACTAAACAGTTCCTCAGTGTAAGAGAACGGGAGTGATGGGAGAAGTGTCCATGACAGCTCAAATAGGAACAAATGCATATTTTTATTTTCTGTCAAGTAAATGCAGCAAATTATTCAAATTGCATGGGCCCTTCAGGAGCTTGAGAATGTCTGCTCTGGGGGCTAAAGGCCTCCAAAGTGTGTCTGGGGAGAAAGCCATGTTGGGCCCTCCACAGAGTGAGAGAAAACAGGAAGGCAGTACTTCCCAGAGCTATGGCGTTCAGCCACACTCTCTAAGTCTTTGAAAAACAGCATCCCATAGCTAAACTGAAGAGTGAAAAACTGGGAAGTAAAAACTAAAGAAGTAAAATAAACGGCCACACAGACAAAACTGGTCAAGAAATACTTGCTTGGCATGTTTTCTCGTGTTTATTCCCTGTTGGAGTCAGAGAGGCTGCCCCATCGTGTGAATGCCCAGTTATCATCTTGACTCTTACTTTGTCCGCATGGAGTTACTGAGCACTTGAGGTGGCAAACCTCTGCCCGCCCCGCAGGTGGCGGGGAGGAAGCCTCCCAGCCCTTTCTGTTAGAAGCAGCTCCTCATGGTTTCTGACACAGTGAACAGTTTCTCTCTTTACACCTCACTGCTTCAATTACTCATCTTTTTACTTTGAACCTTTCTCTTTTGAAAAGTTCTTTGCATTTTGAACAAGCCAGGGGAACCGGAACCCTTACTCGTTCCCTTGCAATTCTCAAAGTTTCTTAGAGGCGAAACCCTCCTTGAGGATCTGATGCAACTCTGGCCCCTCCTACAGAAGCATGCACATTCTTTACACTCAACCTTTTTTTGGGGGGGGGGGAGGTTCAGTATCAGGAAGGCCAGGAATCCCAGATAGCTCTGCAGGATAAGTAAGAAGAATGTTGGTTTCACTTGATATATAACCCACCTTCCTTTAAACTATGAATCAAGTCAATTTTATTAAAATTCCCATGAGATTTCAGAAATATAGGAACAAAACATCCTTTTATATCATCCCCACCCATCTAAACTTAAAGCTGCCTAGGATAGAATTAAACACTAAAAACAACAACAAAAAACAACCAAGGTTTTCTTGTTGTTATTCGTTTTTAATTAATGGCACATTTTTATGAGGAAGAAAGTATAGAGAGAAATGGCTCCATACTTTTTTCTAGGAACCATCAAAATCTCTAAATAAGTAAACTATATGTAGAAACACACAGAGACAAGTCTCTGGAATTAAAAAATTTCAAAATATAACTAAGAGTCTCAAAATTTGGACATATGCCCTTCCCCTCAATTAAAAAAGATACTTGTAACCTCTCAGCACACACTGGGAACTCAGGGGAGGAACGGGCCAACCTGACAGATTTGACCTTGCACCTTCCATCCTCTGATTCTGGATGTAAATGATTTGAATATTGAGAATGTCTTGCAACCAAGCTGAGTAATAAGAGTCACTACCCTGTTTACTCTGGTTTCCACCAGGCAGGAGGGATTCATAGAACTCAGAGGGCGGAAAAGTACAGGACAGTTCTTGGAAGAAAACTCAAGATACCCCTTACCTCTATCAACACTGCCTCAAGGGGAAGGAAAAAAAAAAAAAGCAGTGAGGGAGGCTGTGCCCTAGATGATGCCTGTAGGGGAAATGCAACTAGCAGGCTGGGGAGGCTCCTGCCCCAAAGGGAAGATGCTGAGTTTCTGGCTTTGCATTCCCACACAGGCCTTGCCCAGGTCTAGTGGAAGCAGGATGACTTGGAGATGGCAGAGTTCCATCTGTGAGGATGAGGGGGATAAGGCTAGCCCCCACCCCTGAGGAGATAAGGGACAATGCTATGTAAAACCAGAAAGAACCAGGTCCCAGAGATAGCAATGAGATGGAAAGATGAAAAATGCTCTAGAAACAAAGCTATCCAGCTTCTAGAAACCCTACAGATTCTTAAGGTGGAATCTAAAATCTTTCCCAAGGCCCCCAGGAAAGATGGCTAAGTTTAGATGCCTGGGATGACAGAAGACGCCCCCCTCCCTCCCCCAGCCCCATACACACATAACAGTGAACTTCACAACACCACCAAACACCAAACCGGGAGAGCTGCTGTGCTGAGCTTGTTTTGTTGAAGTCCCATCCAACCAGGAAAGGCTAAAAGAGTTTCAGGAGGAGCTCAGGTACTAAGATGCTGTGAGCTGCTACGGAGCTTAACAAGCAGCAAGAACATCTCCGGAAGGATGGGCTGAGGCAGAAAGGAAACATTCTTCCCGTCTTGGCTAGCTGGGACAGAACCAAGCCAGACTCGATGTCGCAGCATGGCACTGCCTGTTCTCCCCTGCCTGCCAAGCACAGGACAAAACCATCTCCTCTAACCAGGACAGCCTCACGAGTGCTCTGAGGCCCAAGACAGCTGCGATGACGGCTCTGAGTTCCAGGAAGTGGATGTGTTTCTTGGCTTAGGGTGCACTCTATGCCTTGGATAGGGCGACACCCATGCAAGTCACCCTCCCCCCTTGTTGACATGAGCTTTGGTCCAACGGGGCCAGCGAGTGTCACACTGAGCAGGCCCTGCACAATCAGGCACTCAGAGCTGCTCAAGGGGACCCCTAAGAGGGGGACGACCTCTTGGCCCACTTTCAAGAAAACAAAGTGTGCAGGGGTGGGGAGACTGTACCTATAACCAGGTACAAGAGCCTCCCTGTGGGTTGTCTTCTGACCTTTGCCTCAAGACTGCAGACAAAACCAAAGTTAGACTTTCTAACCTGCCAGGGAAAGCCCTCCATGCTCTGCCCTCAGTTTACCTTCTGGCCTTTTTGCCCACAAGTTCCCATGGTTACTCTCTGTTCAGTTTCTTCTGAACATTCTTCTCTCCACCCCATCCCTTAGGGACCACTTTCTACTACTAGATTCCCACTAACCCCATTCTTAGTTCCAAACTTGAACTCTGAAATAATAGCCCCAGCTAATACATTTTTTATCCTCACCCGAGGATATTTTTTCCATTAATTTTTTGAGAGAGTGAAAGGAAGGGAGAAAAACATCGATGTGAGAAAGATACATCGACTGGTTGCCTCCTGCACACTGCCCAAATGGGGGCGGGATGTGACATGCAATTGAGGTACGTGCCCTTGACCAGGAATCGAATCCGAGACCCTTCGATCTGAGGGCCAATGCTCTAGTCACTGAGCCAAACCGGCCAGAGCAGCTAATACTTTTTGAATACTACGTCGCCTGCTTTCATCTCATAACAGTCTATTAGGTGTACAGATGAGACAATTAAGGTGTTGGGGTTAAGCAACGTGCCCCCAAGATCATGGTGGGGGGGGGGAGCAACGTGAATCCAGTTTCTAATCTCTGTTAAGTTTCTTTTGCACAAAATTTGCACCTCCTAGCACAGGGCTAGAGAGAACAGATGTGTTCCCCTCAGTCACATTCTCTGACTTCTCACAATCATATTCTGAGTCATTTCTGCCCTTCCAGGCTGCTCAGCGCCTGGCCTCCCATTTCCTCCAGTTTCTAGGCAGGAAAAAGGAGTTCTCCCCTCCCACCTTCACCTTTGCCTTCTTCTCTGTGCAGGAGGCAGGCCTGGATTTCCACCTGAGACTAAAAATTCACTGCACAGGAGTCTGCCACAAGGGGATGGGGAACTCCACATCCAATACCGCTGCGTTCTAGAGGCACCCAGGCAAGGAGACAGGAAGGATGCCCCCAGGCCCTGCTGAAGCCACACAGCCCAGTCCTGTCCAATGGCTGGATCCAACCGACCCCCGGTGCTAGCTCGAGCTCAGAAGCAACCCGTGTACTCCGGGCCACCTCTGCTTCCGTGAACGTGGAATGCACACCTCGAGCAAGAGGAAGCTCTGGTGACGTGGGGAGTGAGTAGCCAGAAGTGCACAGACCCAAAATTAAGCCAACACCACGGGAAGGAACTCTTACAGTCCCAGGTGAGAAGTTACCAGTCACTGACCCTCCAGCAGAACCACCCAGCAGGTGCAGACCTTTGTTAGAAGCGCGATTCTCAATGCGTGGAGGTCACTATGCGGTGCACCTTAAACGTACTCTGAAAATGCAGCTTCTTGGGCCTTGGCCGGGAGCTGCTGTCTCGGAGACTCGCCTGTGTCTGTGTGCCAGCTCCCCGGGGACCATGACACAGCCTGGGAAACCAGCGCTCTTCTTCCCACCATTCTGGATGAAGGGCAACACAAAACCATGGATCTCTCCGAAAAATGTCCTTCCGTCAGGATTTGGAAGGAGCCACTCTCAGAATAACCACCAAGGCACCGATTCTGACTTCAGCTTTATTTATTACAATTCTGTCTAATAAAGCGGTAATATGCAAATGGACCATCACTCCAACACACAAGATGGCAGCCCCCGTGTGGTCAAAGACGGCCTGCAGGGGAGTGCAGTTGTGGGTGATCAGGCCTGCAGGTGAGGGCAGTTGTGGGGACCGCGGGTGGTAAGGAGTGAGGAGTCCTGGATTGTGAGAGGGTTGTCCGACTTCCTGTTCAGGCCTGGTCCCACCAGGGAGGGTGAGGAGGAGGGTGAGGAAGGGGAGTCCCGGAGGACAACCCCAATGAAAGCAGACCTCTACATGGTTCCCCCTGGGCCTCAGAACTACCTCACCACCTACTGTGGTTTATGTCTTAATGGGACTCACAGCTGGAGGAAGAAAAATGAAACTGAGTTCATCCCAGCCGCCGAGAGCAGTGGGTGTAGGACCACCATGAGCTGCTGACACACCCTCTCAAAAGGCTCGGCTCTCTGTCGTGGGTAAACGGACACGGATATTCAGGAAAGAGGGGGAAGGAGTGGCTCATGGGAGAGTGACAGGTTCCATGCTGAAGTAGTTTCTCCCTTAGAAATAATTTGGGCATTTTAGTTGTTACAGTGCATACAATTTCAGCAGAGGCAAGGGCTGATTTTGAAGTCAGGGTTTTTGCTTACCAAATGTCTCTATGAATTCAGATTCCATTCACTACTTAAAATATGAACTGCTGGAAAGGTGAAGAGATTTTTCTGGTATGTGCTAGATAAAACTATCCTATGACACCCCATTCTTCTTCCTGCATCTCTAAGGGCACCTGGCTTCCTCAGATGGAGGAAAAGGAGCAAAGCCCTGATTATAAGCTCTCCTGTCTGTAAATAAGACTATGAAGAAGCAGACTCCAGTCCTTGTAGCTCTCCTGGGGGCAGGTCTTACTGACAGGAACTAATTACTGCCAGACTCACGAAACCAAGACACAGCTGCCACATGGCAGCCATGTGTCACCCGGGCCCTGCTCTTCTGGGAAGGGCCATGTCCCTCTCCCCAGGTGAGCCAGTCTTTTCCTAAACATTGCTTTTCTGCCAGGTCACCAGGATCTGGTTACTTCATCACCTTCTTGCCCAACTTAGCAGAAACCTGTATGGTTCTCTATTCTGCCAAAGAAGCCAGTGAGGAAGAAGGTGGGCAGCCAAGGGAGCCTAAATAAGGAAGCACCCATGCTGGGCAGAGGGCCTACCACACCCTCACCTACCCCAGGGCAGGGCAGGGTCTTTCAGGCTCAGGCAGAAGTCTCAGGAGGAGGGTCCTGCAGGGGATTGAATTTTTAAGTCCACAGCCCACCCCAACCCTGGGATCTGCTCTGCGGGCTTATCAAAAAGGGTAAGGAGAGGCCTCCACATCACTCCCTGCCTGAGGAGTTTAAAAACAGAAAAGAAGCCCAGCTGGTTTGGCTCAGTGGACAGAGTATCGGCCTTCAGACTGAAGGGTCCCAGGCTCGAATCCAGTCAAGGGCACATGCCTGGGTTGCGGGCTCAATCCCCGTCAGGGGGCATGCAAGGAGGCAGCCGATCAATAATTCTCTCTCATCATTGATGTTTCTATCTCTTCCTCTCCCTTCCTCTCTGAAATCAATAAAAATCTATTAAAAATAAATAAATAACAGAAAAGAAGATGTTACTATAATAGAAAACGGAATTTAAGTCAGAGTGTATCAGAAGTCTGGTGTATGTCCATTTCCCAGTAACTAGGGGTCACAGACTATTTGTGACATAAACTGAGTCAGAAAATTTGTTAGGTACTTTACATTTATCCCCAAATCCTCCCCCAAATCTTATCCTATGCGGTCAGATTCAACCAGTGTCTGACCGTTCAACCAGTTGCTATGACACACACTGACCACCAGGGGAAAGATGATAAA
>NW_006292686.1:1156608-1170317 GCF_000327345.1 Myotis davidii | reverse complement strand
GGCCTGAGCCCTCTCGCAATCCGGGAACCCTCTGGGGATGTCAGAGACTCAGTTCTGGCCAGATCCCCGCAGGCCAATCCAAGGGATCCCACCGGTGCACAAATCCATGCACTGGGCCTCTAGTAAGGTAATGATTAGATTATTTGCAGGGTATTACACAGCTGTTAAGGGGGAGGGCTAAAATTCTTGTACTTTCTGCTGCATCACAAAGAGGACCATTAAAAACCCATTCAGAGAAGGGTGATTGGAGAACCAGAGAATTGGGAACCAAGTCAGAAGGAAAATGAGAAATGTCTGAAGGAACTAGAGATGCTCAGCCCATTGAAGATAAAGAAATGGAGACCTGCAAGGCTGGGTGCAGACACCTGAAAGCCTGGGGTGTGGAATAGGGGTGCACCCTTCCCATGTGTCCACAACGGCAGGAATGAGGTTTGGAAAAGAGACACAAAGAAGCAGGTCTGGGACTCCAAAATTCTTTACACCAGAGCTTTGAACAATTAAAGCTGCCCATCATGGAATGAGGCCCCATAAAAAGTGAGCTTGCTGTCCCTGGGATATTAAAGCAGAGGATCCTGCAGGTGGGTGGGAGATCAAATCAGATCATTCTTCTAACGTCTAGGAGTCTGGGCTTCTAAAAGGATGGTCCCTTGTCCATAATACTCTAAGATTCCAAAGTGTGCAGCAGAGGACAGACCACGGTAGTATAACTTAAAAAGCACTTGCTGAGGTGTCTAAATCTTGGACTAGAAACTCCGCTGGCCGCCAACGGAGCAACTTTAAGTCTCTGGCCTCAGTTCTCTCAGAACTGAGAGAAAAATGAAGCTAATAATAACTGCCCGCCATACCTTACAGTACAGAAATCAATCAAAGGAATTAAAACGCTTTACGGTGCACTCTTCCTCTGGGGAGCATGCCCATGCCTTTCCCGGTCCTGTTTTCTTCCCCTAGGTGCTTAAGTTACCCCTGCCTTTCTTCTCCCTCCTAAGCTACAAGGGCCCTTCTATTACCTCTGTAAATTTCTAAATAAAACTTTATCTCACAATTTGAAAAACAAAACAAAGAAATGGTCCAGCATCCCCCAGGATGAGCTATTGATGTTATGCTCTTTACCTCCCTACATTCCAATTTATTTAGCCTCTGGGCCAGTTCTCCCCAACCTTTTGATTCATCCACGGGATCCCCTATCAGATTGCAATGCTTTGAGGGCAGGGGCCAGTTTGATGATCTTAAAATAATTTCGGTTCCAACCCCTAAATTTAACAATGAAATAGAAATATAATTTAGCTTATCACAAATGCAATCCCATTGACAATAAGGAGTAGAACATGCTGTGATGAGCAGGAAATAAAACCCCTCCTGTTTCGGTTTGCTGCTGAACAAACCCTGGTCAACTTCACACCGTCTTAGTAAGAAGGTCCCACTGCTGGCTCCCACAGGACGAGGCTCTCTTCCAGACGCTCCCACACCTCTTCCCTCCCGGCTGTAGAACTCCATACAGCACAGCTGACACCCCGCACCGCAACCCAGAATCCCAGGCAACTGGACCACAGTGATGGGACTGTTCTGGACACTCCTCTGAAGTGGCTCTGGTGCCTTGGGTCACATTTACAGCCCAGGGGAGGAAGCTGGGGTAAAGTTCAGCAGCAGTTTGCTGACAATTTTAGGCAATATCCTGCAACTCTTTCATAGGCCCCAGGGTTGTGGCTGGCCTTTGTGACATGCTCTGGTAAAGGGTCAGCAGCTGCAGAAACAGGATTCTCTACTTTCCTCCTGAGGAAGAGCTGGAAGGCAAGCTCAGTGCCCTTAGGGCAGGTGGTCAACCTAGGATCTGGGCTTTAAATTCCCAGAATTCAGAGTGTGCACCACCACAGCCTTTATAAAATCAAAATTGCTTTGTAAAAGACAGCACTGATTGAAATGCTTCTACCCTAATAGCTCAGAGAAGGCAGTGGAAGGAGATGAGTTCTTTCCTCGCCCACTGGAAAAGCGGTCAGCTGTGGTCAAAGTTTCACAGTGGGTAACCAGACATTACAGACCGTCAGCTGAGAATGACTGTGCTGGGTGCATTGACCAGGCGCTGGATGGCCTGCCCTCTATGCCTTCTAATGGATGACCTTTTCCCCCCTCTAAAAAAATTATTCACCACTGTATCTATGAAGAAAAACAAATACTCCAAGATATAAGTGGGGGATGAGAGTTTATCACAAGCCAACCAATTGAAAACACTAGCAAGCCAATGGATTTTCTTAAAGTAAACTGAGGAAAACCCAAAAGCTACTGTGGGGTGGGACGGGCGTTGGAGGGAAGGTGGCACGTGGGCAGGTTTCTGTCCCCACCCACAGCACTGATGAGCTGACCAGCAGAGGCACTTGGAGGAAGTCTGAGGCACTAGGGCCCTCTCAGTTCCTCCCCTGACCTGGTGAGAGGAGGGTGACTAGTTCAGGACCACTGCACCCCCTCGGGTAGCTAACTGCACTGCTGCTACACCAGCACAAAGGGCTGAGCCCCCACCCAGCAGGGTCTGAAACAAGCATAATGTGTCCAAGGCACATCTGTCCTTTTGCGGGTTGACTGAAATTACACAGGACGCTGACCATGCCCAGGCCTTCAATGTGGGTTCACACGTTACAAACCCCACCCTGAGAAACAGATACCTGTCTACGGGCTCCTAATGCTTCCCCCACCACCCCTGCAAGTTATAAAGAACAGGATGGAAAATCTAAAAGGGGAGATCACCACCAGTTGGACAGGTCCCTTCCCATAGCCTCTGGTACCTGTGAGAGTTCATCCAAGTAACAGAAAGCTGGCCTGCGTTCCCACCAGCAAGATCGCTGCTGTGCGGGCCTGTTTTGTTCATCGGTTCGGCCCATGGACAGCCTGACACTTCCACCAGGTCCCTGTGGGTCAAATACTGCACAGGGAAAATCTCTGGAGCACAAAGATTTAAAAACCCAAGCGCAGGCCCATTTCTTCAGCTGTATGTAATGCAAACGCTCTGTCAAATGGACTATTTTGGGTGAAAAAAGGCTGGCCCCTACCAATGTTTTCATGGCACGAAATTGCTTTAGTGCATTTGCAATCATAAGCGGAGGACCTCTTGCTCACCCCCTTCATTTTACTTGAAGGCCTGTGATAAAGGCACCCTCCTGTTGTTCAGAACGAACATCCCTGCTCTTTCCTTTTATCTTTCCTTAACAGTTTGCCATCCACTGATAGGAGGGGCCTTGCCTCCAACAGTCCACACTTTTATCTCCCGCTGACCACGCAGCAACACCAAGCCAAGGGCTGGATTTCCTGCAGCTTGCCTAGAGGGGCTGTTTGACTTGTTTAAAATATTACTGGCCTCTAGAACCTTGGAACCATGCCCGAGCAACACCTACCCAGCATCCATTTCAGCTCCAACTTTGAAAGTCTCCAAGTCCAATGTACCAGCACTCCCCGTGCCTCACTGTGGGAGAGGCTTGGCCACTTCCAAGAAAGAGAACTCACTTTCCGGGATCACCTACATTATTTAACTTTCTGTCTGCAGCAAACCTAAGCGCTATCTTCACCAAAATCCACATACCCCAGAAGTTAGTTACGGTAGCTCAAGTAAATTCTGAGTTTATACTACAGCATTAAAATAATCCAGTAGCATTTAATAACACCCTTTAACCAACGGAGCACAGAACAAACAGTACACCATGTGCTTCCTTGCATAAGCAAATGGCCTGGAATACAATGGTCCCCTCCTCGGCACAGTGATGAGGACATGATCTTTGATGTCCCTCCCAGGCCTGAGTCGGCGTATGCATTCAACTATGCTGGAATGCTGGCATGTTTTTAGGTCCAGTGTCAAAAGCCCTTTCCACCTGCCTAATGCTATGAGCACTCCCGTGAATATCCAGCATCAAACTCCACTTCTTAGTCAAGGCAGTTGTGGGGCTGTGTGCCACTTAAGGGATGTGACACATCAGAGCAGAGGACCCTGACTCCCTGCCATTCAAGGCCAGGAGTTCCATTTTCTTGGCATCACACCACATCTGTGAGGTTAACGGGTTCAGAGAGTGATAAGACCAGTTGTTTAAAATTACAGTCCCCCAGTGTTCCTTTTCTGGAGTATAAGGAATCTTTCTAAAGTCAATTCAAAAGAAAAATGTCCTTGCCTAAGTACCCCTGAACCCCTCAAACCTCAGAGGTAAGAGGGCTGGGTGAGAGAGAAGCAATGAGATAATGACATTGGAGATGATGACAATGGAAAGGCAAAGCTGTGGAGAAATGGTGGCAAGTAAGTGACAGAAACCAGGTTACAGATTAAATCCACAACTTCAGTCTCTATGCCAACACTTCAAAACGAAGCCGATAAAAAACAAAACAAAACAAAAAACAACAACAAAAAACCGGAGCCAACATTTTTAGGATCTCTCTCTCTTTTTTTTTTATGATGCTACATAATGGAGTAACAAAGGGTGATCAGAGACCTGAGCAGCCACACTGTCTCCACGCAAAAACCTAGAACGTTGCATTGTGTGTGGCCCCTCTCCCATAGCCACAGGACTTGGCCCTGTCACTGGCTCATCTGAGAACCGGAGCCAGCTAACCGGTTCAGCCCCACTGGCCAAACAGCAAGCACTCTTCAACATCCTCAATTTCCTCCCAGCCATGAAGTCAGGAACAACCTGTACAGACAAAGAAAGTAGAAAACTTGCGAAACAACGGCATCTACCGTGCTCACTAAATATGCCTGAGGAAACTTCCAAAGCCCTTTAAGATGCTTCATTACAACTCGGGAAAGAAAAAGCAGTCCACTACACCCAGGCACATGTTCCCACAAACCCAACTTCACACTCTGCCAGCCCCACAAGCAAAACGCAGAATTCAAAATACAACTCAAAAGAGTGGCCCTGGTTGCTTCACAGATTTGGAATTGTAACTGACACTTCTCCATAACACTATTAAAGACCACTGACATCCTGAAATGTTCCCAATCTGGAAACAGAATTTTCCCAAGGGAGAAAAAAAGATCTAACGGATTGTACAACAATTTGCTACCTGGCCATGGTGAAAATGCTGTTTGCAGGATGTAAGGAAAAACCCTTAGCGTACTTTTGCTCCTTGTAGTCAACCCTAATGCTGTGCTCTGGCCAAGGCAGGAATCCTTGCAAGGCTTCACCCACAGAAACTACTAATTGTGATGATGGCTTTTTTGGTACCCTACTACCCAGGGTTCATGTAATGGGGTGAGAGTTTGGAAGATAGATATGGAAAGTAATTCTGGTTCTGCCTACCCTACATAGACATCTCTTGAAAGAACCGTGCTACTCATATATTCTGTACAACCCAAATTTATAGTCAAATATTATTCTCATTCACAACATTAGGCAAATGCTCTGTTAAATTTTTTAGCTTGTAGAAAGAGAAGACAAAGGAACACATTAATCCGTCCAAGTTGCTAGGCCTTAAAACTTGAACAGCTTTTTGTACTTATCATTTCTGTGGCTTCAGCTACCAAACAGGTTTCATTTCAGAAATGGGTCTCTCTAGTTTCCTGCAGTTTGAGGTCCAGGGCCATTCTGCTGCTTTCAATGTGCTCAAGCCAAAGCCTAGGAGAGCGCGCAGAACAACGTGTACTCTCTGTGAGGGGTTAAACATAGTTGCGTAAGATGTTCTAATCTATACCATTTCTGTACCCCTGACATAGGGCAAGATTTGGTATCAATGTGAAGACCTGAAATAGGATGACGATCTTCCTTGGGCATCATCTATTATCTGAGATGTAAGAACCACCAAGAAGTGAACAACAGAACCGGTGTCTCAAAGGCTGACCCTCAACTGGGGAGACAAAGGAGACCTGACACAAAGAGCTAAATTCCAATCCAACGGAAATGGATTATGAGTCAAACACTTTAAGGACTGCAAGGCTCCCCAAAGGTAAGTCATTAAACATGAGGGCAGTAGGACAGTGATTTTCAATCTCTTTCATCTCATGGCACACATAAACTACTAAAATTCTGCAGCAAACCAAAATATATTTTTTGCAAATTTGACCCCCAAAAAGGTATAATTTTGATTCATTCACACTGGATGGCTGTTGTGTTGGCTGTTGTCATTTTTTTATTTGACAATCTAAGGCAAAGAGGTCAGTGCCCCTGACTAAATAGTCAGGTACTGTGTGTTTCAAAAGTTCTTGTGGCACACCAGCTGGAAATTGCTGCAGTAGGGCAAAGGCAAACCTGAGCTTGAAGGAAAGATGCGGCTTTCAGAGGACGGGGCATTCCAGTTAGAAGGAAACGCATGCGGAAAAGGTTTGGAGACTCAAGAGGTACATCTGGATGGAGCACAGTGTTGCAAAAACATCAGCTCCTAAATGTCTATTTTCACTCTTCTCAGGAGAAATGAAAAAATTCATTGAGAGTCTCACAATGCTGAATTCTTATTATTTTTTTAAGGTTAAAATGCCCTTTTAAAATGAGATGACAAAGTAGATGGTGGAGACTGTTTTAATGTGCTTACTGGGGGTGAGGTGGGACGGAGGGGAGAAGCAGCAATCCCATGTCTAACTATAAAAGTTTTGCCTTAGGTTTCTGACCCATGAAAACAAAGACTTTGGGAGACCCAACTATACCAGTCATGTGTGAAAGGAGGGAGAGTGGAATGCGGGAAATGGCAAAGATGGGCTGGTAAAATTATGCAGAGGTCAAGGTTCCATCTCACAGGATAAACTTTATATTCTGTGGCCATAGAAACCCACTGAAGGGTCCCACACTTATTTTTTTAAACCTCAGAGTAAAATAATCACATACGTATTTTTAAAAACTCTGGGCAGCAGTTTAGAAGATGGACGACTAGAGAGCCACATACCCCGTTAGGAGGCTATTGTAATACCATATAAGGGACAGACATAAAGAGTACAGGGGTCCAGAAAATTTCACCAAGGGACCAACCTGGCTGTGAGGAATGAGGGCCAGAGAGATGCTGGGCTTCCTGCATTACAAACAGAATGAGTGGCAAGGCAGTTAACAGGGATGCAGAAGAAATTCCCCGCACAGGAGAGAATACAGCAGGAAGGGACAGGGTATGGAGAAGTAGGATTAAGACAGTTCTGTTGAAAAGAAAACCTAAGAATGTCCATAGACAGAAGGAGCAGAAGGGAAAAGAAGGTCCTGGTGGAGATGGGGAAGGAGGGCCGGGGGCTCCCAGGCCCAGGAAGATGAAACACTTGTGATTACAAAATACATAACACATTTGGCCCTGTAAACATACGCACCATCGTCAAACCACGAAAACTGCTAATGAAGACTGACCATCATAAGCAGCTCACATGGGGGAAAGTGCTTAAAAAGCCTAAACTTAAGGTTAAAGTCTACAAAAAATTTTTACCAAATATAAAACAAGAACAAAATCTGTCCTCTAACTTTCAAAGAGCCTACTATATAAAACTAACATGTTAGACACTGAGCTGAAACATTTTGTGGAATTGATATGTTCTGGAGCTGTCCGGTTGAAAGTTCTATAACATGAAAACAGTCTCTACACGTGCTGGCCAATATGGTAGCTGCTGGCTACACATGACCAGTCAGCACTTAAAATAAGGTGAATGTGACTAAGGAACTAAATTTTAAATTTTTACTTAAGTTTAAGTTAAACTTAAATAGCTACACATGGTCAGCAGCTATTTGGCTGTTGTACTGGACAGCACAGCATTTATTGTATTTTTTCTTTCCCCAGTAACCTGGATTACGAGATCGTAGTCCTTGTTGGGTTTGGTCCTTGGGACTTTTAAGCCCTAAGGCAGAAACAAAGATAGCCCAGTACGGTTTCACCTGCAGGCAGGGGAGGGGATCATAAACTGATCCCAGGAGTAACTTACTTTGCTATGATTCTTCATTCTTCCAGGTGTTTATCAGAGTTTCAATGTATAAAGGGAAACAACCCATGAAACCAACAACAGAGGGACATCTAAACCAGACTGACTTCTCCCAGGTGAGTCATCACCACCCTGCCCCATCTACCCAAAACCTGCTCAGGCCTGGTCCCACCTCAAATGTGAAGGTCAATGTATGAAAACATGAGAAAACATTTTTAAAGTAAGATCAAGTTTAAAAAGCAAGTGAGTACATTTAAGCATTCTATGTTCTGATAATATATGAGTAAAGTCTGGAAAATGCAACCTGAAGTGAGATATGTGTCACTGGAATATGGTGATTTTTCAAAACAATAAAAGCAATTTAATATCACTGTACAGTTGATTTTTGTAATTAAAAATTACTTAACAAAATATACAAGAAAGAAAATAATCAAGCTGCGTTCCTTCTTAAGATATGAAACTAGCTCTAGCCAGTTTGGCTCTGTGGATAAATTTGGCCTGCAGACTGAAGGGTCCTGGGTTTGATTCCTGTCAAGGGCACGTACCTCGGTTGGAGGCTCGATCCTCGAGGCTTGATCCCTGGTCCTGGTCAGGGCACGTGCGGGAGGCAACCAGTCCATGCTTCTCTCTCTCTGTGACTCTCCCCCTCCCTTCCACTCTCTAAAAATCAATGATAAATATCCTCAGGTGAGGATTAACAACAAAAACAAAAAGATATGTAACTGCTCTCCTCCCTTTCTCCCCCAATTTATATCTAGTTATAGACAGTGCCTGGCACTTGCTTACTAGTTCATTCTATAAATATGAGCCTCTTATGGGCTACCTATTAGGGGCAATATGCTCAGGTTCTATAAACAAGTATGAGATTCATACCCTTGAAACTGTATGTAAAATTTATGTGGTATTCATTTTTTTTGGAGAAAGAGTCCATAAATTTGATCAGACTTTCAAACCTTCCTTTTTCTTGTGAAAATGAGATCAACCATGTAACTCACTTTAAATAGTATCTGACACATACATGGCAATAACTCAATAAAAGTTAGTGAAATCAATCCTCTAAACAACCTCCCAATTCCTGCTACAAACAGTTATAATTCTAGAACAGAACTCATCCTACAGAAAGGAAGGTGGGGGCGGGGGAATCCTTGTGAGCCCCATCTATGTCACTGTGCTTCCGTGGTTTTGTTCTATTCCTCGTTATGCCAGGAATAACGGTTAGAAGACTAACAAGAGTTAGCTTCTTGATACTATTAGCTTAAAACTTCTGAATGCATGTACTATCACCATCTCTAGGCCATCAAAGGCACACAGGTGGTTTCCTGTGAATCCACCTATAGGTGTAAATGTGGCTCAAGCACTAGCAATTCCTGGGAATCTCAAAGGGGTCCCAGAATAGTGTGTGGTCTTGTGGAGGATGTTTGTTTTGCAATTAACAAAAAGTAATAGGGGCGTTAGTGAGCCTTTTAAATAGAAGCCAAAAATTAAAATTGAGTCTTCTATGTACCCAACAGTTCTTAAATTGCAATGCATAAATAAAATAAATTGTCTATAAAAGGGATTATATTAACTATAAAATTTAAGAATCATAACGAGGAGAGTGGGAAAAGTGACTGATTAAAAGGTGCTGGGGGAGGGGCTGGCCCTGTCCTTGTTTTCTCATGTTTCCTTTGAAGGTGAAAACAAACAAACAAAAAAAACCTTTCTGAAAAAATAAACAAATGGGCCCTGAAATCTCTCTCCCTTTTTTGGGAAAAAAATCTTAAGGCTCTCAAATATTTCTTAATGATAAAAATACATCTGTCAGGTACCTCTATTAGTAACTATTGATCTACTACTAGACTGGGGGAGAGGGGTCCAGGAGCTCACCACCTAGCTAAGGCGAAAAAGAAAACAAGAATTTAAGAGAACTGTGCTATCTATGCAGTACTAATTGAGTCCAAAAAAACCCCACTGGCCTGTGTAAGTGAAGGGTATCAGGTGGAAGGGAGGGTGGAGGAGACGAAACCCAGTAAGGACCACCAGAAGCCAGGTCCTGATTACAGAGGCTGGGGGAGGGGAGGACACAAATTATGGGGAACTGGGGCAGTGGGGAGAAATGACGTCAAATTTTAAGAAAACCTGTTTGAACATGGTATGGGAGTGCAGGAGAAGGAGAACTGACTAAAATGGGAACAAAGGGAATAGATAGGGAAAGGTAAGCCTGAACATCTTTCAAAGAACTTTGTGGACCTGAAACAAACAAGAGGGAGCTATGGAGTAAATTGCTTCTGACACAGGCTCAGTTTCCTGGGACACTAGAATGGTGACTGCTAAGGAGGGTGGGTGAAATGCTTTTTTAAAGACTTGGAAAGTGAGGAAAAGGAGAGGACTCGGAAGGGAAGGTCTTGGTACTATGGGATTAGTATATTGGTGAAAAATCGGAGATACTGAGTGCATGTGGGACTGACCCCTCCACAGAGAGCTGAGGCCTGAGCTAGGTGAGCTGACATTCAGAGATAAGAGGACAGGAAGGAACATGAGGAACACCCATTTTAAGCTACTGAGACAGCAATAAGGCCTTTTAGGAATGAGGTCCCCAGGAAGGAGGAGAAAGGGCAGTGTCCAAATAAATGTGACAGCATTAGCAATGAAGGGGCCATAACCCTTCTGAGACTGAAAACAGGAGAGTAAAGACATCTGGAGGGGTGCTCAAGGAAGCTCATGGTTAAATGGTCTTAATCTTGAGCACACAGTAAGACTCAATTATTTTATTGATTAGTAATCTCAAGAAAATAGGCAGCAGGTCATATGCTGTGAGTAGGAGGAGGAGAAAAGGGAACTGATGGTGTAAGGAGCAAAGGACCACAGAGGAGCTGGAGGCAGGACAGGGGTAGTCGGTGATAATAAGGCCTCCCTGGGGCCAGGGATGATGAAGGCGTACAGAGGGGGACTCTCGGTTGGCTTAGGTATCACAGCCACATGGTCTCATGGTACTCTGCAACAAAAACGAGCTCAGGGCAGCAGGGAGGCCGCCCTCTGGAACCCTCTCCTCCTACTCAGAGTGAGTCTGTTATCTGTTTCCTACTCTGGCTGGGTGGCTGGCTAAGGAGAAGGGAGGAAAACTATGTGATTTCAAATGGCTGCATCTTTTATTCCTGCTATTTGAGGCAAGCCTGTTATGTTTCTTCCAACAGATGCCCAATTTACATATGTAGCTGCTCTCATAAACAGTAAACAAGTGGATTCTCTCTACAAATACCAAGGGTGCCAGGTCTCAAAATGTTTCCCAAATACCCAACCCAAAGTGGCTTTCGCTTTGTTTTCAGGCTGAACTTGGTAGCTCTAACCCAGATGCAGCTCAGTGCAGAATGCCACTGGGACACCACACAGGACTCGCAGGAGTTAGTTCTTAAGAAAGCACAGCCCTGCCCAGCCCTGGGTTCCCAGGACATGCTGGTCTGGCAAATTTGTGCTCAGGGCTCGGTGACTCAATTAGTGTAAGTTCAGTTGCTCTTTCTTAGGTCAGTTCTTTCTTCTTTTGTTTAGATCTGACTCAAGATTTACTTCAATTATCCACACCTCTATTAAAGTACGTAAGTAAATTAAACCATTGTATGAGATGATGGGAAAGGAAGTGATGAAGGAAAGGAAAGGAAGAAACTGGATCTTCAAAACAACACAGGCAAGTAATCTTCACCTTTCTCCTCTACATCTCTGTGCTCGTAAATTACTAAACTCCAAGACAAGCAACTGTTTCTCAAAGGCAAATTCTAGACCCTAAAACCCCATGGTTAAGCACTGGCTTGCAGAAAACTAAAAATTTCAGCAATTCTGGAATGAAATGTTATGTTCATAACTATACAAAGCATAGCAGCTGTTCCCAGCCAACATGAAAACCGAAAGGGGTGATGCTATCTTTATCCTTTACCTAGAGTCAAAGCTGGTACCGTCTTGGGCAGAGCTGCCAAGAAGCTGTCTCAGTTCTAGTCTGCTGAGCACAAGAGACAAAGAAGGCAAGGGAATGAATACATGGGCCAGCAAAGTACACCTAAACAACAACACATAACAGACCCACCTGTGAGAAAGAAAATGCAGTTAATAATTAAAATTTTTTAAAGGATGCAAGGGAAAACAACTGCTTGAAAAGTAGTTCTCAATGTCATTTGGAAGATCCTTTTCAACTCAATCCGTTCAAAATTCAAAAGATTAGATCACATCTAACTCTACCTGAATTTCCCAAATGGAAGAAGAAGAACCCTTTTATCAATTTCCTTGGAAGTAAAAACACATTTTATCTATTAAACTCAAGTCCTGCTCATAAAAATGTAACAAAAACCTTCTTCAGACAGCCTCATAGAATCAGGCCTCGGATGAGCATCTCAGAGAGGACAGGAAGATGGAAAATGAAAGATCTGAGAAGAATAAAAAGAGAAGCTTATGAGAAAGGTTTCTTTCATAAGCCTAAAGCTCACAACAGGCTAAATGAAGAAAATGTTTTTCTGATGTTACTGAACTACCTCACTCTGAGAAAACACTTCCCACTTGCAACTCCGTTCTACCTCAACAACCCCATTCTATTTACTGTTCAGTTTTAAATGACTGGGCAACTGCCGCCTCGCCATGCATCCTCAGGATTGGCCAACACTGTTACCCCCCCACCCACATAAACCACCAACGAATGAAGCTGGTGGTGGGGGGAATGAGCTTGTAATGTGAACTGCCACCGACACAACACACTTCCTGCTAATTCTGAAATGGTCTCCATTCAAGAAAACGCGAATAACCAGTGCAAGGCCTGGTAGGTTTCCACCCTAAGCTCAGCAAGCGGACTACCCAGGTTCAAATCTTGCCTCTTCTACTTGCTAGCTATGGTAAATAGTGTGACCTTGTGGCACCACTTGCAGACAATTATGGAACCACTTTCTGCCTCAGTTTCCTCATCTGTAAAATGGAGACAATGATAACACCTACAACATATGGTTGCTGTGAGAAACAAGTTAAATCAGCAAAATGCTTAAATACAGTCTGGGACTTATAGTACAAACCCCCCAAATGCTTGCTATTATCACATATGTGCTCATACCTGAACTTAGGTTTATTACACAAATACACTAGCAAGTACAGGGTTGATTCACTAATTATCAGTTCAACAGGTGATAAAGACATTCCGTTCATCTAGGGCAGTGATTTTCAACCGGTGTGCCGTGGCACAAGTGCTGCAAGAATTTTTGAAACATGCAATACCGGACTATTTAGTCAGGGGCACTGACTTGTTTTCTCTTTGTCAAATTAAAAGAAAAGAAAAAAGCCAACCAACAATAACCATCCAGTGTGCATGAATCAAAATTATACCTATTTTTTGTCAGATTGGCAAAAAATATAATTTTTAGTGTGCCACAGAATTTTAGTAAATTTTAGTTTATGTGTGCCATGAGAGTAACGTCGCGAGTGGGGCTTACAAATCTGTATCACAAGTTCCCAGGGGATGCTGGTCTAGAGGTCAAACTTTGAGAACCATTGCTCTATGGAAGAGTTAACTCCTTATGTTCTATGTTTCAGGCCTAAGCCTTACCTAGTTTATTTATGTGCACCGAGAGCCTTAAGGAGATAAAATAAGAAAGGAGAGTGGCAAATATGCCTGAAAGAGGTTAACCGCTCAGAGAATATCCATGTGTTCCTCCACAATGCCTAGCACCCCTAACCTCTGAATGTGGCAGACCACGTGACAAGTTCTGGCCAATCAGCTGTGAGAAAAGAAAGATGTACGTATATCACTCCCAGTCTGAAGCTTTTAAAAGCTTACATGTGACCCCCTAGTAGCCTTTCCTTACTGTGGTGACCTGAAAGCCAGATGACAGCAGCTGGATTCTTGGCCCATAGCTTG
>NW_006292686.1:1134394-1156573 GCF_000327345.1 Myotis davidii | reverse complement strand
ACCTATAGCGAATTTCACATAAACAAGCAATGGCATTTTATGAGCTGAGACACAGATTTTTAGGTTGGTTTGATGCTCCACATAGCGCTTAACTCAACTAAAACAATTGCTATTATCTTTATAAAAAAGAACCTCCACATCAGTCTTGTTAGGTCCCACCTATCAAACATATATGTGAGGTTAAAATCAGTTAGCTAGGATTTCTACCCTATTTTTATTCACTTCATCAAAATAGATTAGGTATTTTAAAAATTATCTTTATTGCTGAAAGTGCTACAGATGTCTCCCCTTTTTTTCACTCCCCTTCTCCTCACTCTTGGCCCCTCCTATTTGGGGTCTGTTTCCAACCAAATATAAAAATTCTTTACTGCAACATGATTATTAACAGTTGCCAGTAATTCAGAAAGCTAAATATGCTAAGAAGTACTGAAAATGTGGAAAGTAAATACACTGAAGGACTCAGATCAAGAGCTCCATGAAACAAAGCATATGGGCATGCACATGCACCCCTGGACGCCCTGACTCTCAGGCAGCCCAGAGGAAAAAGGGGTGCACTTGATTTATTAAATCATGTCAAACTGATAACGTATTTTGCCCAAATGGGAGGTGGTCTCTACAAGGTAAAAACATCACCATTTAACCACAAACTGTTCTTTAAAACATATAATAATTTCTGGGCAACCTAGGAAAAGTTTGCAATTTACCTTCCTGGCCATGTGTATAAACATAAAAAAAAAAGATTTTCTTCTCACAAAAATTACCCCCACCACACACACAGAGCCAAAACAAAATATAATCTAGAACACCTCAACAACTTAAACTAGGAAACTTATGAAATACAAAATTAAAAGAATTAAGGAGAGAATTTTAAAATATGTATTGGAATCACATAGGGTCCTTCCTGGTCTATAGAGCAAAACGGCCTTTTTTTTGCAGGGCCCTCAATGAGGAGGACTTAGTTGAGTGGGAGCTACAGCTAATCTCACAGGTGAGGAATTCTCCCTAACTCTTCCTGCGAAGGGCAGGAGAACACCATGTGTAACTGAGTGCGTGCACATGCTTTCAAACTCATCTTCGAAGGAGCTCATGGCTCTCTGCTCCCCAATTAGCCCTGGCAAAGCTCAGTGTTAATATGAGGGATCCTGCTGCTTCTGGCCTTCTCAAGTTCTTAGGCCCCGTGAGTGTCTCATTCTCTGGGTGTGTCTCATTCCGTCTCTTTAGGTACTTCCACTGTGGCCAAAAAGAAAAAAGGTAAATACTCATGAAATGCATTTGGTCACACATTACAACTCAGCTGTAGTCAGAGTTCGAAAATAATAAAAATGCCCCAATGATAAAAGCTGAATTTCTCTAATATTCAGCCACTGTTGGGTTTCTTTGGTAAGGGGATTTTTTTTTCTTTTTTTCATTTCTTTCAGGAGACTTGAAAATGTCATTTTAAAAAATGAAAACCTGAAACTTTGAACATCTCTATTTTTAAAAAAAATCATGACATACTACCTTTAGGACATCAAGGAGACCAATAATCTCCACGTGTGCCTTAAAACAGAGTTACCTCTTTACTTTTCATTAAGGAGCTACCGGAGATAACAGGAATAATGTGCAATTAGATCACAGGTGGATATATTAATAATCACAGAGCTAAAAAAACAAACAAAAACAATTCAGCATCACATCTTGCTGTACTCTCCGGTAAAACCCCTGAAAACTTCCTATTATCTAGCAAGTTGATTTTACAACGCTCATGATGTATCCTCAAATCAGCATCACTGTTTGCATCTTCAAGAAGCGTAATAGGAACATCCACACTTAGAAAATGAAAGCCAGCCCTGGCTGGTTTGGCTCAGTGGATAGAGCATCGGCCTGCAGACTGAAGGGTTCGATTCTGGCCAAGAGCACATGCCCAGGTTGCGAGCTCGATCCCCAGTGGGGGGTGTGCAGGAGGCAGTCGATCAGTGATTCTTTCTCTCCTCATTGATGTTTCTATCTCTCTCTTCCTCTCCCTTCCTCTCTGAAATCAATAGAAAACATTTAAAAAAAAAAAATGAAAGCCATATAAAAGCGATCTCATGTGATTTTTGCAGTCTAACTTTTTCAGTTTAATTCTTCCATAGTCATCTTCATAATGAATCAAGCTATAAGTAAATTCCTGGGAGTTCATTAACATTATGCTTTATTTAGCAATAAGACCCTTTCATTTATTTATTTATTGCCCAAAGAGGTTTGTGGTTGCAGACGTCTACATATTGTCCACATGTTGGGAATTACTTTGGGAGCTTAACAAGATGGTTTTCTCTATCCCCGGGCCAGCCCAGCAAGGCCTGCCACCCTCTCCCAGGCATGCAGGGAACTGCAGTGGGCCCATCAGCAGAGCTGCTCCCACTGCTCTTACTATCACCGCCTCCTCCAACTTGCACCCAAATCAGTTGTAGGCCATACAGATATCATGTCCCTGTGATGTGCAACTTTCATGCAGACCTAAGAGCATGAGGAAAACCAACTCTTGACTAAGTGACTCCCAAACCAGCACATCCCATGCATTCTCAAGTTCCTCCTCTTCACAGACTCCTCAGCAGAGACCGCTCCAGGGGGCTGGTGTGCAGATCATATGACTACTGAAATCCCTTGGATAAAAGCAAGCATTGTCTACTTTTCTTAACATATCGAAATCCTGGATAAGATCAACAATCAAGTAACATTTCAATCCTCCAACAGCCTTAAATCAATTGATCAAACTCTTCTCTTTGGTTCTCAATCCCCCACCCCAATAAATAACAGTAAAAGCCATTTTAGTCAGCTTTTGAGCAGACTGTGTCAGCATTTACTTTCAATAAAAGATTAGGATTATGTGAAGGGGAAAGCTTTTAACTAAAACAAACAATGCACATTATGAACTGAGATACTAACAACTGCCCAACACATTTCTGTCATGCCTTTCAAGTGCTCCTGGGGCATCAGAGTATTCACTGAAAACATGCTCCCTGCCTTCCTCATGCTCGGCCTCCAGTCACACAGATGAGTGCTCTGTGCCTGTGATTCATGGAGGCTGATCTCCAGGCAGCCAGCAGCTGTTCAAATCCTTGCCTGGATGGATGTCATCCCCCTTCCCACCTCCCCCGCCTTCCTCGCACCTCCAGCTCCAGTTGTCCTTGAGGCCCGCCTACCCAGTGGATGCTGGAAGAACATCATCTCAAACTGAACCAGTGCAAGGAGTTGCAGGTGGCTTCACAAGCTACATACAGAACGAGGCACAAGCTCTTTCGCCTCTGCTCCATTCCTCCTGCCCCATTCCTCTGCCCTGTCTCTACCCAGAAAGTCACGGCAAAGATCTGCTCCTCACTTCCTAGGACAGTGATGGCGAACCTTTTGAGCTCCACGTGTCAGCATTTTGAAAGACCCTAACTTAACTCTGGTGCCGTGTCACATACAGAAATTTTTTGATATTTGCAACCATAGCAAAACAAAGACTTATATTTTTGACATTTATTTGATATATTTCAATGCCATTTGACAAAGAAAAATCAACCAAAAAAAATGAGTTCGCGTGTCACCTCTGACTGTCCTAGGAAGTAATGGTTTTTATGACTTTTCCATTTGCTGTGAGCATCTAACACCCAGATAACGAATGCCTATTTCTTACATGCAATTCACATACATTTCCCTTCCCTGACAGAGGCACAAATGTCTAACCATAAGAAAATACTTTCCCTCTTCGGCATGGCAATCAGGAGGTACAGTTTCCATGGACACTCAGGAGACCAAATTTCAAAACTAATTTACATTTTCAATGGGAACCATTTCTCTTAGTTAAAAAAAAGGTATTTTATTCAGGAGCAGAAAAGTTTATATCAGTTTTATTCATATGTTAACTATGAATTACAGCAAATCTAAGAGCACAAAAGACTTAAATTTAATACTATTATAAGCTAATATGTAAATAAAATGCATCTATAGATATGATTAAAATAGGGCCAGCAGTGTTCCATACTGAAGCAGATAAAAAACAAAATGCTTAAAAATATTAGCTACCCTGGGGAGTTTTCAACCGTATGAAAATGTCCAAAATACTTAATAATAATGGAGGAAGATTTTGGTGTCCCACCATGAAATGCTGTAATTAGCTCCATGTAGCTACTGAGAATAAAATTAACAAATAATCAACAAATATAATAAACTCTGCCAAGCGAACATATAAAAAGCCAGGTGGACACAATTCCAGGTGACATGTTCAATTCCAAGCAGATATAAATTATGGGAAAATATTGAGTAAAATGAGGGCAAACTCGTAAAAACAGACCAAGAGACTACTAAGTCCCTCCCGGCTCTAAATTCTATGATTCTTAGAATAAGCTTATAGTAGGCATGAGGGAAACAGCACCATTCCTTCCTTTTATTGGTCATGATGGCTTAACGTTAACTTGTTTAGATATTCAAGTTCTCTGAGGCTTCCTTTAAGCTCAGAACTCCTTTTCAACAGAGACTGTGTTTCCCAGGGTACCCAAGACTTCTCTGGTTCCCAGCAGACTGAGGAGACGGTCTTCTCTATCACCTGCTATTTAAAATTCATGACACTTTGTGTATTATTTTAGTTTAAAATATGAAAATATTCTCATTAGGAATACAGATAAACAATCTAATAATAATTGGGACATCATTTGAATCTGTTAATGAATCATTTCCTTTTCTTGCAAATCGGAGTTTTTAAAATACATTACATTTTAGTGTCCACCTGAACACACTGGAAGGTTCATCCTAACCCTTCATGTTAACTCATAAAGCAGCTGCACATCACTGAGGGGCGTTGTGGAGGGAAGTATTCAGAAGTCAATTTTCCATATAAAACTCCTGGGTGTAAATCATTCTAAATTATCTTTCAAACTTCCCCCTCTCCTTAAGCAGAGCATGGTGAATCAATGTATGATTAATCTAACCTTTTTGGGCAGTGACTCAGGATCATGGTGATGAACAACTATTACACAAGGTGCCTTCGGAAACTAGGGTAAATATCCCTCCTGCTTCAGTTCTGCCTCTATCCCATAGGCCTCAATGGACCGTGCTTTTTTTGTTGTTGTTAATCCTCACCCCATGGATATTTTGTCCACTGACTTTTTTTTTTTTTTTTAGAGCGAGAGTGGAATGGAGGAGAAACAGAGAGACATCGATGTGAGAGAGACACATCAATTTGTTGCCTCCTGCAAGGGCCCCCGACCAGGGCTGGGGATCGAGCCTGCAACCACAGAGGTACGTGCCCTGACCAGAATTGAACCTGGGACCCTTCAGTCCATGAGGTGATGCTCTATCCACTGAGCCAAACCGGTTAGGGCTAACTGAAATTTTTATTGAAACACAGGCAGTTGTAAGAAATAACAGAGAGGGCTCCTCTGTTCACTTGACCCAGTTTCCCCCAATGGTAACCAGCCATACTGCTAGCATTCTACTGCCTCATCCCCTGAAGCCCTTTCTTGTTGCTATCAGCACTATCTCCTTCTGATGGCTTTTATCCACTTCTAACCACCAACTTTGGCCTCTAACTTATTGTTGCTGGCCATGGGAGAAACCAGGTGTTCATGGCCATGGCCATATCTAAAGTAAGAATAAATAGTGCTAGAGTGTGGACCTAAAAGATCATCATAAATCAAGGCTTCTGAAAGCTTTATTTTGCATAAACCCACACCTCCTGCTGGTTCTCTCTGACTCACATGATGAATATTCTGGACCCAAGAATGTCAAATAAATGACCTCCACATAAGTGTTATATTACTTTGGAGCCCATCAAATACCAATTAGTTGCTGTTTCCATACTAGCAAATGGTACTCTGGCAGTATCCAGTGTTGTATTCTTTTTTGTTTGTTTGCTTTATTTTTTATTAATTCTCACTGAGGGTATTTTTTCCATTGATTTATTGATTTTTAGAAAGAGAGGGACAGGGAGAGACAGAAACATCATGTGAGAGACGCACATTGATTGGTTGTACGGCTGGGGGTGGGGTGGGGGGGCGGGATCAAATCTACAACCCAGATACATGCCCTTGATCACGTTTTGAACCCTTAACCCCTTCAGTGCACTGGCTGATGCTCTAACAACTTAGCCATATGGGCCAGGGCCCCAGTGTCATACTCTTAAATTTTCCACCAGGCCTCATTAATAGTTTGAAATAAATACACATCGCCTTAAAAAAAAAATCAAAAAATTTTTTTCTGGAATCTCTGATGTTTTTGAGGAAGTTTTAACTCATCAAATCACTTGTGCTACGTGGAACAACTCAATTATATGAGTTGAAGGAATAAAATTCTAAAAAAGAGACGATAAAGAGCATACATAATAAATGTGCTTTAGAGACTTCAGCAAGTAAGAAAACTGTCACTTTGTTCTACTGCATTAGGAACTTCTCAAACAAAGAGGCCTGATGGAGGCAGACAGAAGGGGCTTAACAGCTTAAGAAACGGGAAGGATGGTACAATGAACTGTCACACAGTCAGATATAATTCACTCTGATGAGGCCAAAGAAAGAAAACAAGGCAAAGAAAGTGCCCATCTTGTCTCTTCATATGATATCCAGATATCCAGGACTGCAGATCACCTTTTCGTCAAAGGTTATCATAATATACATTTGGCCTGAGAAGAAAGGCATAGCCTTTGGAGGGAGGGGGACGGAAGGGAAAGAAAAGAGGAGGAAGAGGAAGAAGCCTTATCTGAACCGTAAGGCTCACTCCAACAAGCTGAGTGCTTATCCGTAGGTATTCCAACGAAAAAAACAGCTGCATTTCTTATTACTACGTCCTCCCCACTCCACAGACCCAGCCCTGCCAAGTGGAAAACGGCCACGGTCAGTCCTGCGGAGAGCTGCATGCTTTGCCCTGGCAATCCGACGGCGCAGTGTTGTAAACGCAGGGCAGCCCATGGAGATCTGGGCGGAAACAGTGGTGGGGAAGGGGGAGGACATGAAAGCAACTTCTCTAAGGGTGCCAATAATGAATGTTACAAGGGAGAGCTCACCCTCACAGTGTTAAAAGATGCTCCAAAAACAAAACAAAAAACCCAGCTCAAGACAAGGGACCATAAAACAGAAAACGTGTGTGGTGTTAAAAATACTAAGAAAAACAAGGTTTTTATTCTAAAACAGATGTACAAAGAGAATTCAGTTTCTTCTCACGTGACAATACAGTTTCATTAGTTTTCAGAGTGCCAGACATTGTGAAGATGGCGAGAAAAGAGCCCTCTTCCCCCTCCGTCCAGGAAAGAAAAGGAAGCCACAACAGAAATAGCTGGGGCCTGCTGCTAAGTACCGGACAGCCTGTGCACTGGGAGAGGTTCCCCTGCAACGTGTGCTATAGTGAGCTGAAGCATGCCTATATATGGGCTGTTTACGCAGGGATTAGATACAAACACCGTACAGAACTTACATGAGACCAGACCTGGCTTGTAAAGAGTTCAGTTTCTCCGCATTTATGGCCACAAAACATCCCCTAAGTCCAAGCTAACTTCAGATGCTTCAAAAAGCAACGTCTCATGACTTACTGACACTTGGAGCGCAGGGACCCCCCTCACTGCCTTCCGCTTTCCATCCAACCTCGCCTCCTGCCCTCTCCACCTCCTACTCCTCGCACAGGGCATCCACCCCATGGTCCCACAGAAGCATAACTGCACACTGAATAATGTCTGCTGAATGGGGCCTATGTTACATGATGAAGGGCATGGGCTAGCACGCCATCGGTTTCTGGAGAAACAGCTGGCAAGGCTGAGGCCTCTCACATAGGCTCCTCATCAGCACAAAGCATTTTCATCACATCAAATGTTCTGCTCAGGAGAAGGAAAGCCAGACACTGAGTCCTGGGAGGGGGGAGCGGTAAGGGTATAATCCGAAGATGCTTTAAAGTCCTGGAGAGGAAAGGGGGAACAGAGGAGGAAGGAGAAAGAGAGGGCGAGAGGAAGACAGAGGGAGAGGGAGAGAGGAAGACAGAGGGAGAGGGAGAGAGAAAGAGACAGAGATAGGCTGGGGGGGAAGGGGGGGGCAGGCTTCATCACTGGCTTAAACAGTCTTGCCCAACCTGTTCTGTGGTATGTTCTGTTAACTCCTTTCTGGCAAATGGATGCAAACAGCAACTCCTTTCTTTCCTCTTCTTTTCCCACAGCCATACTGCAATTTGAGGCAGACTTGTAGTGAAAGGTCCCAAAGAAAAAAGCTAAACACATTACTGACTAGTCTCAAATCCATAATTTTTATCATATAGTATGAGACCTTCACTACAAGCTTTTAGGGCTGTCATCTTGCTGGACGATATCAACTCCCCAGCCGCTCCAACTCCTAACTCTCCTCCTCCCCTTGAATATACCTCAAGTGAGGTTAGGTCCTCAAACATAGCGAAGTGCAAGACAGGATGAGCCAGGCCGTTTTCGTGCACTTGAACAAACCACTATGTACGAAGGGAGCATAAGGTTAATGATTTTTCTTCTTGTTATTTTTTTGCCTGACATTAGGCATTTATAGGGTTAATAGACAGCTTGCAGACCAGAAATCTACCTGCTTAGCAACAGAAGCATCAACTAAGCCGCACTGGTTGTTTTGACACAGGAAAAGCAGTTTCTACCTGGTGAAAATACCTGGTGATGTTTCAGTTGCCATTTTAAGCAACACACATATTAATCACAGGAAAAGAGCAGTCAAGGAACAGCATAAAGGGAGAAATGTCCAATGAGCATTTACCCAGCTTATGGTATAGATCAAACCACGCATGGAAATGCAGGGACGCATATGGAAAAGGCCCTCTACAAGTTAAGAGCAGCCTCATGGTTGAGAAAACTGCTCTGGAATCAGTAAAACCTGGGCTCACTTTCCTCTGAACCTGTGTGTAACTGCGTAGGCTTTCCGTGGACCTTAAGGACGCTTCAGGCAGTGGGAGATTTAATCCTTACAGAAAGGCAGATTCCCTCTTCCAAAGAGTGAGGTGAAAAGGAAAGCACAAACCTCACAAAAGGCTGCATTTTTTTCCTTAAACATGCTAGTATGTCTCAATTTTAACAAAATGTAAATGCAATCCAAGGCCTCCATAATCTACGAAAGAGAACAAATATTCCTTGAAACCTAAATATCTACTTTAAAATTCAACTAAAGAAAGTTTCTTCATTTTCAGCAAATGACTCTTTCCTTTTTGGAAGCTCCAGGACACTGAGGTTGCAGCGTTGGTTGCTGTAGGATGTTTACTGCTGTTTTAACACAAATTTGTCTCCCTAGCCAGAACAAAGAAGGCCTAAAAGCAGTTAGAACCAACCATTTGGCCCAGTTGTTGAATATGTAAAACACAGCAGAAAACTATGTTAATACACACTTTTAACTAAAATACAATTAGAAGGAATACTGTCAAGGTATGTATATGTAACATAGACTGGGTGTCCCCTAAAAATGTATACACACTTTGAATGATTATAAAGTCAGTGTTTATTTTCAAAATTTAAAAGAGTCTACAGAAATGAATATTTTTTTTTCTTTTTTGTCAATGCCTGTTTTCAAACTGATGACTGCTCTGGTCCAGGCACTGCTAACACGAAGCAATGAAATCGCAGACATCAAGAATCATTTTGTTATGTATTTGTGTTCCCTCAATTCATCGACTGTTGCTAGTTTTGTACTATAAACTTTATCATTATACATCCCCATTAAAAAAAAAAGTCTAGGGCACTTTAGGATAAATATTCTTTGTCCAAAGCTTTGTCTGGCTTCACCCATTATTTCAAATCAGTTAAACCTAAAAAGAAGTGAAAATTAAGTGAGTTATCAGCTGTTAGTGTATATATTTTGGGGGGACACTGTATGTACTTACAGAGCCCAGGAATGAATATGTGAAACAAAATAGAAATAAAAATTTTTGCATTAATGGTATCATTTTTGGAAATGATACCCAAATACTCTAGAAAACCACCTTGAGAGTTTGATTATGATAGCTTCTCTTTTAACTAAAGACAATACTTGAAGACAAAGAGATTGTGTATAAAGTTTTAAAAGAAGGAAATATAATGACCCAGGAAAAACAAAACTTTCTAACTTCAATACAATTTAGAAACACAATTTCAAAGTCACATGGTTGAGATTATTAAAAAGCATATATGCAAAACCAAGCCACAAAAATAATCTTCTCTTTTAATGCTTTATAAAGTAATACTTCCACTTATTCAGAACCCCTATAGTAACAATTTGAGCAAATAAAACCTTATTTCTGAAACTTATATTTCAAAAATGTAAGCTGGGTCAAAGAAACTGTAGTGTGGACAAAATGGTGGTATTTAAAGCAAAAATCTGGCCTATGCAGGGAAAAAAAAGAAAGAAAGAAAAAGGGGGAAAAAGGCAGCAGTGATGCACTCTGCTTGCAGGCAGAGTGGGCTGCAAGGCCAGTTGTATCCAACAGTTGTGCTTGAAACAACAAATGGTGCATTCATAAACTGCAAAAGCCATGGCTGTTAGAGGCTGTAAAGTCTGCACACGAAATGATGAGCAGCCGACTTGCTGTTGTTCCACAGTAAAGGAGTGAAACAAGGAATGAATTTAGTTAGAGGCACAGGCTGTCCCTTCAGCTGTGACAAAATGGTGAGCAAGAGGGTCTAGATAAAGAGTCCCCAAGTACCACATACCCTCTTCTAACAAGAACTGGGCTTAATAATAATTGAGTAAACACCTCTACGTAGATAATACTGGGAGAACCTTGCAAGGGAAAAAGGATAACTAGAAACCAGAGAGTACATCCTCCTCCTACCCTTTTTAAAGAATATATTCAGGATCCCAAAATCCACAGATCAGATCAAGGCTGGTAGCCTTATTACCTGTGACATTACCTATCCATGGCCTTAACAAAAGAAACATCTGGTACCAGCTACTCAGCATCTCTGATCATTCTGTCAGAGCGCCAACTTCTTAAAAAATTAATTAGTCGCATTTACACTCGCCAATGCAGACAGCCTATTCTAGCAGAGGTACCACAATCCCTTGCTTAATAGAAAACACAGGGTTGCAATGAGCAAGCATCAGATGAGAGAATTTCAAGGTTTCTGTCATTTCCTAAATCTAATTTTTTTTAAATTCCCAGTGGCTCAAATGTATTCATCTGTCTCATTTGCTATAAATGTAAAAGTAACCTGTTTGAATCACCCAGAAAGCATTTTTGAATGAACAAGCCTCACTCAGTCTTACATCGGAATCTCCTGGAGTAGGCCCTGGCAGGTGTGTTAGGGAAAAGTTTCCCCCTGGCTTGAGAATCACTGGTTTGGATGCTGTGGCCCAGTGAAAAGTGATCACCCCCTCCACACACACACACACAAAAAAAAGCACATAAAAAATGAGAAAAGTCACAAAGTGAAGAGGCTGTGCAAAGTAAGTCACTGAAATTGTTCTATGTCGTTCCTGGAGTAGGAGGAAGTCTCCCTGGAGCCCACGGCAGTGTCCCTGGTTCAGTTAGCCAGCCACCTCGGGTTCTGCCCCAGTCACATGACCGAACAGAGAAGCAGGCAGGAGCCTGTGCCCTGTCCACTGCGCCAGCTCACAGAGCAGGGCCTGCCTGGGGAAGATAGGGCACACTCAGCAGGGTGCCTCTGTGGCAGCTGGCCTTTAGCCATCAGAAATAGGGCTGCCTGCCGGTTACCAAACGACCTGTTGTTCTCACGGGTAAGGTACCTGAAGTACAGAACATCAAGAAACTGCATCCCAGCTGAATGGGATAACATTAAAATACTGATTCTGAAGGCAGGATCGGGTGCCCCACTTTCAGGAGAGGTGCAAGGCTAGGAAGCGGTTGAGATTTAAAACCTGAAGCTACGGGCGCTTGTTTGGTTCTACTTTGCCCCTTGGCCTCAGTTCTCAGAAGGCGGGTCATATCAGAAAGAAGAAAACGGTTGCCCAATACTCTGCGTAAAAGGACAGAAAGGACCACATGCTGCCCTGCTTCCAAGCTCTACCCCCCTGTCCCGCCCTCTCACCCCCCATTCTCCTATCCCTTTACACATAAGCTGCTCTCCTCTCCTGCCTTTTAACTTCCAGTTCCAAGGTTTGGTGCTGGTAATATCCGCACCCCTCCTCCTTGTAATAAAGGGCTCTGCGGGTAATTCTTTTATTATTTTTAATCTACCTGCTGTTTTCATTTTTAACACAGCAATCAAGTAAACAAATGTCTTAAGCAGACTTCTTCTGGGAAATAAAAACAAAATGCGAGTGGGCTAGCTCACGCCTATGCAAACTTCTGAAAATTTAAAAGGTGGTCACAGGCTGAATAGTCTCAAATTAGCCAAAAAAAAAAAAAAAAGAGCGAGCGAACGCGAGAGAGGGGGAGAGAGAGGACTTCACTCAGCGCACACATTTTCTGATCTCTCCCTGAGAATTCATTTTTTAAAAACCAAGCGCAGTTCCTGAACGGGCTCTTTGAAGATGTGTGGTAGTTCCGTAATCGCTCCTGGGGCCTAGGCGCTGAGAGCGTCAAGGTCTTCTTGGAAGAGGAGCCGGCGCTGCCCACCGGGAAGAACAGCCCGGGCCCCGCCCCCGCCGGCCTGCTGACCAATAGGCGCCGGCCGCCTTTTTTTTGAGGCTCCCCGGGCCCGCCAGCCGCTCCCCCCGCCCCCCCAGCTCTGCCGGCCGCGCGCCTTCCTGACGGGGAGTCCCGGACCCAAATACAGCCTGACAGCCTCAATCCAGTGCCTCCAGGGAAAACACACGACCCTACGCAGCAACTGGTGCTTTCTCTTCCCAGCTTGAGCCTTCAGAGTTGCCTGAGATAGTCGCCAGGCAGATGCACAAACGACCATGCAGCCAGGGAGCAAAAACGGGTGCCCAGTGGCAAACTTTATTTGGATTCTTCCATACACGCTGCACTGAAGGCAGGAAGAGGATATTTATTGTCAGTAATTTAAAAAAAAAAACACTCAAAAACTTGAATGCCCTTTTAATTAAAGTGCACAAATTACATTCCTATTATGGAAAAGGATAGAAAGAGGCAAGAATTTTAGAATATTACATGATTTCCGAAACAAGCATGTTTATTCTGTATTTAGCAATATTTCATTCTAGCACTTGTATTATGACTTACTGTGCTAACTCCGGAAATGAAATAAAGTTATCAGAGGGCAATCCCAAATAATCTTTGAGAAGAAAAAAAGGGAAAGCCCTATCAAATTGAAAGATCTTCAGAATCACTTTGTTACAGTTCTTTGTTGAAACCTTGAGAACCTTTCATCCTAGAAGGCAGCCCTGAATAAAACTATTTTTTAAAAAATATATATTTTTATTGATTTCAGAGATGGAAGGGAGGAGAGAGAAATAGAAACATCAACGATGAGAGAGAATCATAGATCAGCTGCCTCCTGCTCACCCCACACTGGGGATCCAGCCCACAACCTGGGCATGTGCCCCAACCAGGAATCAAAAGGTGACCTCCTGGTTCTTAGGTGGATGCTCAACCATTGAGCCACGCCAGCTTGGCACTGAAATTATTTGTTTAAATGAAAGAAAAAAGTTTTAAAATCACTTGCCTTGCCATTCAGAGAGGGAACATCTGAAGAAATTTGCTTTAACCCCAGTACATAGAAATGCTAGGCAAAGTAGCCTTGATAGGCCCACACAACTAAAGAGAAGAAACTTAGTGTGAAACAATGTCTTTTTCCCTAAGTTCTAAGTAATTTTTAAATATTCAACATCCATGTGACCTTGGACTCTCATTTTCATCTGTCTCTTGCAGTACACTCTCTTTGCTAACCATTCAGCACACTGCAAGCTCTGATAAAAGTAGTTAATGTTTACTGAAACCTGCGCATGAACTGTACTAAACCTGATAGCAGTGAAAAGGCAAAGTTCTGTGAACAGCATCCATGTACAATAAAAGGAAAACAAGAGGGGGTGAGGGAACAAGGAGAATCATTTTTTTCTGTCTGGTTTGAACTTAAAATTTCTCACTGATGAAATGTTGGTATACATCACCAACAATGCCTTTAATCTATTTGTTTCTCTTGGGGAAAGTTGCAATACAAATATTCTTCAACTACTTAACATTTTTCTTTTCTTTTTTTACAGAATTAAAAACTGAAACCAGTCTCTTTATAGCTCATGTTCTCTCTTTTTTTGAAGGCTATCTGATCAATGGTTTAAATTATATTCTTAAACATTTATTCATTTGAATAGCTGCTTACAAGTTACAGTTAAAAAACTACTTCATGCACACATTTAACATTTCAGTGGTTACCATCTAAAATGATAGTTTTCTACCCTTATGCCTTTAGTTTTTCAAATGTGAAAACAGTTCATTTTAGTATAATCAGATCTTTAATTCCAACACTCAATATTACATTCACTCTAAGCATATTGAATTAAATATCAGAACTTATATAGATATTTTAAACTTAGTGATAATATGTTTTTCTTCCATTTCCACAGTCCCCTTTTCTCCCATTATTTCAGTTAAAATAATATTTCAACTTACACACATATACACACAGAGACTGTATATATCCAGAACAGGATGCTCTCAGGTGTTTAAAGGCAACTTTCTCTCTCCCCATCCCCCCTCTTGCTTAAAGGGCAGCAATAGAACCAGTCACCTTGGAAACAAACATCACCCAGTGTTTGCAGAACAAACAATGGTACCTTTTCAGCCAGTACCAGGCAGGCAGGCCAAGGGGCAGCCGAGCAATTCTGGGCCTTACAGGAGTGTTAACATATTGCATTCATTCAGTGCACGAAAAAGTAGTTCAGTACTAAAAATGAAGTGTTCTCAAACCTGTGAACCTTTGGCTAGAAACCATAGACAAAGCAAATAAGGTTTAAAGTCAAATGAGGCTATTCCTAGTCAGAAAAAATATATATCTTTATTGTTTTTAGAGCATGTTTCATTTAATTACTCCTACAAAACCATCATGGCATTTTTCTAATGTGCCCCCACTTAAAAACATGTATATTGCTGAGCACCTTAACCCCACTTGTGAATTTTTGGTGGTGATAAATCTGACTGTAAGTTAGAAAATTAAATTCAATTTTTAAAAATAGCACCAAATAGCTCCATAAATTTATAAGGGCACTGGATAACAATAACCACTTTTGACCTTGGATAACAATAATTAAGCTTCCATTTAGAAGACTTACAAAAGCTAATCATTTTGGGTAGCTCAAGTTTTAGGGGAGATTCCTGCTATGGTTTTTTAAAAGCTCAACTGAATAGTTAATAAAAAAATATGCAAGTGTTCTTCAGATCCTTTAGAATGAAATTTTTCAATGTTAAAAGTAAGTTTCCTCCTCGCTGAAACTGGTTTGGCTCAGTGGATAGAGCGTCGGCCTGTAGACTGAAAGGTCCTGGGTTCAATTCTGGTCAAGGGCATGTACCTGGGTTGCGGGCACATCCCCAGTAGGAGGTGTGCAGGAGGCAGCTGATCGATGTTTCTAACTCTCTATCCCTCTCCCTTCCTCTCTGTAAAAAATCAATAAAATATATTTTTTTAAAAAAAGTAAGTTTCCTCCTTATTCTGATTGGGTGCTGAAGTTTTCCTTTTCACCAAGTAAGAGAGAAGGCTGGGCCCAACTGAATTATTTGGATGGGAGTTTGAAGTCAGTTAAATACCACAGTAACTGGCATTTTCTATCACCTCCAGGCTAAGGGACAAATGCCTAATTAACATGGACCAACATGCAGCTTAAACTGGAAAAGTGCCTGTCCTTTTTCTTTATTTTCTTTTTTCTCAAAGATGTAAGTCTTTAACATCCTTTATTACACAAAGGGTGTATGGCCATCTGACTGAGGTGTAGCAGTCTAATTCATGCTTTTTTTTTCAGCGACAGTAAGTCAGTTAACTTTATTAATCTTCCTGACTGGGCGTGAGTCAGGAGGACTACTGAAAGGGAGCTAAACTGTCCTACTGGGTGCCCTTGAAAATGAAAAAGGAACTCTGCAAGTGATGACTGATAATCTTGGAAACTACTGAGAGATACTTAAAGCACAGCCGCTGGGCGTAGCACCAGGCCCATACTCTGAAAACTGAAGCTGTGGCTCCAGGGCAGGGAGAGGAAGAGGAGGAGTCAGGCAGCAGAGAAGTGACCGCCATCCTTTCCTTCAGCATCAGAGAGAGAGAAAGGAGAGAGAGAACAGAGTGAGCACCCAACAAAAGCAGAACTGGAGCCTTCCACTCCTTTATCTGATATTACACCTTTCCAAGTAAATTTTTCAGTAGACCAAATAAAAATTCCTACCTGGAGTAGTTTGGGCAAATGACTATCAGTTTCACCAGATAGGCTAGTTTCAATTAATCAGTAAAACAACTGTTTTAACATTTGGCTTCTTTTTTATTGCCTATTCTGTACCCCCCAAAATGTACACGCATGTCACACTCATACTAGCAAACCATAAAGTTATGGAATGTATTCACTGAGTCTGCAGACAAAATGCCAATAGCCAGGCAACTTCTGAACCACAGCTTGGTCTGTACTGAAACAATGGCAATAACTGCAGGCAGTTTCTCCACCCTCAGCTCTGGATTGCAACTCCTTCTACCCTTCTCAGCACCCATTCCAGAAGGCAGCTCCTTCCCTGGTGGCCCAGGAGGCCTTTGGGGAGGCAAGGCCTGAGGAAGGCACTTTCTCAGTCCCTCCCTGTTCCTGCCTCCCTCTCCCAGGCCTTCCTGGAAAACCCAAAGACAGGACTGAAAGTGGAGTCAGTTGCTGAGCTTTGGAGAAGGAACTTCGATTGCTGAGCCACTCCCTTCCCCAGATCCAGAGCAGTGCAAGATCCAGGGTGCTGACCCCAACTGCAAGCAGCTTCCTCCATCTTCTAAAAGAACATCTCAAAGAGGCAGAGTTGGAAAAGGAAGTGAAAGAAGGAGGCCCAGGTGCCAGGGTGGCCTTAACTTTTTTCCTCTCTCAGTATTTCTATCTGGTTTTTGTTTCACTGCTCCCCCTCCCCATAATGGGTATATGAACTGATATGTGCTTAACTTTTAAATGAAATTCTGCAGGAAACCCAACAGGTTTGATTAATGACAAGCTTTTACAAACCACCCTGATAATAAAAGCACTCTTGGAAGTGTCAGGGTACAGAACTCAATCCATTTTGAATAAAGATATTTATCCTCTGTTGATTTAAATGTAAATGTCTTTAGAGATTGGTATGTATTACTTTGTGCACTGTTATGCCCAAAAGTCATCCTTTCTCCTGTTCAAAAAGTAAGAGAAAACTCTCCTTATGTATTCCTAAGTATATTATGTATTCATAAACCCCTCCTCAAATAACATCTCTTACAAAAAGCTTAGTTATTTGCTATTATTGCCTAATCACTGGGACCTGAAGCAAGCTACTAAAGTGGAAGAACCCAGATGATTAAACAATTCTTCAAAATAAACTAAATTAAAATTCTTAAAATATAATTTATAATTCATTTCTATTTTTTAAAATGATAATAACAGCTATAAAACCAAGGCAAGAGAAGGCATTGATGGAGTCCCCTTTCAAACCAAACCTTTTAGAATCAGAATTGTAAAACTGGAATACTTGAAATGATGTTTAGAAGTTTTTTTCCTTGAAAACCTTTGTGAGGTCAGTGTCCCTCAAAAATAACCATCACCTTCCATGCGTGCACAGGAGCTTCATGGTGGCTAAGTGCACCAGTCATGGGAGGTACTGGTCCCATTGTACAGATGGCCACCACCCTATAACTAAGGTCAGCTGATTAAAAAAGAAAGAAAATGCTGCCTGGGGCATTATTATGTCACCTCCTGATAAAGGAAAAAGATTCTGTCCATTTCACAGAGAGAAAAACTGAGGTACAAGGTATAATATCTTTTTGTTATCTTTTTCTTTTTGCTAATCACCCAAGGATATTTTCCCATTGCCTTTAGAGAGAGTAGAAGGGAGGGGAAGACAAACAGAAACATCAATGTGAGAGAGACACATCAATTGGTTGTGTCGCGCACACGCCATGATCAGGGCCAGGAATAGAGCCTGCAACTAAGCTATGTGCCCTTGACTGGGTAGGACTATATCTTTTCATTAACTATTATCAAGGTTGGGCTTGGGTTTGGGGCCTTCATCTCCTAGCTAACAAATCCAGCCCCTCCCTAACCCTATATAATAAAACCATAATATGCAAATCGACCAACCAGCGGAACTGGTGGAACGACCAGTCACTATGATGTGCACTGACCCCCAGGGGGCAGACGCTCAATGCAGGAGCTGCCCCCTGGTGGTCAGTGTGCTCAGCCAGAAGCTGGGCTCATGGCTGGTAAGGAGCAAGGGATCCCAGACTGTGAGAGGGCACAGGCTGGGATGAGGGACCCCCTCCAAGTGCATAAATTTTGTGCACCGGTCCTCTAGTAGATTATATGAAATTAATTAAAAATGCCAAGGAAAATATGTCATGAAGTATGTTGAAATGTTTCTGATTTAATTCACTTCTCCAACAACATTCTTTCCTTTGAAATGATGAGGAAAAATAGGTGAAGTGGGCAGCTCTAGAAACTTCAGTAGCGAGCAGGTGGGAACAAAATGCATCTTCGCAACTTGTCAAATAATGGCCTCAGATCCCCCACGTGTTAGAGGATGTCACTAGTCCTTCAGAACTGATCTAACTGTTATTTTCCTAACATTAAACCTTAGAGTTATTCATATGCAGAATCTATCTTCCTCCAGGGCAGGAGCCTCTAGGGAGCTATTTCAAGGGGTCCACTTATTCAAATGCTCATCAAACCAAACATCTTCAAACCAAGTAAACCATACACATATATGTACTATTATTTGGCAAGTATATGAAGTAATTAATAGAGATATATTCCATTAAATGTTTTCCTTTAAAGAACTTTCTGTAAGAGCTGCCTAAAAAATTCTAAAAGTTTAACTATAAAATTGTTTGCCTTGGAAAAATTTTTACATTAAAGGAGGTCCTTATATTGGAAAAGATTGGAAAGAACTTCTCTTAAATGTCCAAATAACATGACATTGATTAAAGCAAAATACCCCATTAAAAATGACACCACAGGTTATTAACAAATCACATCACCCATAATATGCACAACACAGTTTCTTACAAGACAGAAAACAGCTTCTTCTCAAGAGATTTGACCCTTTAGAACAGCGGTTCTCAACCTGTGAGTCGCAACCCCATTGGCAGTCAAACGACCCTTTCACAGGGGTCGCCTAAGACCATCCTGCATATCAGATATTTACATTACGATTCACAACAGTAGCAACATTACAGTTATGAAGTAGCAACGAAAATAATTTTATGGTTGGGTCACAACATGAGGAGCTGTATTTAAAGGGCCAGAAGGTTGAGAACCACTGCTTTAGAAGGACCTTTTAAACTGCTCAGTTTTTCATAGGTAATTCTAATTTGTTTGGAGTAATAAGATAGAATATACACTAATCACAAAACAACTACATTTTGTTGGCTCAGTCTTTTCCTCTTTAGAATAAATCAATTTATGGTTGGCTATGTATTCATATATTTACAGTTAAAGTTTTAATCCTAGATTGGCTTCATTAATCTAGAAAAATACACTTCCTTCCCTTACAGAGTGAATACTCAGGGAATGCAAAATAATTAAAACAATAATAGCTCATGACCCACCCCCCAAAAAATTATGTCATATCAAAATAATGTGATTTTCATCTCTAAGAACACTTGGATGCATAATACTTATCACAGATTTTTAACAAATATAGTATAATTTAAAGGCATATACAAATAGGAGCTTTTTATTGTCCACACATGTAATAAATTGCATTTCTGTAATGAGTAATATCTCCATAGAAAACCATGTTGAATGAGATATTATATAATGAAATAATCTCTACTCATGAGAGTAAATAATTTTACCTTTTCTTTTGTGCTTTATAAGATTTTTCTTCCTTTTTGTTTATTTAAAATTTTTATGGTCAATATGAGTTATATGTGCAATGAAATAAAAACCTAAGGGGAAAACAATTTTTATGCTTAGGAACACCTCTCCTGGCCTTATGTTTCAATTAAAGGATGTAAGGAGAATAACTGGACAGTGACCCCTAAGGCTGCTTCTTATTGCAAACAGAGAAGATGCAAATATAATTTAATCAAATCTTGCCAATCAACCACTTGGCCAGGGTAGATTTAAACAGATTTTATTAATTTCACTACTTGTATTGCTTGATAGATAGTATACCAAAGACAGGAACATTAGATAGATAAAGAACGCTTTTAAGTTTCAGTCCCTAGCGAATTTTCAGCTTCCTAATTTGAACAGCAACCCTGCCCAAAATGAAGGCATATGCAGACAAGAGGCCTGAAACCCAACAAACGCAAATGCCACTCATAGAATGTTTACACCAGCCGTGGGCAAACTACGGCCCGTGGGCCAGATCCGGCCCGTTTGAAATGAATAAAACTATTGAAAAAAAAGACCGTACCCTTTTATGTAATGATGTTTACTTTGAATTTATATTAGTTCACACAAACACTCCATCCATGCTTTTGTTCCGGCCCTCCAGTCCAGTTTAAACCCATTGTGGCCCTCGAGTCAAACAGTTTGCCCACCCCCGGTTTACACTATGCCAGGTACAAGTATTTATAGTGCTTTACATCATGCTCTACGGTCCCATGACATAGGTCTGATTACTCTCTAAATTTTACATGTGTAAAAAAGATCTGTTTTTGTGTGTTTTTTTTATAAAAAAAAGCTAACATTTTCAACTGTGATGTATGCCCATGGGCAAATCATCCAACAACCCTGTCTCAAAGCCTCCACCTCTAAAACAGGTATATTAATCCCTACCACATTCATTCTCTCAACAAATACTGACTGCACATGCAGGATATGCCAGGCACTGAGGCAGGTGCTCAGGATCATGGGCCAACAAAGGAGATAAAAAGGGACAAACAACTCTCATGGAGCTTACATTCTAAAGCAAGGAAAACCGGTGCCTAAACATAGTGGGTGCTTGATGACTATTAGCTCCTTTCTTCCCTCTTCAGAAATGGGAAAGGCATGAGAAAACAAATCCAACAGAAGCCAATGAGCTTTAAGTCGGTGCCAAATTAGAAAATTTTGTTTAATAAATACAGAAGAGCAAAGATTAAGAGCACGTGTACTGGAGCATGTGTACTGGGCTCAAATTCTGAATCTGTTCATTTATGGCTTGAGTGACCTTGGTCAAGTTATTTAAACTCTCAAAGCCTCAGCTTCCCTGTCAAATGGAGGTATCAACAACCTTATAAGATAGATTCAACAATTAAATGAGACAAAGTACAAAAAGAAGGGGGTACAGTGGCTCCTATATATTAAGGGCACCTGGCATGATCAGGACCATCTCTTTAAATCCCATCTTCCATATCTGCAAAATGTGGACAATGACCCCAGCTTGGTAGGGGTGCTGTGAAGACTACGGAGAAAATGCACAAAAAGTATTTCACACAATTGGCATATAGATGGTACATATGTGCTTCTTAAAAATGACTATTAAGCCCTGGCCAGGTGGCTCAGTTGATTGGAGCGTTGTCTCATACACCAAAGGTTGTGGGTTTGATACCAATCAGGGCACATACATAGCTTACAGGTTCGATCCCTAGTCCAGGCACATACAGGAGGCGGCCAATGGATATTTCTCACATCAATATTTCTCTCTCTCCCCACCCCCCTTCCTCTTGCTTTAAAACTCAATAATAATAAAAAACACATATCCTCGGGTGAAGATTTAAAAAAATAATATAAATAAATAAGTAAAATGACTATTAACACGCATGAATGGGGAAAGGGCAAGGATGGCACTCCCACAGACAGAGCTCCAAAGAGCAGGAGCTGGGAGGTTAGGAGCCAGGGAAGAGCACTTAGCTCTTGGCATCGGTGTCCACTGTGTCTAGAGTAGATGCAGGTGGCTGTGAAATGACAAATCAACCCAATCTGAGTCACCGGGGTGGCATCCAGAACGTGTGGACCATGTGGGCCGTGACTCTGGTCAACTCTGCTTTAGGCACTTCCAGCTTTCCCAGAAGTTGAAGGAGCAAAGGGAAGAAGTGGGAAGGGATATCTACTTTGCAGGTTTCTAGAAGGCAAGTTGATTATAGAAGGCAAAAATGATTTGGGGAATTATCAGTAAAATTCAGACATCCAGACCTCCTGTTGCCTTCACTTTAGGGCAGGAGAGGGCACCCCTTCGCTCCTTTTGGGCTGCAGCAGACAATACCAGCTTATTTGTCACCGC
>NW_006292686.1:1133733-1134289 GCF_000327345.1 Myotis davidii | reverse complement strand
GGGCAGGCTGGGCTCAAGTCCCATCTAGGGCTGCGGCACCTGGGCAGGTGTTGGTAGTACTGCAGACCAGGTCTCCACATACCACAATGCAGAACACACATGAGCCAAGAGAGCTACACTAGTGCTATTAATACAGAAACCAATACTGTCAACATTGTAAACATGAGACAGTATTTAAGTAAACAAGTCCCCAAAGAGATATAACAGACCAAAGGGATCTGAACCCAACCCTTCTGTGTCAGGGCCCAAAATGGAAACAGGACTCTGGTTGCCCTACGTGCCTTACCTACCCCACATCACCCTCTCGAAGAGTGGCTCACCAGGAGCTGGTAGCTAAGAAGTCAAATACTGAGCCAGAGCATGTGATTCAGCTTTTAAACAAGTCTATGGCTGTAAAGAAAGAAAGCCTGCCTGTGCGTATGCATTATTCCAGTGGCTTTAGGCAACTCGGAGATCCTGAGTGCTGCTTGGTTCATCCTGTACCAGCTGCTGAGATGCGCTCTCAGCCTCGGGCCAAAAATAAACAGTGAAGTGAGCCACAGCAGCCACGCAGGCA
>NW_006292686.1:1130042-1133708 GCF_000327345.1 Myotis davidii | reverse complement strand
CCAAGGATGTCTGCAAAGCTTCCTCAGGCCATCCTGCTCAAAACCTAGGACTCCCACCTACAGGAAGAAAGCTCCAACTCTGCCCCAGCCCACCCTGCCCTCCCCACTTGGACCTCACCCCATGCTTTTTCCATAAGCCTGAGCCTTCCCAGGGTACCTGGCTCAGAGTTCAGTCTGCACTCCCACAGACAAGAACCACCATGCTTAAAACTAGCATCCGCAGGAGTTGCTCAATCACGGATAGCTCTGACAAATTTTGAGACATTCAAATAATGCGTTATGCTCAAATCCAAGCAAACTGTTAAAAAATCAGGACAAATGAACCAAGTCAATGTTCAGAATTGTTGGGCTAGGTACTCTGCAAGTACCTAGGTCTAATGAGATTTTGTTTAACAAAATAAATTCCCAAAAGCCAACGGAGATGGGCCACAAAACTTCCTGGTAGCCTAACTAGCTGCAAGATCTCAGAAATGTGGACATCTCTAAGCCCGTTTCCTGTCTTTAAAAAAGGAGGATAGTGCACCCCAGCCATGCAATAACAGAGGCAACCCCAGCATGCCCCTGGGCATATGGCACCTTCCTTCCCTCACCAGTTATCCCTGGCTGGTCACACAGGCACAGGGAACTGCTCCGCAGCACTTTCAGATGCTTCTCCACCCCAATTTCCCTCCTGGGCCCCCAAAGCCCCACAACAGCTTACCGGCATCCCACTTCCTCCGGCATAATTCTAACTCAAATGAGAGAACAAAACTGAACAAAAACAGGTTGCCATCAGTTCGTTAAATCGTAACATATAACAATTTTGGGTGATGAAAATTACCGAACTATTGAATCTACAGGGGCCTACCCAATTTGTCACAACCCTCTCTGCCAGGCCCCCTAGTCTATGGGTATAGGCTTTGAAGTGCATGAAGTCACGCATACAAAAAATGAATACATCCTCCCCCGAGGACAGAGGACTCTGAAAACCTAAGAGTAAAGGCAATATTGGGCCTCTACAATAATTAATAAATCACTAACTGTCTTTGAGGCCTGCTATCTGACTCCCTTCACATCCCCTGCCCCAGATTTTTAAGCCTTGGGTGGCGCACAGCATCCCCTTTCCTGGCTGAGCTCCAGGGAGGGAGCTGGAATCCCAGCAGAGGCCTGGGAACATATGAAGTGCAGAGCAGTTACCTGGGTAAATGCAAATGCTACGCAGGTGAGCATGGCCTGAACAGATTCTATTTCCACCAGTGGCTTTCAGCCCCTAAAGCAGCGGTTCTCAACCTGTAGGTCGCGACCCCTTTGGCGGTCAAACAACCCTTTCACAGGGGTCGCCTAAGACCATCCTGCATATCAGATATTTACATTATGATTCACAACAGTAGCAACATTACAGCTATGAAGTAGCAACGAAAATAATTTTATGGCTGGGTCACAACATGAGGAACTGTATTTAAAGGGCCAGAAGGTTGAGAACCACTGCTAAAGCCTCCATCCAGTGTCATCAAGACCATAAAAAGCCCTGGCTGGTGGCTCAGTTGGTTGTAGTGTCGTCCTATAGACCAAAAGGTGGCGGGTTCAATTCCTGGTCAGGGTACCTACGTGGGGGTTTGATTCCAGGAGTGTGTATGAGAGGCAACTGATCCATGTGTGTCTCTTTCTCTTCCTTCCTCCCCTCCTCTCTCTCTCTTCCTCTCTTTTCCTCCTTCCCTCTTGTAAATCAATAAAGTATATCCCCAGGTAAGGATTTAAAAAACAACAACAACAAAAAAACTCGCAAATAGCCCTCTGCCTGTTCCCTCTCCAAGCCCACATTCACTCCTGACAAAATTGTGCTTAAAATGAATAAACAGTCCCCTTCTGACAACAGTGTCCACCCTCAACACAGGGCAGGGTAAAAATAGGGTTATAATTGTTTGTATGGAAAATACTACAGTAACTAATAAATAATAATACAAGAATAAACTCCGTGCTGTGTGTACTCACAACTGTAAACCTACTTTAGCCCTAACCTGCATTTTTGAGGGGGAGAAAAATCGAGTCTCTTTTCTCTAACTAATTCCACTACCCTCGATGAGCTTAAATAAGGACTAATGAGGATAACACAACTAAGGAAGTTTACACATTGTTAAACTGAATTCCATTCGCTGAAAATAAAGGTCCACTTTTCTAATCATTTCACAACACTTCAGATGGCTGCCCACAGGTCCTGGGCTGAAAAATCTGGGAAATAATGGGGAGGGGGAGAAATTATTCTGCTAAATATGGCACCAAATTCCAAGTTTATTCTGCACTTTGCTTAACAAGTCTCCTCTACTGCCTAATTTTTCTAAAGGGTTAGCGGTGTTCTCTCTCTCAAACAGAGCAGCTCACATCACACTCTACTTCAAAGCATTTGATGGCCTACCCGACAGAGTTGTCTGTTTAGTCACCACCTCTCTCATCCTAACTCAACACAGCACCCTCAACCCTAGTCATACTCCTGCCCTATCTTGACCCCAAATAAACCTCATATTTTTGTACTCCAGGGCCTGTATTTACAGTTCTTTTGCCTAGAAGTTCATTTTCCCTTCCCTACATGCTTCTCCACATGGTCAGCCCTTCACATATGAAGACATCATTTAATCTTTCCCTGACCACTTCCCACTTCCAGGTCCTCTGCCTGTCCTGGTGCCTTTGCTGGTTTGATGCCTAGTGAATTTTAGGGCAGGGACCAGGCTGTACTCATCCTTGTGCCCCCAGATCCTGGTACCTGGGGCACGTGGCAAGAAGTGGTTTCTAGTACGAGGAAGCAGATGGCAGTATTCATACCTAATAAAGCACAGACTGCTGGTCTCCAAATCTAGACCTCTTTTCTCTCTTCTGATGAAACTAGCAAACTGTCATGAGCAAAACAAGTCGTAATAGCAGTAGCAGTAAATAGAAGATAGCTCAGTTGTAATTGAGCTGGTGGCACACAAGGCTGAAATTTCCTGTTTGTTAATTAATTTCAAAACAATCCTTCTCCACAGACCCACCAGAAACAGAAAATAGACCATTAAGTACTCATCATAATTCAAGACCTGCCAGTTCTGTAACTTGCTCAGGCACCCCCACAAAAGGGGAGGAACAATGCACACTGGTAAGTAAGCCCATCCCCAAAACATCCTAAGACTGGAGACGCTCCAGTGCACATAGCTCCCACTGCTTAAAAAGCAAAAGAATAAGAAAAAAATACCTACCACAGGCTGTCTCCTTTAAATATGGACACCTTTTCAGATTAGGTCAATAATTAGATCAATCCCATTGCTGCGCCTACTTCACTAGCACCACAGATCGCTGGGCCTCTTCCACCGCCAGTCCTGCCTCCAATACCAATTTCAAGGCAAAATCTTAAACTTATATATGAAATAAAATGACAATAACCCATTATAACATAAAATAACAACGGACCTGTTTTCAAGGCACAGAAACCCAAAGCAATACTCAATCCCCCAAACGCTTACAGAACTGACAGTTTCCAGGCTCCTCAAAAGTGGCCAACACACTATTCTTACTTGGAAACAGAGCTCAAGCATTCTCAGTGAGGCTAACAGGGAGTGTCCACAGAAAGCACTTGAGGCATGCACCCACTGCCCACCACACACAGGACCAGCAGAAGCCCCCCCCCCCCCCCCCCCAGACACAGCCTCCCACACACCG
>NW_006292686.1:1125953-1129809 GCF_000327345.1 Myotis davidii | reverse complement strand
CACCCAAGCCCACTTTCTCCCACCATGTGAGACAATCTCCCTTCCATTGGAACCCCTTGAATGGGAACTTGGGGACAATTTTACCCTCCAGCAGGATGTGTGAGGGCCTCACCCTACCCCTGCACAGAGTCTCTCCTACAGTGCTGCCCAGCCACTCTGGGGTGGCACTTCCCGGTGGCTCCCCGTGAACCAGCACCACCTCTGCAAGTCCCCCTCCTGATCTCCACAGAAGCACTGCTCTAACTCACTTTGTCAACAGAGAGATTGACCTATTTCATTGGTAAGTTTTAGCCGACTATTTCCAGAAGCTAGCAACCCCATGACGCACTTGTTCTTGCCCACCTTTCCCTAGATGTGTACCATGGGGCTCTGCACACAGCAGTTTTTCAGGGGATACTTACTTAGTGACCATATCATGCCATGGGAGGTAGTCTGGCAGGGGCTCCACGCTCAGGCTCTGGAGTCAGGCTGCACTGTATGACTCCTACTAGCTGCCTCTCTGGGTCTCAATTTCTTCATCTGAATAATGAGGATAATAACTGTACCTACATCACAGGGTCAAAGGGTTGTTATGAGGAATGAATGATGACCCATGTGAAGGATTTGGGACCGTGGTAACTAGAACTTGCTCCATAAATACTGTTCCCACCCCTCTCATGCTAAGAGTTTTTCCACATGAAAAGCCTAACAACCAAAAAGGGGTGAAAATTAAAGTGGAACAATTTAAAATTACCAGACTGGAGTCAGATGGATTAAGTCCAGCAAGGGCAGCAGAGAAACTGAAAGACTTAACTTCTGATTTAAAGCAAATACAAGCGGTCCTTGACTAATGATGCTTCTCACCAAAGGAGGTTTGTAACTCAAATGCACTCTGCTGAACATATTTAAATGCACCCTGGGTAGATGCCTTTATAATATGAATCACCACATTGTGTCTGTGGTTTATAGCTGGATTTCCGTCTCCTTTTTCTGTGGAGATACGGGAGGCAGCACGAGCTACCATCAGACTTCGCAGAGACAAGCAAACCAGGGGTACCCCTCCAAAGTTCCACTTACCACAAAGAACACAAGCGAAATAAAGCTGGGGGCCATGTGATCACATTCTCTAAATATAATCATGTGGCCAGTGCTATCTGCACTACCTCCCCTACACACACACACACACTCACACACACACTTTTTTCTTGACTATACCACAACGGGGACACATGACCACCTACCATCTCCTCTCCAGTGGATTGATAAAAACTCAAAGCAAGCTTCACAAGACACATGCCACGATTATTCACTCACATCAACATCAAGGATTGCTCAAAAAGAGCCAAAAACAACAAAAATGAGAAGAGGGGTACCCCCTCCCTGCCCATTCTCAACACTTAAAAGCCACAAAAAGACCCCCCTGCATCGCACTCACCCATTCTAAGGCAGAGCAGCCATTGCCCGAGGAAAAAGTAATCTTTACAGCGTGTATCCAATGTCACACTCTTAGCAGGACCACAGTGGCTTTGGGTTCACAATGAAGGAACATATCACAGACACCCTTAAGAAGCATCACAAGACCTGGCTTGACTTATCCACTTTGAACTTCTTTGGGGAAAGCTCACTAAAAACAAAGCATGTATTTCTTTCCTCTCTCTTTTTTAAATATGTTTATTGACTTCAGAGAGGAAGAGGGTGAGAGAGATAGAAATAACAATGATGAGAGAGAATCATTGATCAGCTGCCTCCTGCAAGCCCCCCACTGGGGATCAAACCTATTAATATATATATATATATACATATATATATATTTTCAAGTTTCATTCAGTTGATCTTAACACAGTAGATGGTCTAACATATCCAGAAGGCAGCCACATAGAAGACATTCCAACACCCCAAAGGCTAGGGAACTTAACACCATGAACCCTCAGAAAGCAACACCAAGGACACAAATACACAACTGTTTAGATAGAGTGCATGGTCACCGTTATCGAGCCGTTATGGATGGGTTTTCCAAAAGTGGTCACTGACACCAATCTTGGATCTTCATTAAAAGGGCCATTATCTAGTAAGCTATATTTGTAACAAGCTTCTCATTAGACCTACAAATCCACATTTCTGCTTGGGTGAAAGACTGGGTTGTTTACACAATACCTTAAGATTACATGTTTACAGTTTTAAAAGCTTTTCTTCCCAGCACCGCCTTACCAAGCTATTTCAGTTAGGAGGAAAAAAAAGTGGGAGGGGGCAAGGTCTTTTCCCCTTATCAGTTAGTCTTATCAAATGCAGGGTGACCTGCTCTAAGGGGATTTATGGTGGCAGTGATGCAGGAACACCTAAGCTCCTAAGCAAGAGACGGAAAATCTCATTCTCCCTAATGTGAGCAATTGACCGAGGCTCACTGGCGCCCAGTGAGACCTTCCGGTGACGTCAGGACTGACGGGGTAAAGAAGTGTCACTGGGATGACATCAAAGAAAAGCATTACGCAAATCTGGGAGGGCTGCTAAGACCTTCTTCTGAGACATATTAATGGCGCCCCAGCTCACACACAAAGGGATGGCTATGCAGGCAAGTGAGGCAGTCACACTTCAGAAGCAGGAGTTGGGTAGAGGAGAAAAGAAATGAGAGAGGGTGGCCCTCACTGAGCCGCACAGAGCACACAAATGGAGCTCTTGGAGGGTCAGATTGCACAAGGCAGCATGCCTGCACTCGGCTTCTGGTTTTTACCAACTCAGCGGAAAACACATCACTTTCTATCTCTTTCCACAAAGATTTTGTTTGCCTTGAAAAAAAAAAAAAGAGTTAATTAAGGCAGTAAAAACCAAGGACTGCCTGGGGTCGCAAGTCTGCCATCACCAGAGGTGTTCAAATACAGGCTACACAATCGCTCAGTGGGGACAACCTCCATTCCTTGTGAAAGGGATTAAATCTTTTTCTTTGGCACTCACAGATCTAGTGTAAAGCCTGGCACACAGCAGATACACAAGTTTTGTTTACGAATGAACTTTGTTTTCACACAGATTACTGGTCAAGCAAAATACTGCTGTCGGTCTGAGACATTCGGAGCGTCAGGTGACCACTGAGCAACTAAGAAATAAACTAGAAAATCAGGACAGGGTATTCAATCTCTGTGTTTGTAGCAGGGAAACATACTGACTTCGTGTTAGCTTTGATTTCAGAGAGGAAGAGGGTGAGAGAGATAGAAATAACAATGATGAGAGAGAATCATTGATCAGCTGCCTCCTGCAAGCCCCCCACTGGGGATCAAACCTATTACCCGGGCATGGGCCCTTGACCAGAATTGAACCTGGGACCTTTCAGTTCACAGGCCGATGCTCTATCCACTGAGCCAAACTAGCTAGGGCACATGTATTTCTTTATTAACTTAGTTCATTAACCTCTTCAAGAGCTTTACATAAAATATACGTAGTCAATTTTTGCCCTGGCAGGTGTGGCTCAGTTAATTGAGCATCATCCCCTGCATGGAAAGGTCACTGGTTCAATCCCTGGTTAGGGTGTATGCAGGAGGCAACCAGTAGGTTTTTCTTTTTTTCCTCTCTCTCTCTATCCCTCTCTCTTTCTCTTCCCCTTTCTCTTCCTCTCTCTATAAAAAAATCAATAAAAAAGAAAAAATAAAAATCCACCTGCTTCCCTGCTGCCTCCTTCTCTCCCTTAAACTCATTCCCACCTGCAGGCCTTTGCAAATGCTGCTTGTCCCCCTGGATTGACTGTTTCTGGTGCCTTTGCAAGAGGCCTGACTTTTCACCGTGTGCTGCTGTCCATATGCAAGCACTCTGCTGGGAATTTATGGAATTCAAAGATGTTTAAGAAGCAGGCACTTCCCTCAAGGGGTTGGAAATCTCCCCAGAAAGTTTG
>NW_006292686.1:1114839-1125171 GCF_000327345.1 Myotis davidii | reverse complement strand
GAAGATTGGAATTGCTTCTCTAAAAATAAAAAAAAAAAAAAAAAAAAAAAAGAGTTAATTAAGGCAGTAAAAACCAAGGACTGCCTGGGGTCGCAAGTCTGCCATCACCAGAGGTGTTCAAATACAGGCTACACAATCGCTCAGTGGGGACAACCTCCATTCCTTGTGAAAGGGATTAAATCTTTTTCTTTGGCACTCACAGATCTAGTGTAAAGCCTGGCACACAGCAGATACACAAGTTTTGTTTACGAATGAACTTTGTTTTCACACAGATTACTGGTCAAGCAAAATACTGCTGTCGGTCTGAGACATTCGGAGCGTCAGGTGACCACTGAGCAACTAAGAAATAAACTGGAAAATCAGGTCATGAAAGGAGTCCTAACACTAAGGAAAAGAGGCTTGAGCAATTCTGAGAGTCCTAAGTTGTTCTTATCCAAAGCCTCTTCCCCTCAGCCCTATGCTTCAGTCACAGATAAAGCGTCACTGAAACAAACAGCAGCCTAAATGCCCTGCAGATTCAGCTGCATATCTCATCTGAAAATCATGCAGAAGCTCAGGCTATCTACACGAAACTATCCATGTTCCTTTTGGCATCAGGAAATTCAGAGGAAGAAGGAAAAGGAGAGGGGAGGCAAGGAGGAAGCCATCTGTTTGTTTCCATACGGAAGACCGTAACTTCCCTTTTTCACTTTTATAAACACTTTTTGTACTTCATCTATGCCAGGTATATAATTTTTAACCAAGAGAAAATAATACAAGTAGAGAAAATGCTGGGGAAAAATTGAAAACATAAATATTTAAAGATACTTCGTTCATAAACCTTGCTTAATCCTGCTTTCTGATCTCAAAGAAAGGTGTATCACCATCCACCTGCTACAAAAGCCAGAAACCTGAAAGTCCTCTCCCTCTTCCCCACCCTACCCCACCCCACTCCTCCCAGCTGTAAGTCCTTCTTACCTCTTAAATCTCTGTCAAACCCAGAGGCCATAGCCAGTATGGATCAGTGAATAGAGCATCTGCCTGGGGACTGAAGGATCTCAGGTTCGATTCCGGTCAAGGGCACATACCCACCAGGTGAGGGCTCGATCTCCAGTAGGGGAGTGCAGGAGGCAGCCCATCAATGATTCTCGCTCATCACTGATGTTTCTCTCTCTCCCTTCCTCTAAAATCAATAAAAATATATTTTTTAAAAAACAAAAACCATTGCCACCATACTCCAAGCCACTACTGGTTTTCAAAGTTTTGAAAAACTAGCCTTCTCACCAATCTTGAAATGGAAGGCAAAATAGTTGCCTCCTTCTCCAGCCTGGGCAGGAGTAATCTTTCCAAATGCAAACCTCATCAATGCCATTCCTAGGCCTAATACCCTCTATGGTTTCCCAGAGTTAAGAAAAAAAAAATTCCAAAATGAAGGTGAGCTACAAACAGCATGCTCTAGCTTTTATCTACCTCACCGTGCATGTCATTTACTTCCTCTTTTCCCTCTACACACACACCCACATTTCTCACCTCAGTGGCCACAGGTCCTCTCCAACCTCAGGGCCCTTTGTATTAGCTGTCTGTCCTCAAACGCACTGTGCTTCCCTTCACCATCCCCTTCAGCTATTAGCTCAAATGCTAATTTTGAGGAATGCCTTCCTTGATCTGCCTCCCTGCATCCTCTGCTCCTCCCACAGACTCAGAGGACAAATTTCACTTCACATGTTCTTGTCATATTTAACTTTTAGCACTTAGCACAGAAAGTCTATGAAGCAGCTAGCAATTGTTTCTCCTACGAGTACCCTTGGTGCCTAAAAACATAGTAGGTATTCAAATATTTATTGAATAAATAAAAATCAATAACTAAAGACCTATAAATGTTTTATTTTAAAAAGCCACTATGAGGTTGGCAAATTTTGGGTTGGGGAAAAAAATATTTTCCGAAAGGATATTGAATCTGATACTGATTCCAACTTGATATAATATTTAGAAGTAGGGGGTTAGGATGCTTTACCATTTAAGCCACAAATGGATCTCAGAAATCTTTTCACGATTTAAACACAAATTAAATTCAGAGATCTAAGAGGTAAGCCTTCTTTAAATTACATTTGGTTTAAAATTTTAAGTAGGACAGTTTAATCCAATGTAGGTTTAACTAGCCAACCTGTGGGGAAACCTATTTGAGATGTTCACTAAACAGTTTTATGCATTTATCCCCCAAAACAAGTAAATGCCCTAAAGTGGAAGAGAAATGGCTTTTAAAATGTGTTTAATTCCTTGCTTGAAAAGGAAACTCATTCACATGGCTCAAAACCCAAAGGTACAAGTGTCCACAGGCAAAACACCTCTCACCCCATCTTCTAGGTACCTCCCCTATTTCTGGAAATATTTGTGCCACTTCTAAGAGAAAGTTAAGAAAAGACTTTGATTTGATTTTGTATATTCAGAAGTAGGTTTGGCTTTTTCTAACAATAAAGTCTCAGCATAAATGAAGCTCCCCTAAAACAGTGAAAATTATTCTTTGTATAATTATTATGTATCACTGACCTCTATCAAGTATGTACATTGTACATGCACACACACAAAGAAAGCAAGACCCATATCCCATAGGTTTCTGGCTTGGTATTTTGTTTTAAACCCAAGGACTAAAGGAAAAAAAGAAAAGCTAAATTATACACAGACCACCACTCCTATTAACTCATACCACTAATGAAACAAAAATCTAACTAAGCAGAGAAAATGGGCCCACACACTGGAGCTCTGAAATGATTTTGTTCTTTGATCTGTGTGCCCATCTCTCCCATTTAATATAAACTTCAAACCAATAGCCAATCAAAAGTGGTTATAATTAGTAAGGGCCCAAGTGTGACAGCTTTTAGTGCAATCAGGCATTAACAATGATCTTTTTCTCTTAAATTTCAAGTAAATTAAGCTGAGCAAACTTTTATTTTAAAATGTCTGTAATTCAAATTCTTTACCACCAGTGTGCACTTAGCACCAAATCTCTGCCTGATTGGTGTGCTGAAGATGTTAGTTTATATCTATTTCTCCTCTTATTTTTTACTGATATTTAGAACTTAGCTTCCAAATTACCTGTGCTCCAAAAATAACGTGCACCTCTTCAAAAACTCTCATTTTTGTATTAGAAAATGATTCAAATTAACAGTTATTATCAAATAAGCACCAACTTGAGCTAGGTACAGAAGATGGAAAAATAGGAGTAAAAGTCCCTCCCTAATCTTTTTTTAAAAAAATGATTTCTAGAGACAGAGGAAGGGAGTTTTATAGTTGTTAATCCTCACCCCAGGATATTTTTTCATTGATTTTTAGGGAGAGTGGAAGAGAGAAGGAAAGACAGAGAGAGTAACATCAATGGGAAAGAAACACATCGATCGGTTGCCTTCTGCACAAGCCCTGACTGGGGATTGAACCCAGAACCTGGGTATGCACCCAGACCAGGAATTGAACCAGTGACCCTTGTTGGTGCACAGGATGATGCTCAACCAACTGAGCCACACTGGCCAGGGCTCTCCCTATTCTTGATGGGGGGGGGGGTGTTGGGTCTGGGGGAGAACATGTGAACAGGTAAAATACAACTGACAGACTAGACAAATGAGGGTATGAGTTAATCTGGGTGGAGGATATAATTCTCCCTGCAAGAGGTGGAATTTGAGATTTGTCTTGAAAGATTTAAGAAATGCTGTTTACTACAAGTGGATGGGGATAATACAGAATGACCAATCCATGGAAAAGCAGAAGTAGTGAGAAAGTATTCAGTGTAGCAATGGTGTATAGGAGAGAGGGGCAAGAGCTAAAACTAGAAAGACAATTTGGAAGCAGATGATGAAGGTCCTTGTGTGCCAAATTGAGGAGTTTGGATTTCTTCCTGTGGACAAAAGGGAGCCAAGCGATGTTTTTCAGCAGGCAAACACCATGTGCAGCTTTAGCTTTTGAGCAGAACAGAGAATAAACTGGAGTTCCGACCCACTGGTGATAGGAAATTAACTGAGGAGGCGTTTGCGGCATGATGAGGGCCTTAGGTCAGGAGCAGTGGGACACTGGGTTCCAGAGTTAGACTAGAGAGAAGTTTCAGGGAGGTCTGCTAATTGAACCTGGGGGTTGAGGGTTGAGAGAGACTAGAGGTAAGGACTGCAAGGCACTTTCGGGCCTGGAAGACTGGGTGGATGGTGAATTCCAGATCAGATTCTAGAAAGGAAGGGATGACTTTTATAAGTTACCTCTGAGGTACCTGCAGGTGATCGGGGTGACAAAAGGTCCCAGCTTGGGGAAAGTTGTAAATGGAGATAGAGAGCAGGAGGAGAGGCAGAAGAGCATCAGAATCCATGGCTCTTATTACTTTACTGGAGGGCGCAGGTGGCTTTAGAATCCGCCACCGAGCCCCATCAGCACCAACGGATGCGAACTCGATGCTGACAGTCTATCCACTGATTTAGGATGTGCAGAAAGCTACCTTCAAGAGTTACATATTTCTAGAACAGTGATGGCGACCCTATGACACGCGTGTCAGAAGTGACATACGAACTCATTTTTTTGGTTGATTTTTCTTTGTTCAATGGCATTTAAATATATCAAATAAATATCAAAAATATAAATCTTTGTTTTACTATGGTTGCAAATGTCAAAAAATTTCTATATGTGATCCGGCACCAGAGTTAAGTTAGGGTTTTTCAAAATGCTGACATGTGGAGCTCAAAAGGTTCGCCATCACTGTTCTAGAAGGTAAGTGAGAATTCAGGGCAAGTGGCACCTGTGCTTAAAAGATCACTCCTGTCCCTAACTGAGGCATTTCTGGTCTGAAGAATTCAGTTTTATATTTGTATACCACCCCACCCCCCCTCCTTAAATCAACCACTTTTGTTGTGTATTTGAGGTCCTGGCATCCCAAGAACATAAAAATAACCACAGTCTCTTCCCTATGTTCTCTCCCTAGCCCTTCCACCCTGGCAGCAGGTCTGCCATCCACCCTCTCAAAGAGAAGACATAGGAACAGAGGACCAGACTCCAAAACATTGCCTTGTAAAAAGGGCAAATACTTACGTAAGAATTTTGCAAAAAATGTAAAACAACAACAAAATAAGGGTGACCAGGAGTGCAGAAGCATTAACTGTCAATCGAGTAAGGGCTAGTTCATACACTTTTTAAAAAAGGGGGGGGGGGGGGGGGGGGGAGGGTGGTATACTCCACATAAGTTACAACGTGAGGGAGACCTGGCAGATGACAGCCCCAGAGCAAGTTTCCTAAATGACTGAAGAAGCGACTTGGAAAGCTGAGCCACCTACCAGAACAGCTTCCTGGTGCCAATGAATCTGGTTTGTTTTAGAAGCAGATGAGTTCTAGAGCTTTTATTTACTAAGAGGTTTTAAAATACATTTGATGCCACTTAATGTTTTCCCCAACCCCAAAGTTTCTGTGAAACCTTGAACTTGCCAACCATGTTACCTTACAGGCCTATAAAAAGAGCTTACTTGCTTTATAAAATTTCAGATGTTCAAATATACCACATGCAACACTGTGAGTACACCCAGGCTACCTGCACATAAGACACAACTATAGTACTTTAAAGCACACTTTCTCATCCTCTACTGACATTTGGGATTGGGTAATCCTCTGTTGTGGGGCCACCACCGTGGTTCGCCACCTATGGCTTCCACCCACTAAAGGCCAGTAGCACCCTCCCCAGCAAAGCAATCAAAAATGTCTCCAGACTTTGCCAAATGCCCCCTGGAGGCAAAACCGCTCAGTTGAGAACCAGCTTTAAAGGGAGAGCCTAAAGCTTACAACTCGTCTTTTCCTTATCCAGTCCTTATTGAACTATTCTTATTCACTAAGAATAACTTGCTAGTTCTATTTGTCTCTCGCACTCAAAGCAAAAAAGAAAGCGCTGCCTTCCCTGATTTGGAAATAAAATCCTAGGCAAAGTCTGCCTAAAGTAATGGCATTATGCACCATTCTGGAAAGGAAATCCAGATGGGCACCCACAAAGTTTCCTGAGCTCAAAATATAATACTTTCTTCCATAAATAGAATTTTACTTTCTGGGACATTTATTTCATCCTTACAACAACTCCACAATATAGAAAACCTGCTGGGAAAAACGTGTATAATCGTATTCATCAACAGAAATGCTGCCAAAGGCTAAAACGTTTCTTTCTTAATTGCTTTACATCTTCAGATTCAACCACAGAATTATTTTTTAAATGATATGGTCCCTTTTTAAACACATACACACACACACACACTCACACACACAAATAGAGGTACTGTATATTTACTGCTTAGTCTTCTGAGGCCATGCGGACTTTTAAAAGCAGGTGTTGTACAGAGCTAGGCTGGGGTTAGGGTCCTACCTAGGCTTGATTTATGACCAGCCACTGGGTGGAAATCAGCACAGTTTTAAAATGGGTTAATAAAACCACCCCATCATCACCGTGTTGCTCTAAGGATAAAATTGGAATCTTATTAAATGCCTTCTTCACAAAAGCAGGGTGACATTAACTTTGTCCAAGGTACACCCTATTGAGAAAGGAAATTTTCAAAGTAATTAAACCACTAAAAGTCTCAAACATTTGTATAACAATCCTACCCCACAGTTTCTGAAAAAGGGGGGAAACTAGATGAGATACCAAGCAGCCAGGGGAAAAACAAATAGAGCCATTTAAAAGCTTTATCTAATTACCCCCACTGAGACTTTTTCTCTGCAGTCTGGCTAGCTGACAAAGAATGCGGGGGTTTTCATTGGGCTTTCTGCACCCTATCAGGACCACCCGCCCTCATGGAGTCTGAAAGGCCTCAGGTGAATCCTGCAGGAGCAGTCAGTGCCCGGTCCTGGGGATTTTACAGAGGCTTTCAAATTCTCTTAGCATTACTTGCTTGAATCACACTGAACAAACAGTCTCCACCCTCTCCCACTTCTTTTGTCTGAAGCACCTATTCACCGGCAGCCACCTCTACTGATGGCTGACTGGCTCACCTGTATCCTGAAGTACCATCAGAAACAAGATGCACCAGTAGCTGGAAGAAACAGCTCCCCGTGCCCTCCTCCAGGGCCTCCCTTCCTCTCCACCCCACCCCATCTCCACCAACTGACGATACCAACAGTCAATACCCAGGGAAGGTGAGAAGAGAAACGGAGACCAGCACAGTGGATGACACTGTCCACAGGACAGCTAACGTAACAGGGAAAAGTCCAACCCCTCACTCCCATCTTCCTCATTCTTCTATCCCAGTAGTAATGCAAACATTTCAACCGGTTTTCCTCTGTATTCTGCCTCCTATTAGAGTTGGGGAAATTAAAAATAAGTGATGCATTTCAGAAAGCACATCGTATGCCTCCCTGTTTCATATGGTACACCTTTTACCTCTGATGCATGGGGAGGCTCCCTAAGGCACGGAAACCACAATCTGACCCCTACGTTTTGAAGAGGGCAGGGGCTATTTCTACTCAAAATCATTTCCTAAGTCAGACAGAGGGAAAAAAAATCATACACCCTGCCTCCTCAAAGGAACCCATCCAATTTCTTAATTATATTTGGATATAAAAATATTACTCAACTTTGCCTGTTCAGTAGGTCATATGTACACAAGTAACCTTGAGGCAGGGAAACTTTTGACTTACAGAGGACTTGCCTTTCAACCAACCACAGCTTCAGTTAGATTTCAACCATTTTATCTCACTGAAAACGCCAAGATCCTTGAACATAGTTATGGCAGAAATATAATGTATATCACATCCTGCCCCCTAACATTTGGTCAGTCCTTCCAAAGTTATTCTACACCTAATATAATTATTTTTAAAAGGTATTTAGAACTGGGCTGAGTAAACTGAGATGAAGAAGTGGAGTAAAAAGGAGGAGGAGCCCTATCAAAACCTAAAGGAATGATAATCTCAGTAAAGGGGTAAGAAAATGATGTCCTGTTATTAGGGGAGACTATATTGCATACTTCCTACTGATACTATACTGCATTTCTATCTTTTAAATGCTAATCTGTTTAATAAGGAGTGAACTAAGACATTGCTTCATGTATTAGGTAGATTTTCCAAAACAAACTAAAATTTCTGCTACTAATAAATGAAATACAAGTGATGTTACTCACACATATCCTCCTGAATGTAAGGTTTAACCTGAATACACAGGTAATATACAAGAAGTCCCCCCAGACGAACTGTCATTTGATACCAGAACTGGTCAGAGAGCGTGAACTTCAATTAAAAGACACTTACAAAAGAAAGAGTGCTTATTTAAATATGATAACAAAAACAAAACAAACTTAACATCCTACCTTCCTGGGTCAAAGGACATGGAGAACTCAGGAATTAATTAAAGCTAGTAAATAATGTAAACCAGGGAAGGACTCCTTTTCAAAAATGCTTTGGTTAATTTTAGCATCCTTCTGTTTAGCTGCTTAGCAACCCTTATCCTATGACCTTTTGAGCATCACCTACTTTTCAGAAGGATAATGAATAGAAACATCAAAAGGGATTCACATCTGACTCTTTCTAGTGAACACATTGAACCAATTTCTGTAGGAGTTAAATTTATATTAATTATGCCATAAACCTAAAAGAGAATTTTTAAAATTTTATTAATCAGGAAATAGCCTTTGCTGAAGGTAGTAAAAGATGTTGACAACTGAGCATAAAGTAGCAAGCAAAGATTTCCAAACTGACCTAGGAAGTGGACAAACACAGCAATTCAAAATTGAACATAAAAAATGAAAGCTACATAACAGCAATCAGCTACTACCTGACCCACAGCAAGTAACTAATAAACATCTGTACATCAGGTGCAGGACTACCAAGGTTAGGTTTATTTCCCTTCTTCAATATTTGTACCTGTCTTGGATGCAAATAAGACCTCAGGAATCGGCCTGATGAAATCTAAAATAGAAGACCCTTGAGTCAAAAGGTCATTTGTTGGATGATGTAAACAGTTAGGAATGGATGCACCAGCTCTGCCAGCTGAGTCAGCCCCATCTTCCCCATCACATAACAAACATGACGGTGTAGATTCTTGATTTTCTAATGAAAAATTAGTATCTAGAAAACTCAGAATCACATGCTATAGAACAGTACGCATCAGCAGCACTTACGAGTATCACAGTCAGGAAATCCTCCTCAAAAACAAAATATCCTAAAGTGCAATCAGCTTAGCAGTATTTTTAAGAATGATAAAACAGTGCAAGGTCATTAACAGTCTAAAATGGAGCACAAGCTAAACAAATAACTAAATCAAAGGGATCTCCCTTTCTTTTGTAAAAAGGGGGTAGGAGAGAAGGTATTTTTTCACACATTTAAAACTTGATAAAAGCCATTCAAATGTTTAATTCATCAGTGTAACCAAAGCTCAAAACACATCAAAGCAGGATCCATCAGCCGGTACCCAGAAGGCTCCCTCCAAAAGCAGCAATAAAAAAAATAAAAATAACCTTAAAATTAGTGGCTCACCTTTGCATAAATTTGAAGAATAACTTTGAACCCATTCCTTCAAAAGTTCTTTGTGACTCTTGAAGGAAGCATAGAACTAAACGTTTGCAAAAAAAAGAAGAAGTTTCAGCCAAGACTTCAGCCTCTTAGACTTCCGGGTTACATTATGTCTTAGAACTCGAAAAAGCACCAGATCTGGGGGATGCATTTTAAGGATTGTGAATGTGGTGGTGGTGGTTGGGGGCACCGCCCCCCAAACACAAAATAAAAACCATTCCTTTCGCTGCAGTTCCTTTTTCTCCACCTTCCACTTCAATTAAACTTATTTCAGAATACACTCACGTGCATGCACAGACCACTGAATATTTGAAGAAAAAAATATCTCAAAATTATGGGATGTACATTAGCAACTCAACCTTCGCAGAAATCATCTCAAGTCTCTTCAAGACAGAAATACCTCCCTATTTCCAGCATCCCTATCCAACAAGCAACCTTTCTACCCACTGGTTTTCAAAAGGCTAAGTCTAAATCTAAACTCTAAAACAAGCATGAGGGTTAATACTGCTACTGATGAAAACCTTCGGGCAGGTTTTTGCAGCACACGAAAAAGTTGTACTTTTTATTCACCCTTCTACCCATCTCCACCGCCATCACCACCACCACCCCAAAAAAGAAAAAACTCCAAAGTGCCCCGAATGTGTGCTGCTGCTGGCTCTGAAGCCGTGTAGAATTTCGTAATGGAATGTGAACTGCTCGTCCGGATCTGGGCTCACGTTCTATCTTCTAACCAGTAAGCAGCGAGGGAGGGCAAATCTGCTGAGCAAGGAGAAATACTTTCCTCCTCTTTTATAACCCATCACGGATGCACCGCGGACGCTGGACGCGAGCTGCACGCGGCGCTGTCAACCG
>NW_006292686.1:1113826-1114151 GCF_000327345.1 Myotis davidii | reverse complement strand
ACTGCGCGGCCCCCAGCGGGCACCCCCGAGCCAGCACCCTCAGCGGGTACCCCCGGATACCTTGCGGCAGCGGGCGGGCGCCGTCATCTCCGCGCAGCTCGGCCCGGGAGGGACTCGAAAGTATGTAGGAGAAAAGTTTCCCCTCCCACATGGGGGGGAGGATGTCGGGGGAGCGAGGGCGGAAGATGGAGAGCAGCGCTGGGAAGATGTTTCTGGCCGGCGGTGCGTGCACCATCCGAGGCCCCGCGGTGCTGGTTAAAAATAAAGTGGGTGGTGGGTGCGGCGCGGGTCGAGCCGAATTCCAGCGCTCGGACGTATGGATGCG
>NW_006292686.1:1113275-1113772 GCF_000327345.1 Myotis davidii | reverse complement strand
AGCTGGTTGGCAGAGCCGGCGGCTCGGGAAGGGGAAAGGAGCGGAGGAAGGGGAGGAGGAGGGGGAGGAGGAGGAGGAGCGGCCCGGCGCGCAGCCCGAGGGGAGAGGGCTGCCCGGCTCATCCCGGGCCGGCCCCGCCGCCCCGAGCACACGTAGCGCTGCGTGGGGTGCCCGGGTCCTCGGCTCCGGGGAACGGCGAGTTTGAAAACTACCACACGCTCCGCAGACTTCGCCCTCCCCATCCCCAAAAGTTCTTCAGAAGGTCGCTCCCGCTCAGCCCCAGACATCTCGCTGCCACCCGAGTCCCGAGAGCCGGAGCCCCGGGCGCGTACTTACGGCAGGGCAGGGCGCTGGGCTCCCAGGCATGATGCCGTGGGGGACCGGTGGGCTTGGGGGAGCGAACGAGGAGAGATGCAAACTTGTTCCGGAAAAGGAATCAAAATGGCGTTTCTGGATGTGCAAAGTTCATCAACTCCGCAGTCACTTCCCCTCCTCCT
>NW_006292686.1:1109468-1112917 GCF_000327345.1 Myotis davidii | reverse complement strand
CACTTTTCCATCACTTCACTCCGTTTTTTTTTTCTTTACTTCTCACTATTTTAACAGAGGAGGGGGGAAAGGCAGCAGTGCCCAAGAGGCAAGAGAGGGGCGCCTCGGAGGCCACAGGGGTGGCGTGGGGGGGCCGAGGTGCCTGACCTGGCGCTGTCCTTCTGGGTCTTGGAGGTAAATGAGAGGGTGAGTCCCACCCGCGCGGTTCTCTCTCCACGGGATCCTCGCTCCGCATCCAGGTGGAGCGAGTATTTGATTAGGCAGGAGATTAGGAACTGTTGCTGCACCGCCCCCGACTAAAAGCCGTTTCTCTCCCAGGGTGCGGTCCTTCTAGCTCTGGGGCTGCCATCCGGGAGCGGTTCTCCTTCCAACCAATTGAACGCTGACTGGCCTTTGTCACCTTTTCTTCACCACACTCCACAACTGATGCTGAACTATGGCTGTGGCCCCCAAGGGGCCGATGAGGGCAGAGGCTTCTAGCGGCCACCGTGTCCCCACCCCCCAAGGAACGGCTGATGCTGTGTCATCCACTTCGCCCTCCGAGGCATCAGGGAAGCCACATGCAATATCTCTTTCTCTCAGAGGGCTCCTGTTTCAACTCTGAAAAGCAGGGGCCTCCTCTGAGCCGCTCTCCATCTCTACAGTTCCCACCACCGAGCTTCGCCCTGGCTGCTGCAGCCCAAGTTATCACGGAGCCTAGAGAAACCAGGCCTGGGCTGTGCTTCCTCCATAAAGCAGCTGACATGTTTCCAACTGTTAATACTTTTCCTACCGAGGTCCTGAAAGGGCCTGTTCTCAGCCTTTGGAAACAACTTCAGACAGATAACCGGGTAACTGGTGGTGGAAAATATATGCCTCTTAACTAGTTGCAGACAATACTACTGTAGAATTACTTGAGACTAGTTAGGCGAGATGGTGTTATACATACAGAAAGCCTACTACTCTACTTACTACTGACTCCACCACAGCAGCTCCTCTGAGGACACCTGCACACCATACAAAGTTTTAAGCCCAATCATGTGCCTTTAATTTGCAACCTTAAGTGGAACTTTAGTTTTCAGAGCTACAGGCAGAAGTGTCTGTCCAGGCCTTGACTAAATTGATGGGTTTTGGCCAAGATAGAACTCTCTAGAACCAAGCAAAAGTAGTTGGACCATTACCTCTGACTTGAGATAAGAAGGCTAAGCCACTGCCCGAGAGGGAACTGATTCAGCTGGCTGTTTCTCTAACGTCCAGATTCATCAAAATTAAGTTTTCAGAACCTGTTATGTTTCCCATGGTCTACTGTTTACTGAGGAAAACTCTACCCAAAGAAGTTTTAGCACTTGCATTTTTCTTACGTCTCTCCCTACCCCCAGCCCATGTACCCAAATGTACTATCAAATGCTTTTTTAAAGACAGGCCTGCCCAGGAGGAGGCAAGTCTTTAAACAAGAGTAATAGTTCACACAGTCACCACAGAATTGGTGTCTGGAGCTTCCAAGTTGTAACGTGTTCCAAAGAGAAGGCAAAGGAAAGGCCATGTGGGAAATGCTATTTTATTCATTTGCCCTGTCTTGGATTCAGGAATTAGCCTTTCCTAGTTTCCCCATTCATTGGTGGTGGCTGAGTAGCCACAATATCAAAAGTTGGAATTCTGGTTGGAATTTAGCTTATTCTGTAAAATACATTCAAACCTACAAAGCTACATGAATTTTCATGATGAATCGCCACCTTTATAATGTCACATAGATAACACTAGCAACTAAAAAAAGAGAGAAAACAATATAAAAATACTTACAAATTGAATTATAATCATTCTAGGCCCTGTGCTAATCTTTTCTAGCTAGTTAATAAACTTGCAAGTCAAATGACTTGTTGAAAGGTCTGTTTGTTCATGTTATATATAAATATAATTTATCTGACAAATATTTATCAAACATCTAATATTTATCAAAACTACAGTGAAATGCTACTTCACATCCACTAGGATGGCTACAATAAAAAAGACAGAATAACAAGTGTTGGCGAGGGTATGGAGCAGGGGTCCTCAAACTACGGCCCGCGGGCCACATGCAAATACAAATATTGTATTTTTTCCCATTTTGTCTTTTTACTTCAAACTAAGATATGTGCAGTGTGCATAGGAATTTGTTCATAGTTTTTTTAAAACTATAGTCCGGCCCTCCAACTGTCTGAGGGACAGTGAACTGGCCCCCTGTTTAAAAAGTTTGAGGACCCCTGTGTGGAGAAACTGGAACCCTCATGCATTGCTGGTGGGAATGTAAAATGGTACAGCCACCATTAGAAACAGCTTGACAGTTCTCAAAATGTTAAACATTGAGTTAACACATGACCCAGCTATTCCACTCTTAGGTAGATACACAAGAAATGAAAACATATGTCCACATGAGAACTTGTACTTGAATATTCATAGCATTCATAATAGCTGAAAAGTAGAAACCCAAATGTTAATCAACTGATGAATGGATAAACAAAATGTGGTCCACTCATGCATGGAATAATATTCAGCCATGAAAAGGAATAAAGTACCATTATATGCTGCAGCATGGATCAACTTAGAAAATAAGCTAAATGAAATAAGCCAGACCCAAAAGGACAAATGTTATGTTTCTGTTGCTATGAAATGTCTAGAATAGGTAAATCTACAGGAACAGAAATTAGATTGATGTTTGCCTGGGGCTGAGAGTTTGGGGGAAAATGGGGATTGACTGCTTATGTGTGTAAGGTTTCTTTTTTGGGCTGATAAAAGTGCTCTAACGCCCTGGCCGGTTTCTCAGTGGTTAGATCATCAGCCCTGTGACAGAAGGGCACATACTTAGGTTGCAAATTTAATCCCCACCCCAGTCGAGGCTCAAGGCTCAAGCTGGAGGCAATCAATCAGTGTGTGTCTGTCACATTCAAGTTTCTCTCTCTGTGTGTCGCTCCCCTCCCTTCCACTCTCTCTAAAAATCAATGTAAAAATATCCTTAGGTATTTTTAGAGCACAAAAAGTGCTCTAAAATTGATTGTGGTGAAGGCTGCACAACTCTTAATTTATTAAAACCATTGAATTGTATACTTTAAATGGGTGAATATGTAACTTATCTATAATAATTAAAGCATAATATGCTAATTAGACCAGACAGCCAAATGACCTTCCGGATGAAGCCGGGGCTGCGAGGGCCAAGGCAAGTCACAGCGGCTGCAAGGGCAGAGCCCCTAGCACGAATTTCGTGCATCGGGCCTCTAGTATCTCAATGAAGCTATGTATATACATATATGAAGTTGTGTTAGGTTCTATAGTGGAGAAGTGAGACAAAAATGGATAATTTATAACCCATGCCTTAAAAGAGTTCATAATCGAATCTCTGTACATGAAGTAATCGTGAAATGCAAACCAACAACATATGTAAGAACCATTAAGTAGGTACAAAATTCAGGGGTGCAGAGAAAAGAGATCACTTCTAA
>NW_006292686.1:1106810-1109398 GCF_000327345.1 Myotis davidii | reverse complement strand
GAGACTGAGAGAATGAATGACAAAATGAGAAAGTCGGAGGTTGGAGCCCATTGAGATGGAAGGTGACAGACAAGATGATACAGAACTATATGGAAAACATACAGTTCTGCCACGGAAGAGAATTAAGAAGAAGAAAAAAATGTGGACATTGGAAAAGGCCACTTGGATGACATGCCACATCTGCTGAATCTCACGAGATATGTAAGTATCTCAGAGGCAGAGAGGAGGGCGCAGGGACCTCCAGGCAGACGGAGCAGTGAATAGTAAACTCAAGGGCATGAGATGTAAAACAAGGTCAGTTCCCTGAACTGCAAATACCTCTGTGGCTGGAACAGAGGGAGGAGGGGACGCAGCAAGGGATGAAGTTGGAAAAATAGCCAGTGGGCCAGACCACCTAGGTCTGTGCACCTTGCAGCTGCCATGGACTTTATCCAACAGCAAGGCCCTGAAAAGGCTTAAGAAGGAGGGTAGATAGAGCCTCCCGCATGGTACTGTGGAGAAGGGTCTGAAGGACGTGAGACAGTAAGGCTAGTTAGGAATTAAGAGAAGAGTCCATCTAAGAAGTGATAAGGATCTAGTAAGCCACTGGGTTGTAGAGATAGAGAGGAATGGATTGATTGGAGACATAATTAGGACATAGATTAAAAATTTGGCCAATTTGATACAAGAGAAAGGAAAAAATCCCTCTGGAGCACTGACCAAGAGGTGAATCACCAAAAGAAGGTAAATCACTGCAACAGTGGTGAAGTGATCAATAACAGTGCGGGGCCCTGACCGGTTTGGCTCAGTGGATAGGGCATCAGCCTGCAGACTGAAGGGTCCCAGGTTCGATTCCGGTCAAGGGCATGTACCTTGGTTGCGGGAACATTCTCAGTAGGAGGTGTGCAGGAGGCAGCTGATCGATGTTTCTCTCTCATCGATGTTTCTAACTCTCTATCCCTCTCCTTTCCTCTCTGTAAAAACTCAATAAAATATATCTTTTTTAAAAAGAATACATTCACAGAAAAAGAGAATTTTAAAGTGAAAACTGGGATAGGCTGAGGGACTAAAGGTAGGAGATGTTAGAGATGGAATCAACTGGGCTTGGACCCAATTGGTTGTGGAAAACAAGGAAGAATGAAGGAAGACTGCTTCTCTGGCCCAGGTTTGGGTATCTGGATGGGTGGTGGGTCCATTTACCAGTGGCATGAGTGGTGTCAAGAAGCAGATGGATGTATTGAAGATGACAGGAGATTGGACCCAGGAATAAGGCCTGGAGAACATCTGAGAGGATAGATAGTGAAGAGCTAGAGGTTGAACCCAGAGAAATGCCTGCAATTAGGTGGCAGGAGAAGGCAAACCAACCTTCTCTCTAATGTTCCCCTAAAGAAGCAGAACAGTCAAGGAAGTAGGGGTTGCCAAGGGAAAAGGTGTTGAACAGTGTTCACATACAGAGAAATCAAGGCATGTAGCTGAAAATAAGGTCAGATCCAAGAAAGTAAGTTGATTTGAGAGTGGAAGGCAGGGGCCACAAAACAAGGAGTTAAAGAGTGACTGGAAGAAGAGGAAGTGAAGGCCATACTCTGTGAGAAGTTAGGTGACAAAAGGGACAGAAAGGAAAGTACCAAGAACATGGATAATAGCAGCTACCATTTACTGAACACCCAGTATGTGCCAGGCACTGTTCTGAGAGCCTCACGTGTATTATCTTGCTTCACTCCACTCCACCTCCAATCTGGCAGGTGCTATTGTCTTCCCCATTCTACACCTGATGAAACTGAAAAAGAGTCCCAACATCATACAGCTGGTACACAGAGCTGAGCACACCAGGCAGTCTGACCCCAAAAGTTGTTAGTAAGTTGAGAATTAGTTTGCCAATAACGATGCCTACTTGACTGTCTTGACTCATCCCAATAAAATGCTCTGGGTTGGAGTTCTGCAGAAGGGCCACTGTTGTCTGGGCAGTTGTTTAACAAGGATTTAATTGGAAAGGTATGTGAATGTACAGCGATAAATATTGCTAGTTTGCTTTCTAACCATCTGTCCTTCACATCAACCTAAGATACGTGCCATATATGCAGACTATATTCTAAAGCTGTAGCCGGATATTCTATGTACCCATCACAGTAAGCTAGAGCTGATCTACCAGAGCCCTCTTAACATCTACACCAGTGGTTCTCAACTGGGGTGATTCTGATCCCCAGGGGAATGTTCAGCAATGTCTAGAGACGTTTTTTTGGTTGTCACAGGTTGGGGAAATGGTAACACTGGTATCTCTCTGAGTTGAGGCCAGAGATGCTGCTTAATATCCTGCAATGCACAGGACAGCACCCACAACAAAGAATTTTCTGGCCCAAATGACAATAGTGTTGAAGTTGAGACTTCTTGCTCAATAGTGCCTTGAAACTTATCTATGAAACAGTGCCTATGAAAAATCAGAGTCTGGAAAGGGGTTTTAGAATGGATAAACCACCCAGACCAATTATGTCAACAGGAAAGGAATGCAGATCCAGAGGGGAGAGAATACAAATATATGAGACAGAAACAGCTTTTGACGGAAGGTGTGTGTGTGTGTGTGTGTATGTGTGTGTATCTATGGCAGAGAAGAA
>NW_006292686.1:1091455-1102495 GCF_000327345.1 Myotis davidii | reverse complement strand
AATTAATATAATATTGTATATCAACTATACTTAATTAAATTAAGAAATGAACCTGGAGAATACTTAATTTCATTTTAAAAGTTCATTATATATATTTAAACGGGCTTAATTCACTTTATTTTTCTTGTATAAAATTATGTGGTGGCCACAGCTGGAGCCCAGATCCTCTGCACAAAAACTCTGGTGTGGGTCTTTACTTATTTATTTATTTGGTGTGGATCTTTACAAGATGGTCAGTGAGTTACTGATAGGGAGACTTAGTGAACTTGGTCTCTTTCCAGAGGTCGGGGGTGAGATAGCTGTAGGTCTTGGAGATGGCTTCAAAGGTGGCCTCGGCAAAGTTGCCCAGGGAGGCAGTGCAGCGCCTGGCCGAGGTGTAGCAGTTGTGGATACTGGCCAGCAGCAGCAGCTTCTTAGGCACAGCAGCTGAGTCAATGCCAGTGGCCCTGGGGGGAGGGATGAGGCCACCAGGACAGAACCACAGTGGCCAGTCACCTTGCAAGGGACGGTGTGAGACGTACCAATCTTGTCACCCTGGTAGCCTCCCTGCACAGGGACAACAGAGAGCTTAGCCAGGATGATGTAGCAGCTACCATTTACTGAACACCCAGTATGTGCCAGGCACTGTTCTGAGAGCCTCACGTGTATTATCTTGCTTCACTCCACTCCACCTCCAATCTGGCAGGTGCTATTGTCTTCCCCATTCTACACCTGATGAAACTGAAAAAGAGTCCCAACATCATACAGCTGGTACACAGAGCTGAGCACACCAGGCAGTCTGACCCCAAAAGTTGTTAGTAAGTTGAGAATTAGTTTGCCAATAACGATGCCTACTTGACTGTCTTGACTCATCCCAATAAAATGCTCTGGGTTGGAGTTCTGCAGAAGGGCCACTGTTGTCTGGGCAGTTGTTTAACAAGGATTTAATTGGAAAGGTATGTGAATGTACAGCGATAAATATTGCTAGTTTGCTTTCTAACCATCTGTCCTTCACATCAACCTAAGATACGTGCCATATATGCAGACTATATTCTAAAGCTGTAGCCGGATATTCTATGTACCCATCACAGTAAGCTAGAGCTGATCTACCAGAGCCCTCTTAACATCTACACCAGTGGTTCTCAACTTGGGTGATTCTGATCCCCAGGGGAATGTTCAGCAATGTCTAGAGACGTTTTTTTGGTTGTCACAGGTTGGGGAAATGGTAACACTGGTATCTCTCTGAGTTGAGGCCAGAGATGCTGCTTAATATCCTGCAATGCACAGGACAGCACCCACAACAAAGAATTTTCTGGCCCAAATGACAATAGTGTTGAAGTTGAGACTTCTTGCTCAATAGTGCCTTGAAACTTATCTATGAAACAGTGCCTATGAAAAATCAGAGTCTGGAAAGGGGTTTTAGAATGGATAAACCACCCAGACCAATTATGTCAACAGGAAAGGAATGCAGATCCAGAGGGGAGAGAATACAAATATATGAGACAGAAACAGCTTTTGACGGAAGGTGTGTGTGTGTGTGTGTGTATGTGTGTGTATCTATGGCAGAGAAGAAATGGTAGAGAGATCATCCTTGGGAAAAAGAAGGATAATCCATATTCTATGACAGGAAGGAAGGGTAAAAGAATAGTAGGAACATACTGAGAAATACTCATGGGAAAAAGGCGCATTTGAGAGTTCCCATCTGGTGGCTCTGAATGGGGAGAAGCAGCAGTGCTGAGAGCCAGGGAGCCTCAGAACCCAGGAATCAGTGACAGAAAAGTTCAGCTGTTTTAGCTTCAATACCATGAAGTCACAGAGGGGGAAAAAAAGTATGGTAGGGAATACTAAGGGTTGGAAATTGAAATGAGTAAAATCCATCACAAGCAGGATGGCACCAGAAGGGGCGGGGACTGACAGCCCTGGGCATGGTCTAGGACAGGAAGAAGAGCAGGTTCGGTGGCTGGTAGGCTGAGGCAGCCTGTGAGGAAAAGAAGTGGCTAAGAGTGGGGAAACAGGAACGGAGACCTCAGGAGAAAAAGACCCAAATGACTCTTGTGAAATGGAGCACAAATCCTATTCATGGGGCCGAGGAAATGGAGAAAACTATGAAAAAGGCCAGGGCATATGTCCTTGATATGGATGGTCCTGTCCCTAACAATGAAGAAGGGGATGGGGCTTGGAAGGAACAATGTGAAGTTGGTGTCAGTGGATGACTCGATACAGACGACAAGAAGCAGTCATAAACAGATGTCACCAACACCAGAGGAGGTATTATGGACTACACTGTGTTCCCCCAAATCCATATATTGAAGTCCTGGCCCCCAATATCTCAGAGGGTAACTATATTTGGAGATAGAGTCTTCATAGAGGTCATTAAGATGGGCCCTAATCCCACCTTAATTACCTCAGTGAAGGCCCTATATCATTAGGTTAGGCCCTAATCCAACAGGACTGGTGTCCTTATAAGAAGAGATTAGGACACAGACACAAACAAAGAAAAGACCAAGTGAGGACAGAGAGAAGTGAGCACCTACAAGCCAAGGAGACGACTCATTCATTAGACACCACCACTGCCAATACCCTGATGTCAGACTTGCAGCCTCTGGAATGTTGAGGAAATAAATTTCTGTTGGTTAAGCCTCTGGCCTGTGGTACTTCCTTACGGCAGCCCAAGCTGGCTGAGACACGAAGGAGGGCCTGCAAGAAGATGGTGAGTCTGGTGTGGAAAGGACAGTCTGTATACTCCATGAGTTCACCAGTGCATGAACTGGAAGAACTAGTCTTCTTGCAGAAAGGCTTTTGGAGGAAGTGGTATCTCTAAGAAGAAACCAAGTTCCAGTGGGGGTGTGGAGGTAGGGAACGTGCAGTGGAGAAGCCCGATAATTAGAGTTTCTTAGAACACGGGGTTCCACGGCCTAAATGGATGGGACGTCTCTTGAAAGTAGGAACATGTTTTGGCTAATGATTTTTCTATCCCAGAGGCACAGGACTGGTGCATATTTTTAAGGAATATATTTTGCAAAGTGTGCAGAGGTGGAGTAGGCATATAGGAGGGGTGGGAATGACCTGAAAAGGGTTGGGGGCCTAGGGGAGTTGCTGGACAGAGGGGTTTGCCTTGGAGTGGCAAGTAAAAAGAAGGCTGAGAGGCAGAGGGTGAGGTGTCATTTAGAATTTCCAAATCGCTGCAGTTTAGTTAAGCTCTCTCCCTCTCAAACAAGCAGTGCACTTATAAGAATGGGCTACTGAGAAGACCTTTATACAGCTCTTATCCTAAATACATCATTACTTTACCAGATAATTTGAGGAATGCATTATTTCTGATGGCTGATGATTTTCCCTTTAAATGTTAACCATTTGGAGTAGAAATTTTTTCTAAAATATATTATGCACTGCCTCATTTTTTTTATCCCTTTTCTAAAAAATCAGAAAAACAATATTATCATAAACTTCAACTATTACATTGGCTTGTCATGCAAAGGTTACTTTTTATAAACAAGATTTATATTAGGCCACAAGGTGATCATATCCCCAAGAGACTAGACATACTTGAGGTAGCTATTTGCTAGCATACCCTAGAACTCCACAGTAAATTCCAACTTGAAGTTTTGTTTGGTTTTGTGATTTTTCCTCCCTCACTATCTGGACTATGGGTTGTCACTTCTTCCTGAACTCAGTGTGCCTGCCAAAAAAGCAACCTCCTCTTCCCTTTTTCATTGATCGTTTCTGATCCACAAAGGTTCGCCCAACCAGATAACCAAGGTAGCTAAAAACATGCGGATAGTAAGCATGAGCACCACATCTCCTTTTGCTGCCCAGAAGCCAAAAGTTGCTATTTTCTGATTGTCGGTTGGGTTTTAGAATGATGAGTTGTTTGTTATACTTCTAAAATATCATTTTAGATTTATTAGAATATTAGGGAAGGTTAAATAACTCTTCTAAAGCAACCTTTCCTCCATGACATAAGTTCATTGCTTACTAGCATTTTTAAATGAGTTAACTTCAGGGGACATGGAAAGGGCCAGCTGTCCCTTCCTTCTGACTTCAGACAAGAGCGCAGAGACTGGAAAAAAATTGCTCTGTTCTCATTGGATGAAGGTTATTTCTTTGCCTAAAATACTAGTAGTTATAATTCAATATTTGTTTCTTTGTAAGATAGAGCTCTTCAGTCACAAACCAGAGTATAAATAAGTGAAATAAAGACTTCTTCAATAAGGATTATGTATGTGTACCTCTGTGTGTTCAATGAATGGGGAATGCATAGAACCAAAGTAAAATTTCTGCAATTTCAGGTAAGTAGACCCCCAAACAGTACTTATAAGTGGAGACCACTGACAGTGCTTTAACATTCCCAAAGACTGTCCACACTGCCTGACCACTGGTCATCTTGCTCACAGAATAGGTGCCTATGTTCCCAGGTCCAAGGATCAGACCAGAGTTTTCAACTGTAAAAAGTGCTGAAGACATTGCAGTATATTACACTACACAGCCATGAAAACCTGACCATATGTAAACACTGAAGAGAACATGTGCATATCCTAGTGGACAGAGAGCTCGCTCTCTCTCTTTTCCTCAAAAGAAAGTCCTATCTAGTGCTTGTGTGTCACTTCATGGTGAGCAGGGTATTGGGGCAATTTTACCCACTGCCTCCGACTTCAATATGGCCATGGATTTGGCAATCTCAGACACTACATCATATGCACACCTCCGGTAAGTAATGAAATACATGCTCAAAAAATAAGTATGTAGGTTGACTTTACATTACTTTATGCTACTAAAGAAACTTGACATTCATTTACTCATTCATTCAACCAGCAATTGGTAGTCACTGATGATGTTCCAGGCTCTACATAAAATAGTGAACAATCCCTGCCCTGATGAGTCTTACAGGCTAAGGATTTGTTATGTGTTAAACAATAAAATGTCATGGAAACTTAAAAAGCCTTACTACAAATTGCCTCCTTGGTGAGACCTTTCGCAATAAAGCTAGTGTATACATCTGTTGTGGGCTGCATTGTGTCCCTGGCAAATTAATATGTTGAAGTCCCAGCCCCCAGTACCTCAGAATTTGACTGTATTTGGACATAGGTCCTTTACAAAGTACTTAAGGTAAAATGGTCTTTAGGGTGGGACCTAATCCAAATGGTGTCCTTATAAGAATAGATACACACACACACATGCACGCACGCACACACATGACCATGTGAAGACAGAGGAAGAGGAGCATCAAGAAGAGTAACAAGCCAAGGAGAGAGGCCTCAGAAGAAACCAACCTTGCTGACACCTTCATCTTGAACTTTTTGTCTCCAGAAGTGTGAGGAAATAAATGTCTATTGCTTAAACCACCCAATCTATATGACTTTGTTATGGCAGCTCTAAGACTAATACCGAAAGCCTCAGCCTTATTGGCCCAAACATAGGGAATATTTGTAGGCTAGAACAATTTCATCACAATTATCAGCTAGGATGTTGGGATGTAATCACCTATGTGTAGACACAGTGGAATGAAAAGAGCCTAAAAGAGTAAGACAGTATTAGATGATATTATGGTAAGACAAATTTGTGATGATTCTACAAGTAAAGGCAATTGGAAGCAACCCGTTTAAAAATCTGAAATTAACTACTGAAACTGTCATACATCCATGAAATGAATACTTTACACCTATTAAAATGACCCTGGACAGAAATCAATGGGGGGAGTGGTGGAGGGGATAGGTAAAAAGGTAAGGGAATATAATCAATAATACTGTGATAAATTAGCATGGTGATAGATGATTACTAGAATTAGTGGGGTGATTGCATTGTAAGGTATAAAAATGTTGAATCACTATATTGTACAATTGAAATTAATATAATATTGTATATCAACTATACTTAATTAAATTAAGAAATGAACCTGGAGAATACTTAATTTCATTTTAAAAGTTCATTATATATATTTAAACGGGCTTAATTCACTTTATTTTTCTTGTATAAAATTATGTGGTGGCCACAGCTGGAGCCCAGATCCTCTGCACAAAAACTCTGGTGTGGGTCTTTACTTATTTATTTATTTGGTGTGGATCTTTACAAGATGGTCAGTGAGTTACTGATAGGGAGACTTAGTGAACTTGGTCTCTTTCCAGAGGTCGGGGGTGAGATAGCTGTAGGTCTTGGAGATGGCTTCAAAGGTGGCCTCGGCAACGTTGCCCAGGGAGGCAGTGCAGCGCCTGGCCGAGGTGTAGCAGTTGTGGATACTGGCCAGCAGCAGCAGCTTCTTAGGCACAGCAGCTGAGTCAATGCCAGTGGCCCTGGGGGGAGGGATGAGGCCACCAGGACAGAACCACAGTGGCCAGTCACCTTGCAAGGGACGGTGTGAGACGTACCAATCTTGTTCCCCTGGTAGCCTCCCTGCACAGGGACAACAGAGAGCTTAGCCAGGATGATGACCCCACAGGCGGCAGTGGCTACTTCCTTGGAGCACTTAATACCCAGATTGACATGCCCATTTGTAGTCCACAAACACAACAAATGCCTTGAACCAGGTCCTCTGGCCAGTGCGTCTGCTTCTGCATGCACATTACCTTCAAAGCCTCGACCTTGAGCAATGCCTCCAAGAAAAAGTCAATGATCTGATTCCTTGATGAGCAGGGAGAAGTGATAGATCTCCTCCAAAGACTTGATCATGTCATTGACCAGGCGGCCTGGCTTGGTGATAGGGATCCAATCCTTGATCTCTGCTTACCTCCTCAATTCCCTGGCGTCAGCTGACCTGTGACCTTGGCCCAATACACTGCCAAATCACCAGGGCCTCCCATTCTAGCGTCATCTCCCACAACACCCATGTCATCATTTGGTATTTACTTGGAAAAGATGCTCATGATATATATTTTTTTCCTCCTTGATTTTAGAAAAAGAAAAGGGGGGTGGGGTGGGGAGAGAAAGAGAGAGAGAGAGAGAGACAGACAGACAGACAGACAGATAGACATTGATGGCCTCCCTCTGGCACCCACCTGACCAGGGATCAAAACCACAACCTGGGTATGTGCCCTGACCGGAAATTGAACCTGCAACCTTTTGGAGCATGGAAGGATGCTCCAAACAACTGAGCCACACCAGTCAGGGCTCATGAAATATTTTTTGATGAAAAAAGGTTTTCTACAAATAGATAATCCCATTTTTGTAAATAATAAAAAATATATTCACATATAAATTTTAAAATATATATATATATTTTATTGATTTCAGAGAGAAAGGGAGAGGGAGAGAAATAGAAACATCAATGATGACAGAGAATTACTGATCGGCTGCCTCCTGCACACCCCCTACTGGGGATCGAGCCCGCAACTCAGGCATGTGCCCCTGACCAGAATGGAACCCGGGACCCTCCAGTCCATAGGCCGATGCTCTATCTATTAAGCCAAACCAGCTAGGGCCTCTCATATAAATTTAAAGAGGCAGAGGGTGGACCCGTTGGCGTGGCTCAGTGGTTGAGCGTTGACCTATGAACCAGGAGGTCATGGCTGGATTCCTGGTCAGAGCACGTGCACAGGGTTACAGGCTCAATCCCTAGTGTGGGGCATACATGAGGCAGCCGATAGATGATTCTCTCTCATCACTGATGTTTCTATTTCTCTCTTCCTCTCACTTTCCCTCTCCCTTCCTCTCTAAACTTAATTAAAAATAAATAAATAAATAAATAAATAAATAACAGAGGGTGGACACCAAAACATTAAACTGGTTATTTCCGGGAAGTAGGATTATGAGGGATTTTCTCTTTCGCCATTCTGCTTATCTCTATCTTCTTATTTCTTTACAATAGAATGCAATGATTTTGTTATAAGGAAAAAAATCAAATAGTTTCATTAAATCTATTACATGAAGTGATTATCTTTAATGTCATAAATATCTGCATCAAAGTCAAGGATCTGAAGCAATTACCTACAGAATATGACAGGTAATACAGGTAATTCAAATTTTAAGACACACAGCCCTCTCCACATCAAATCCATTCCTCTTCCCCACAATTTATCATTACACCAGAATTGCATCAGTTCTTCATACATCCAACGGATTACAGCCATAACATTGTGCATCAGATCATGTTTTATTCCTGAATTGAAACCCAAGTTCAGGCTTCAGCTAAAAGAAGGGTTTTTCTTTCTCCTTCAGTCTCTCAGATGTTAGATTTTATAAAGCAAAACAAGGACTGCAAATATACTTGGAGGTGGCAGATTACACGGAAAGAGCATTGACTGGGACATGAGACAGCTCTGGGTTCCATCCTGGCTCTATCAGTTACTGGCTGTCACTAATACAGGTGTCCAATCTGGCAAACCTCAGTTCCTTCAACTATAAAACAGATGTATAATTACCACCTGGGCACTGTCATGAGAATTAAAAGAGATGACATGCATAAGGCATTCAAAAAAGGCATCTGGCCCATGGTAGGTGTTCAGTAAACTGTAACTGTTATACACTTACAAAATTGATGCTTGCCTTACTCAGTGGCTCAGTGGTTGAACGTTGACCTATGAACCAGGAGCTCATGGTTCAATTCCAGATCAGGGCATATGTCTGGGTTTCAGGCTCCATCCCCTGTAGAGGGAATGCAGAAGGCAGCCAATCAATGACTCTCATCATTGATGTTTCTCTCCCTCCCTCTCCCTTCCTCTCTCTGAAACCAATAAAAACATATTTTAAAAATTGATGCTTAACATTTACATTTTACAGCCAAACACATATATATTTCTTTACAATAAAAGTGTTAAGGTTACATCAAATTTCCTATGTAATCTTTGTTTCTCACTCACATTGATGTTTCTCCCTCTCCCTTCCTCTCTCACTGGAAATCAATAAAAATATTTTAATATATAAATAAAAATCAGAAAAGTGCCACAGTAAAGTCATTATTTCTTAACTACGACATTATCATCATTCATTTATGAGTATGATTGTACAGCTGGATTTCTATATATGTACATGTATATGCATATAAGGTGCTTATAAAGTTAAGTTGCTCAGAACATCTTAATGTTATTTCAATTATATTATGGTGACAATGGACAAGATAAAACAGTTATAATCAAAATACTGACTTAGAGCCCTAGCTGGTTTGGCTCAGTGGATAGAGTGTCAGCCTAGGACTGAAGGGTCCCAGGTTCGATTCTGGTCAAGGGCACATGCCTGGGTTGCAGGCTTGATCCCCAGTTGGGGGTGTACAGGAGGCAGCCAATCAATGATTCTCTCTCATTACTGATGTTTCTATTTCTCTCTCTTCCTCTCCCTTCCTCTCTGAAACCAATAAAAATATATTTAAAAACAACAACAATAACAAAAACAAACACATACACCCCAAAATACTGACTTAGAAATTTTCCGCAGGATTAAAACAATGGCTTATTTTATAGAATGGGATAGACCTGAGTGAGGTGACTGGTCAAATTGGTCCTGTTGCTTCAGGTGAATTTGGAATAAATGCTGATTTTCGGACACACAGATAATGAATAATATGCCCAACTTAAACAAATAGGAAGTGGTGGAGCCAGGTGTGGAATCCAAGTCCTAGGACTGTACAGCCCAAGTTCTTTCTACTGCACTGAATAGAATGACAGAAAAATTTAAATCTTGAGTAGGCTATAAGTCTGTAGTTACATATAGAAACAAACTTGCCATAAAAAAAATAGACTGGAGGGAGAGGGGACAAGTACATCCAGATATTAAACATGTACAGCCCAAGCGACATGATTCAGTGGTTGAGCATTGACCTATGAACCAGGAGGTTATGGTTTGATTCCCTGTCAGGACATGTGCCCAGGTTGCGGGCTCGATCCCCAGTGTGGGGTGTGCAGGAGGCAGCACATCAATGATTCTCTCTCATCATTGATGTTTCTATCTCTCTCTCCCTCACGCTTCCTCTCTGAAATCAATTATATATATTAAAATTGTAGAAACTTTCCCAAAGAAATGCAGACAAAGATATTTGTATAAGGATGGTTGTCATTAAATTATTTGCCATTATGAAAAACTCAAAACAAGCTAAATACTGGTATATACTATAGGGCTTTAATGCATAAATGGTAAAATATTTCAATGATGAATAACATGTTAACCATTAGCAATCATGCAATAGAAAGCTACTTAAAATTGGAATTATTCAAAATACAATAAGTCAAAAAAATCTAACAAAACTCTATGTACCATTTTTAATTTTTGTTTTTGTGTTTGCCCGTATTTTTCAAATTTCTATAATGAATATAAAAGCCAAGGAGAGAGGCCTCAGAAGAAACCAACCTTGCTGACACCTTCATCTTGAACTTTTTGTCTCCAGAAGTGTGAGGAAATAAATGTCTATTGCTTAAACCACCCAATCTATATGACTTTGTTATGGCAGCTCTAGCAGACTAATACAGCTTCGAAAGCCTCAGCCTTATTGGCCCAAACATAGGGAATATTTGTAGGCTAGAACAATTTCATCACAATTATCAGCTAGGATGTTGGGATGTAATCACCTATGTGTAGACACAGTGGAATGAAAAGAGCCTAAAAGAGTAAGACAGTATTAGATGATATTATGGTAAGACAAATTTGTGATGATTCTACAAGTAAAGGCAATTGGAAGCAACCCGTTTAAAAATCTGAAATTAACTACTGAAACTGTCATACATCCATGAAATGAATACTTTACACCTATTAAAATGACCCTGGACAGAAACCAATGGGGGGAGTGGTGGAGGGGATAGGTAAAAAGGTAAGGGAATATAATCAATAATACTGTGATAAATTAGCATGGTGATAGATGATTACTAGAATTAGTGGGGTGATTGCATTGTAAGGTATAAAAATGTTGAATCACTATATTGTACAATTGAAATTAATATAATATTGTATATCAACTATACTTAATTAAATTAAGAAATGAACCTGGAGAATACTTAATTTCATTTTAAAAGTTCATTATATATATTTAAACGTGCTTAATTCACTTTATTTTTCTTGTATAAAATTATGTGGTGGCCACAGCTGGAGCCCAGATCCTCTGCACAAAAACTCTGGTGTGGGTCTTTACTTATTTATTTATTTGAT
>NW_006292686.1:1079911-1087407 GCF_000327345.1 Myotis davidii | reverse complement strand
CACACTCCCCACTGGGGATGTGCCCGCAACCAAGGTACATGCCCTTGACCGGAATCGAACCTGGGACCCTTCAGTCCGCAGGCCGATGCTCTATCCACTGAGCCAAACCGGTTTCGGCAAAACAACTGTTATTTTAAAATACCAATAAACTTTAACCAGAAGAATAGCTAGTTTAAGATTTATAGAATGTAAATATAGTTTCTACTTAAAACAATTGTTTCAAGTTTTTGTATACATAGGAATTCAAAGTAAGAATCAAAGATAAAAGGTTCCTGTGGGCCCCAAATCAGATATAAAATCAAGGTACATATTTCTATGTAAAGAAACTAGTGGTTAGGCCATTAAAAGGAAGATTCCCAGCCCACCACAACAGGCTCACCCCCCAGGAGATTAACTGATTTTCAGTATTCAAATCCATTAAGAGGACTCATAAAGACCTCATAGACAGACAGGTATTTTTAGAAGAAATAACCTGTATATTCAAAATAAGATTGATTCTTAATGTCTATCTTTCCTCTTAGTTAATGTTAATATTGCAATCTGTAAATAAAGTTGTTCAAATTGTATGAACCTTCCAAGATAACTGATTTCTAATTTAAAAACATTTAAAAGGTAAGAAATTAAATCTATTTCTCCAACATATAAACAATATCCATTTCAAACCACAGCCAGCCTTATACTTCATAGTGAAAATCTAGAGGAATTCCTTTAAAAATAAGAATAAAAATCTCCCCTAAAGAAATTTTATTTAGCATTGTTTTGCAAGCTTTTCTGATCAATGCAGTAAGACATAAAACAGATAAAGAAATTTAAATATTGGAAAGAAAAAGTTTACATTATCATTAATTATAGACGATATCACTAACAGGAAACCCCAAAGAAATGAATGGAAAACTATATTCAAGAGAAATCTAAAAGCTATACCCATCATTTATTAAAATCCTTTATGTCCAACACTGTAGCACTGTATTCTCAGAGCCAGGCATCTGGTAAGTAGTAGAGCTAGGATTCAAACCCAAGTCTGACCAATCCAAAGACTGTGCAGACTGTACTTTTCAATACTTTGCTCTGTAAAGTGGATAGTTGAAATACTCACGTATACACATTTCCTATATGAAAGCAATAACCATCACAAAAGTTCAATTTAAAAAACCCCATTCACAAAGCAACAAATTCAACAAGGTTTGGGTGCAACTAATAAAAGGAAAAAAACCTACTTAGACATAAACTAAATATATATAGAAATAACAAGAAATAGAGATGAGACAAAATTTAGATAAGAAGAATAAATTTTTATATTTAAAATGTATATTCCAAATTAGTTTATATTTTAAATGTAATTCTGATCAAAACCCCAACTGAATAAACTATACAGAGAAAAAACAAAATTATCACATGTGTCTAAAAGAAACACACAGGTGATAATAGCAAAGAAAATTTTGCTAAAGAATTATAGGCAAAAGAGGTAGCATATATTAAAATTATTATAAGTCCATAATTAAAAGAGCCTGTGACTATGCAAGAAAAAAAACAAATAATTAATAGAACATAATAGATAAAATAGAAATAGGTCTATCTAATATACTTATTAGAAGTTAGTTTATGATAAAGAAAGCACCAATAATCATCAGAGATGGAAGGAATTAGTAATTGTTGGAATAACTGGCCACCAATTTGAGGGAAAACATCAAGGTAAATTCCTATCTCACACCATACACAAAATAAATTCCTTAGGATTAACTAGTTAGAAACGTATTTTTAAAAAAGAAAAATAAGCCCTAACCGGTTTGGCTCAGTGGATAGAGCGTCAGCCTGTGGACTCAAGGTCCCAGGTTCGATTCCGGTCAAGGGCATGTACCTTGGTTGCAGGCACATCCCCAGTAGGGAGTGTGCAGGAGGCAGCTGGTCGATGTTTCTCTCTCATCGATGTTTCTAACTCTCTATCCCTCTCCTTTCCTCTCTGTAAAAAATCAATAAAACATATTAAAAAAAACAAAAATAAAACAGAAAAATAAGACAAAAAGCCCGGCTGGCGTGGCTCAGTGGTTGAGCATCAACCTGTTGAACCAGGAGGTCATGGTTCAATTCCTAGTCAGGGCACATGCCCAGGTGGCAGGCTCAATCCCAGTGTGGGGTGTGCAAGAGCAGCTGATCAGTGATTCTCTCACATCACTGATGTTTCTATCTCTCTCTCCCTCTCCCTTCCTCTCTGAAATAAATAAAAAAATATTTTTTTAAAAATGGACAAAAACAAAATTTGTCAAATTTGTTAAATGTTTTAAATTTGATAGAAAGAAAGAAATGTATCATACCACTGGAGGTGAAAGAAATTTTAAAACATGAATGCAAATAAGGAATCTATAATAATAAAAGCATAATATGCTAATTAGACCAGCTGTCCTTCCAGGCGAAGCCGGGGCTGTGAGGGAAGTCGGGGTCCTGAGTGCCTGTGGGTGGCCAAGGGAAGCCCAGGTCCTGGGTGCCAGAGGGAATCAGTGCCAGCAGCCGGGGGAAGGAAGACCTACTCTTGCAAGAATTTCGTGCATCAGGCCTCTAGTAGACTATATAAAATTAGGAATTAAAGAAACAACAAAAAGAAAATTCATAAACCAAAGAACTTTTTGCATGTATGCATAACCAATGAACAGAGGCGACAGTGCAGTGAAGGCCTGGGGGGTGGTGATGGTTGGAGGGGGTCAATGTGGGGGGAAAAGGGGACATCTGTAATGCTTTCAACAATACAGAAAAAAAGAAAAACCATAAATAGCTTAACCCAGTGATTTTCAACTGGTGTGCTGCAAGAATTTTTAAAACATGCAATGCCTACCCTAGCCGATTTGGCTCAGTGGATAGAGCATCGAAGGATCCTGGGTTCGATTCTGGTCAAAGACAGAATCCTCCTCCGCGGACCAGGTCCTGGTCAAGGAGGCAACCGTGTGCAGGAGGCAACCAGTCAATGTGTTTCTTTCACATCGATCTTTCTCTCTATCTTTCCCTCTCTCTTCCACTCTAAAAATCAATGGGAAAATATCCTTGGGTGAGGATAAGTAAATAAATAAATACACAGCCTTCTTAAAAAACAAACGAACTTGCAATGCCTGACTATTTAGTCAAGACAGTGACTTCTTTTCCCTTAGATCGTCAAATTTAAAAAAATGACAACAACCAGCACAATAGCTGTCCAGTGTGAATGAATCATAATTATATCAATTTTTTGTCAGATCAGCAAACAATATATTGTTAGGTGTGCTGCAGAATTGTAATAATTAGTTTATGTGTGCCATAAGATGAAAAGGTTGAAAATCACTGGCTTACCCACACAGAAATATGAACCATCTCAGTGGCTCTCTATGGAGCACGCCTGCACCCATCCCCACCCTCTTCCCCAGGTGTGTTTTCCTTGCCTCTCTCCTAAATTCCAAAGGCCCTTTAAAAACAAAACAACAACAAAAAGAAATATGAACCATCTCTATGTCAAAAATAAAAAAGCAGCCCTAGCAGGGTTAGCTCAGCAGATAGAGCGTTAGACTGCAGACCAAAAGGGTCCCATGTTCAATTCTGGTCAAGGGCATGTATCTTGGTTGCAGGATCCGCCCTTGCTCGTGCCCTGGTCGGGGCTCCTGCAGGAAGCAACCAATAGAACTCACATCGATGTTTCTCTGTCTTACCTCTCTCTAAAAAAAAAAAAATCAATGGAAAAGTATCCTCGGACATGGATTAACAACAACAACAACAAAAAAAAGTGGAAAAAATATTTTGTAACAAAAATTACAAAAGAAATATATATTAAGCAAAGTAGTTTTTAATTTTTCTCTTTAAATAAGAAAAAAATGCCCAAAGTCCACCAAGATATAATAAAATGTGCAAATACATTCATATGCTGTACTGTTAATGGCATTGTAAATGGGCATATAATCCTTTTGGGAAGCTTTATTTAATATATATATATATTATATACATACACATATACATATATGTTATTAGAGCTGTTTGTTTTTAAAAAAAGTTAAAAAGGACTGGAAAGAAATTTACTAGAAATAAGTGTCAGTAATGGGAATGAGTTATATATTTTTTTATTTTCCAAATTTTATGTAATTGCTTTACTTTGTTTTACTAATTTAAGTGGATAATCTTACAGATACTGTTATCTCCTTGTATTACAGAGTCTGGGATTAGAGACACAATTTTCAAAATCATCTAAAAAGCAATCATTCCACTTAAAACATAAACCTGAGATAAACAGGCCTTGCAATTTTCCATTTACCCTAGAAAACTAGTGCTTTTGTTATAGGTGTCCTTTTTAAAAGCAGTGGAAGGAGTAGAAGATCTTTGTAAAAACGAAAGAATGTGTCAGTGGTGAGTTAGTCTTCGATGAAAGCACACCCCTCTGCAGACCAGTCAAATTAAGTGCCTTGGCTCCTGACCACATGCTTGGAAGAAAGATCTTCAGGGAACCCTAACCCACACCAAATTACTACAACCTCCTTTCAAAGAGCAAGTCCTGATCTCATGTTTCTTATTTGTAGTTGCCCCAAGGAGCCTCTGAGATTAGCTAGAGCAGGCAGAGCACACGGTTACAGCTATAGACTCCAGGAAACAAAAAGGGCAAGGAGCCCCCCTTCATGCCTTGTCCCATCACACAGAAACACAGCAGGGGGCTCGGCTGTGCATACCACCAAACACCAACGTAAAGCACCCATTGTCCAAAACCACCTTAGGCTTTTTAGGGTGCCTTGTATAAAAAAAATAAAAAATAAAAAAACAGAAAAAACTGGTGGCAAGGACATGGAGAAAATGGAATCCTTGTGTACTGCTGGTGGGAATGTAAAATAGTACAGCCTCTATGAAAAACAGTATGGCAGTTCCTTAAAAAATTAAAAAGTTACCCCATGATCCAGTGATCCCCCTTCTGCATGTCTAACCAAAAGACTCTGAAGTCCATTATTCACAACAGCAAAAAAGTGGAAGGAACTTAGATGTTTATAGATGATGAATGGATAAACAAATTGTGGTGTATATGTACAATGAAATATTATTCAATCTTAAAAAGGAATGAAGTACTGACAAATGCTACAACATGGATGAACCTCGAAGAAAGTATGCTAAAATAGGCAGACACAGAAGGACAAATATTGCATGATCACTTACATGAGGTACCTAGAGTAGTCAAATTCATAGACAGAAAGTAGAATGGTGGGTGCCAGTGGCTAGAGGGAAGGGAATGGGGAATTGGTATTTACTGGGCAGAGTTTCAGTTTGGGAAGATGAGAAAGTTCTGAAGATGGTGGTGATGGTTGCACAACAATATGAACGTACTTAATGCCACCCAAAATAGCTAAAGTGGTAAAATTTATATAATGACTATTTTACTGTTATCTATCTATCATCTATCTATCTATCATCTATCTATCTATCTATCTATCTATTTATCTATCTATCTATCTATCATCTATCTATCTATCATCTATCTATCTTTCATTTACAATCGTAGCCAGTTCTAGGTAACTGAGAGCAGGGTGATGCTTGCTTCTTAAGCTTTTCATAACTCAAAGAACATTGGACACGACAGGACACTGAATGCTGGAACCATAAAGCAGTGCTGAGCAATTTCCTTATCGCTGGCTCCTCAACTTAGAATTTTTTACAAAAGTAATTTACAAAGGGCAAAGTTCTCAGCCATGGGACTCCCGGGGTTTGGCTCATGTGGTGCTGACAGAGTTCCTTCATGTTGCAGAGAGAACACCTGAGAAGCTTTCTGTGGCGATGCACAGGATGACACCATGCTAGGAAATGAGGCTAACATGAGGCCGGCTGAGAGCTCTGGTCTGAGTACTTGCTTCATCCGTCTGAGTGCCAGTTCCAGGGATTATTCTGAGAACTTAATTGAGCTATAGGCAAACATGTCAGTTTGTAATTCGCCTAAATATGTCACCTGTCCCCAAGCTGGGGTCCTGAAGCACCATTCAACTCCTCTAGCATTGTTTGCTGGTCAAAGATCAAGCCCACTTTTCTTTTTAAAACCTGGTCCAATGGCTCTCTGAAGCTGTCTTTAGTCTCATAAAGACTCTTTGGCCACCTACTGGATTTTTTCAGCGCCAGAACCAGGCAGAAAAAGAGCAACTTACTGCCCTTGTTCAAAGGAAAGAGAGAAGAGTTGCAGACTAGAAGCTAGACAGACTTTATTATTCAGTACTCACCGGGATTTGCAAGAGAATAGCTCAGACACAGTCTGTTACTACCCTCCTCTCAAGGAAAAAGCCAATTACGTCTCCTACCTAAAGAGTTTAGCAGGAGTGTGGGACACAAAAGCTTCTATGACATCTTTATCCTGGGCACAAGGAGGGAAAAATAAAAGGCGACACATTTCAAGTAACTTTGCTATTTTTTTCTAAGTTACCAGGAGGAAAAAGGTTTAAATCATTTGCCAGTTTCTTCACATAAAAAAGGATGATCAGCTACTTTCACTTTCTAACGAACAGCTCTAGTCTTCGAAATGAGTTCTGTCTGGGTAAGGCATTTCATTTAAACCCAAGTCATTCTGATTAACAGAGAAATACTGAAAAAGACACACACCCCTCCCCCTTTTTGTTTTTAACACGAACATTCTGTTGGATGTGACTCTTGAGATTAGAGAGCAAAACCAGAAAAAAATGGAAGTTACAAGTCACTCAGGAAGAGCACACCCAGAGGGAAAGATTCATTGACGAGTTGGAAATTCGGGGCTGTGTGGCAGCTGTACAGCAGGCTCGGGGTGGAAGCTGAGAAAGGCTGGACTGAGGGGAGGCAGCAAGGCCACTGGGCTGCAGGGGGTGCTGGGAGCTGGCGAGGTCACTGTTGCAGCAATCTTGGTCACAGTGGTGTATAGGAGTCCAAAAACTAATTTTTCAAAAGCGAATCAGGGTGTGAGAGGTGCTGGTAGTGAGAAACTGCTCTTCAGGTGCTAATCCTGCCAGGTGGTGCTGCCTCTAAGGAGGCCCAGAGACAGGGTTTCGAATGCACACCCACCAGTGCGGGAGGGTCTCAGGCCTACCGAGTGCAACACACACATTCATAATACTACTCACATAGATCTGGGCTCAGAGAGCTGATGGGACTTGCTAAAGGGCCAAAGCTACACAAAGATGGGATTTGGATTCAGGCCCCCTGACTCCCTGGAATGAGAACACACCGGCTGGTGCTAGCGTGCTCACATCAGTCAGAGGCCACGTCGCCCTGCCCTGTGCAGGCACCACCAGTGTGGGCTCTGCCCTTGGGAGGTGTGGCATTGGTACAGATTCCCGGAACCCTGCCAAGCTCTCCAGTTGTCTGGTGGCAGCCTGTTCAGTAAAAGAAGTCAGGAAAAGAGGGGAAAGCACCTAAGTGGCCAGCAGGCTGGGGCCCAGACACATGCAGATGGCTCCCCAGCTTGCATCTGTCGGCGCTTTCCTTTGCCTCGTCCTTCTCTCCAGCGGTTCTCCTGGAGCCTCGGGTTGCTTGAAGCATGGCTTTTACTTGTC
>NW_006292686.1:1073519-1079884 GCF_000327345.1 Myotis davidii | reverse complement strand
ATGGACACAATGGCCTTATTAATGCTCATGGGGGCGGGGCGGGGGGGGGAGAGAACGTGTCAGATCAACAACAACTGGTACTGTAAACAGGTTTAGATCATGAAGCTGGATACAAATAAAAGTGCGCATAAATCAAGAGGGCAGACTCAATCTTGACCCAGAGATGTGCCTACAGGATCCATTTAACCCTCACTACTGCCGTTGGAGGCAGGTATATGCCCCCAGTGTGAGAAGAGAGGTGTACAGAGGTTAAATTGCCAAAGGTCAGAATGAGCCTGGCTCACTCCAAAGTCCCAACGTTGCCACCACTGTTCTGAAAATCACACCAGGGAGGGTCCCTCCGACTGGGTTGTCCTCTGCTTGAAATAAGGATTCTGACTCTCCTCAAAGGGCCTAGTGGTTAAACTAGACCAACTCTAACTTGCTTTATTCAGACAACTCTGAAGGCACCGGTGTGCAGAACAGCACCCTCAGAGACAACATGCCTCACCCCGAGGATGGGACGTGAGAGGGCTGTAAGATGCCAGCTGAAGCACAAGCTGACAACCCATTTCTGAGAAAGGGGAGGAAATTCACAGTTATCCCTGGCCAGTGGAAAACACACTTACCGTTAGCTATAAATTCCCTACTGGAACTTCTTTCCCCCATTTCCCCAAATGCAAGCCAAGCTCCGGATTTAAGAAAGCTGGAGATGGGCCCTTATTTAGAACATGGTCCAAAGAGTTACAAGTAGTAAGGAGGACAGGGCAATGGGGTGAGGGGGTTGACTGTTGTGAGCACAGCGGCATTGTTTTCCTGCCTGTCCTGTGAATGTACTGAAAGTTCACCAAGCTAACAGAACAAAGGTCAGGGAGCGATTGATAAGTTGGGCAGGAGATCTGTAGCTGAGACTGCTGTAGTGTTTAAACGCTATGATGAGCAACCACAGGGAAGGAGAGGAGAGTGAGGACATGAAGCACGGCATCACAGGTGAGAGGGCTTTGTTGGGAAGCTAACTATAGCATGTCATCTTTCAATGCAGGACACCATCCAGAGGAAACCTGCACGTTTCAAGCTCAGTTATATAATAAACGATGTCCCTCTCTGCACAATCCACCATTACCAGCTACCCTCCAGGCTTCATCAGCTACACTTACCATAAGTGTTTCAACTTGCAGAACGACACGCACTGGAGTTAGGACGGATCTCAAAAATCTGGCAAGTAGAGGCCCTAATTCCATCCCAAAATGAAGATTATTTGTGGGTATGCATGCATGTGCACTCTCCATTTAGAGGACTTATTTCCAGTTCCTGAAATTTCTGAAAGATTCCAAAATTGGGCACAAACTTTGGACTGTTTTCTGAAGAGGGTGACACACAAAGCAGAACTACACTGGGCTCTGACCGTGGGTGACATCCTCTGGCTGTTCATGGAGAAAGTTCTGGGAGGGTGGAGGTGCTGGGCAGGGGAGTTGGTGCATCAGAAAGCTCAGAGGCTCCTCCAGGACCAGAAGTGCCTGCCTTGGCACCTGCCAGCAAAACTCAAGTGGATGAAACTCAACTGGCTTTGAAGCCAAAGGTGCTCCTGGATTGGCACACCATAGCCATGAGGGTCCAAAAACCATATACAGGTCCAGAATGGTCACCTCTAGGAGAGACTTAACAGTATTCTTCTCTGGCAAAGAAAGAGGAGATTGCAATCTTCCCTGGCTATGGCAGAAGGTGGTACGGGAGAACAGGCCTTGTGGTGGTTACTGCATTGGCTGCTTTGGTGCTGGAAGATTCCCAACCTGGATGTGAAGGTTTCTATACCATGGCTCCCTGCAGCTGTATAAGAACATGGTCCACAGACACGCCACCTTAGTATGGCAAGGCCAGTTCCTCCTCTAACATGGATGTGGGGATTGTTAAAGGGGCAGTCTATTGTTTCCTTAAAATAGAAAGACTACCTAAACCAAAGATGCCATAATCTCTAGCCAGTTTGGTTCAGTGGATAGAGCAGTGATGGCGAACCTATGACATGCGTGTCAGAGGTGACACACAAACTCATTTATTTGGTTGATTTTTCTTTGTTAAATGGCATTGAAATATATCAAATAAATATCAAAAATATAACTCTTTGTTTTACTATGGTTGCAAAAAATTTCTATATGTGACACGGCACCAGAGTTAAGTTAGGGTTTTTCAAAATGCTGACACGCCGAGCTCAAAAGGTTCGCCATCACTGGGATAGAGCATGGCCTACAGACTGAAGGGTCCTGGGTTCAATTCCAGTTAAGGGCACATCCCCAGGTTGCTGGACCGATCCCCAGTAAGGGGACTGCAGGAGGCAGCTGATCTTGATTCTCTCTCATCATTGATGTTTCTCTCTCTCCCTTCCTCTCTGAAATCAATAAAAATTTATATTTTTAAAAAGATGGTATAAAAATGCACAAATCCTGATTTGATCTATTAGCTGACAACTTAGACACATTATCTTACCCTCTGAGTTTCAATTTTTTCACCTCCAAAGGCACAGGATGCTCTACACTATATAGGACTGCTATGAAGTTAACCCACACAGTACTCAGCACAGGGCCTGGCCCACAGTGAAGAGAGGCATTCATTCAATCAGAGGTCCACTCTGTACCAGTTCCAGAGTCACAATGGGTACCAAGTGTATATATTTATCTGTTATATACAGTATTGTAAATGCTTGACAATTCTGCTCTCTCAACACACATTACACTTAAGTTCCATGAAGGCCCAGACCTTTTCTGTTTTATTATCATAACCCCAATGTTAACTAAATATCTGTTATATGAACACACTGATAAACAAAGTGAAGATGCGACACTATTTGGAACAATTGTATGTATTTACTTGTAGGTTTGTGCCCAGGAAGTGATGTAAAGGAGCATTTCTGAGAACTTAGGGGCCACATTGCTTTGTGTGCCATTATTAACACCTGGGGCCACACAGTCACTGGTACACAGACTCCTAACCCAGGGGTTCTCACACGTCTTGGTCTCAGAACTCCTTTGATGACCCCAAAAAGCTTTTGTTTATGTTAGTTTTATACACACACACACACACACACACACACACACACACACACATATATATATATATATATAATTGGTATTTTCCATGTTAGAAATGAATCTAAATCTAATTTATCTAAAATAACAATGATAAACCTATCACATGTTGGCATAAATAGCATATTTTTATACAAAATAACTATTTTACAAAACAAAACTTTATTAGAAGTGTGCATTTGTTTTACATTTTTTAAAAAAAACTATTTGAATGCCAGGCTCTAGAGAAGATGGCTGGATACTATACAGCATGTATCCTCTGGGTTAGGCCAGAGAGTAAAAAAGTAAAAAAAGCAAATCTTATTCTTATAAAAACAGTCTGACTTCCCTCATGTACCCACTGAAAAGATATCAGGGATCCCTGGGAGTCCCCAAACTAGACTATGAGACCCACTACTTGACCAGTGATAATAAAAAAAAACATTGTATTTCTTTCTACTATTAGTTTATTTTACAAACATCTAAATTATTTCAAAACTGAACCCTATTGGTAATCATTTGCCTCAATGAATATACCTTCATTCAGTTGGCATCTACTGCAATGTAAAAACCAATCAGTGGTGTATATGATCTGAATTTCATGCATTTTGTGTAACAACCAACCTTACCACAAGCTTTAACTTACATTTCTAATTTAGCCTCCATTCACCTATTTATTTGTTTTAAATACTGTTGTATTATATGAATTTCTATAATCCCTTTTTTGGGATGAAGCAGGATATATATGAATAAATACATAGTGTGTATTTTTACCTCCAGCCTAGTTTCCCATATAAACCCTTGAAAAGAATGGGCCAAAATCAGTTGCAGCAAAGTAGGAAGCAGTTAACATTTAGCCATTTGCTTTCTATAGTTCATGTTATTAACTATACTTCCTGATTCATATGAGCTGTTATTTAACATTTAAAATTTTCAGCTACACACATCTAATCCACGTAGAGGGTGTTTTGCAGAAGATCTCCTAGGGCTGGGGAAAGGAAGAAGAATGCCAGGTAAATTACATGTATTACCATTTACTCCCCACAAATATCTATGAAATGCTATTATTTCTTTCCCATTTGATAGGTGAGAAAACGGAAGCTTAAAAAGGTTCAATAACTTGCCTAAGGTTAAAGATGGTAGGTGAAGCCAGACTGTGAAACCAGGTCTGTGGTACTCTGCCGTGTGTTCGTTACGTGAAATTCAGGGAGCCGTATATTTGACATGTGCAGTTTTCCGTATGAATATTACACTTTAGTAAAATGTTGGGGGGGAAAATAAAAAGACCATGGGCCTTTTCTACTCTGAGTGGGAAGTCAATGGGACAAAATTAGTATGAAGTAGAGCAGTTGGGCCAAGTAATGAGTTAGGGGCAGGGGCCCTGATGTCACTGCCTTAACTCTTCAACACTGATGGGATTATATTTAATGAATGAAATACTGAATTTAATGAATGGATTCTTTATTAGGTCTCTCCCACTCTTATGCTCATTCTCCAAGGACACTGGGTCAGAGGGATGGTGTAAATTACAACCCACGCCTGTGTGTCTGAGACCTCCACAATAAGGCAGGAGGCCTAGAGTAGATTAAAAACTAGTAACAATGGTAACAATATGTACCTCTTCATTTTATTAATTTTTTTGTTAGGTTTTCTTCTTCACCATTAAAAATATGTATAAGCAAGTGGAATATCCTTAAGTAGGTTTTCTACTTTGCTGGGTATTAAATCCCTCTGCAGACCTGATATTTTAGGAGAGCTTCTCCCAGAATCTGCCACTGTATATTTAGAAATCTAAAACAACTTTATCACTAGCCTTTAAAAGAAAGCCCTACTATATGAATCATTTTGAAGTTAAAATTCTTACAGCTTACTCATGATATGATTGAGCTTAAGGCAGTGCCAGTATAAAACCAGATTAAAGGGACAGAATAAAGATAATATGCTGGCTGTCAGGAACTAGTCTTGCCACTAACTAGGTTACCTTGTACAAGTAACTTAATATGTAGGTATTCCCTTCTTTTTTCAGTAAGATGGAGAAATTGAGCTAGGCGATTTTTTAATTGAATTTATTGGGGTAATACTGGTTAATAAAATTATATAGGTTTCATGTGTACAATTCTATAATACATCATCTGTATATTATATTGTGTGTTCGCCACTCAAAGTCATCTCCTCACAATTTATCTCCCCTTTACTCTCTCCTACCTCCCCCTACCCCCTTTCCTTCTGGCAATCACCATATATTATCTGTGTCTAGGAGTTGTTTTTTGTTTTATTTAGTCACTTTTACCTTTTTCTCCCAGCCCCCTCCCCTGTGACAGCTTTCAGTCTGTTCTCTGTATCTATGAGTCTGGTTCTATGTTGTTTGTTAGTTTATTTTGTTCATTAGATTCACATGTAAGTGAAATCATATGGTATTTGTCTTTCTCTGACTGGCTTATTTCACTTAGCATAGTATTCTCCAGGCCCATCCATGCTAACATTGATGAGAGAGAAACATCGATCAGCTGCCTCCTGCACACCTCCTACTGGGGATGTGCCCCACAACCGAGGTACATGCCATTGACTAGAATTGAACCTGGACCTTTCACTCCACAGGCCGACGCTCTATCCACTGAGCTAAACTGGTTAGGGCACCACAGCTCTTTTATCCACTCATCTACTGATGGGCACTGGGCTGCTTCAAAATCTTGGCTATTTTTTTTAAACATGTTTGTTTTTTTAAATTGATTTTAGAGAGGAAAGGAGGATATAGAAACATCAATGATAGAGAAACATCAACATTGATCTGCTGCCTCCTGCATGCCACCCGTAGGGGATTGAGCCCACAACGCGGGCATGTGCCCTGACCAGGAATCAAATCAGTGATCCCCTTGTGCATGGGTGGATGCTCAACCACTGAACCACACCAGCCAAGCAAAATCTTGGCTATTAAAAAAATAATGCTGCAATGAACACAGGGGTGTGTATATTCTTTCAAATTAGTGTTTCGGGTTTCTTTGGGTATATTCCCAGAACAGGACCATTGGGTCAAACGGCAGTTCCATTTTTAATTTTTTGAGGAAACTCCATACCGCTTTCCACAGTGGCTGCACCAATCTGCATTCCCACCAGCAGTGTATTAGGGTTTCCTTTTCTCCACATTCTTGCTAGCACTTGCTGTTTGTTGATTTATTGATGATAGCCATTCTGACAGATGAGATAATACCTAATTGTGGTTTTAATTTGCATCTCTCCGATGATTAGTAACATTGAGCATCTTTTTATATTTCTACTAGAGGCCTGGTGCACAAAATTTGTGCACTGGGGGCGGGGGGGACCCTCAGC
>NW_006292686.1:1058330-1073357 GCF_000327345.1 Myotis davidii | reverse complement strand
GTTGTGTGTGTGTGGCGCGCGCGCGTGTGTGTGTGTGTGTGTGTGTGTGTGTGTGTGTGTGTGTGTTGGTGTTGAGTTGTATAAGTTCTTTATAAATTCTGGATATTATCACCTGATAAGTGTCTTTGGCAAATATGTTCTCCCATTCAGTGGGTTATCTTTTCATTTTGTTGGTTTCCTTTGCTGTGCAAGCTAGATGTTTCTAAGGTTTCTTCATGACCAAACACTCTACAATTCTGAGGTGCCTCAAAAATAATTTTATTAAATTCTCACCTACATGTGGCCCAATACTAGACATTGAAATCCTCTCATGAAAATTAAGGAGCCCAATTAGGGCATAGAATGTGACCATCTTTTTAGCACAGTGGTAAGCAAACTGAGTATTTATGGGCAAAGTTATGATGTTCTTTCAAAAACATATGGGCCTCCTCCAGTTTCTAGACATCTGTCAATCTTGTTAGAGGCCATGAATCTGGCCATGATAACATTAGCTCTGATGGATTCTTACCTGGCCAAGTGGTCAGGCAAAGACAACAGAACCAGAGGACAAAACAGGGAAGCCAAGCAAGTGATGTATGACATTATAAGCCACTGAAAAGGTCTCTTTAAAGCACAGAGTGCTCTTTCATCCACTCATCTACTGGGATGTCTGGGTTACTATGACATAGATAGCAATTCTCTAGAAAACAGAAAATCCTATTTGATTATTGAGTCAAAAGCAGACAATACAGTGAAATAAGGCTAATCTCTGGAGAGAGAGAGGCATTATCTTCGTATCACAACCACGATGTAGAAGTTGTATGACCATGAATGAGTTTCTTCGCAACACTAAGCCTTAGCTACCTGTTCAATTGATTATTAATAGAAGTTAATGAAGAGAGTTCTCGTGAGGAATAAATGCAAAAATACATGTAAAACACTTATTACAGAGCCTGGTAGAAGGTAATATTTCTATTCTATCCCAAAGTCTTTTCATCTCTGCATGGGCATCTGCTAAGAAGTTACCAGTGTGTCTAAGAAACTCTGATTACCTGCATATGCCTTCCTTTTGTGGAATTCCTATCCCAGGCCATGGGGTCTTTGAATTCTCAGAAAGGAATAATTTATAAGTCACATAACACAATACCAAGGTACAGTTATGATCCAAGTAGACCTTTTGGGCCCATTTCTGCTGTATGCCATTTTTTTGTTTGTTTTGTAATTAACAAAAGGCAAGATTTTGCTCTGAGGATCAACAAAAACAATGACAATTCTGCATCAACTTTTTCACTCTGGGCAAGTTATTTAACCTCTCTGTGCCTCAGTTTCCTCTTCTATAAAATGGTGCTAATCACAGTACCTAGTTTTAAATGTGAAGTGCCTGACACACGGCACTTGATTGGTGTTGGCTATATTATTTTAAACCTCTTGTGTAATTTTCCAGTAAGTGATCTGTGATCAACGAAAGCCTGAGCCTACCATACCGTAACTTCAGCATTGTTACCCGGTCCTACTGACTGTCAGGGTATCTTAAAATATTTAAATCCCTGCCTCACTGTCTTATTCCCTTGGCCTACGTCAGGCCATGGAATCTGCATTTTCAGTGAAACCCTTGAATGAGTCCCAGCCCAGGCTCACTGAACTGGCAAATACTACCCTGGAACATGCTAAAGAACCGGATCAAATGCTGGGTGATTCCCCTCTCCCTCCAAGAGACAGATTTATGGTTTGGGTAAAAACCATTAAGAACACATTGGTTTTTTTCATTGGTTTCACTTTGAGTTTCTGCCTCCTGCAACACAAAGTGAAATCACACAGAGCCTGGCAGTTTGGGTCTTCACCTCCCACGTGAGGTGAAGTACCACGTGACCAGAAAGCTTAGACCTGAAACCAGAGGAAGACACAAGTCAAGGGGAAATCTCTCTGCCTTTTTTGTTTTCCTTTTTTTCTTCTTATTAAAAGAAAGCATTAGAACCCCATAGAGATGTGTGTGACAAATAGAAAAGGAACAACATGGTTTCCTCCAGGGAAAGCTTACTTACCAGATGCGAGTCAATGTACAAAGTCAGGGCTCTAATCTCAAAGGGTGTGGCCCTTTCAGTACAGAATTTAGGAAAAAATAGGACCTGAAGCACACTGGGGATGGTCTATAAGCAAATACTGAGTATAATGACTTCATACATTTAAAAAGAGATAATGAACAGAAAGTAGCCTGCCGTACAAGATAAAATGAACTAGACCACCAACGCTCTCAGACAGGCTTCAACAACAGAAGTCAATGAGATACAATGGTTTAAAATTATGCAAAATTCATAGTATGTTCAATCCCATGAAACCAGAGCAGCAATTGTGATGGAAAATCACCCAGATGGAAGTGTCCGTATTTCTTACCTAATCCTAGCAGCATCTTATGAAACACAAGCACTTAATAATTATTAATCAAACATTACTATAACCAACTCATAAGACATACTAATAAAAACACAATAATATTGTACCCCCCCAAAAAAAAACTTTAAAAATACCATTTACAAAAGCATTAAAAATTTTAAGGTTCCTAGGAATATATATAATATATATTTTTATATGTTATATGTATACATGGAAACAAATTTTATATATGTGCCCGCAACCGAGGTATATGCCCTTGACTGGAATCGAACCTGGGACCCTTAAGTCCACAGGCAGATGCTCTACCCACTGAGCCAAAACAGTTAGGGCTGTCATATATATTTTTATAAAGAAAATTTAAAAACTTTCTTGGGACATTGTAAAGGTTGTAAATAAACAGAGAAATCAATGTTCATGCACTTACTATGTGCTAGATCAGTGATGGCGAACCTTTTGAGCTCGGTGTGTCAGCATTTTGAAAAACCCTAACTTAACTCTGGTGCCGTGTCACATATAGAAATGTTTTGATATTTGCAACCATAGTAAAACAAAGACTTATATTTTTGATATTTATTTGATATATTTAAATGCCATTGAACAAAGAAAAATCAACCAAAAAAATGAGTTTGTGTGTCACCTCTGACACGCGTGTCATAGGTTTGCCATCACTGTGCTAGATACTATTCTAAGTACTTTACACATATTATATGTAACCATTTAATCATTTAATCCTCTCAATTACCTTATAAGGTAGGTACTGTTATGATCCCTATTTTACAAGTAAGGAAATTGAGGCACATTAAGGTTAAATAAATTCTCCAGGGTTATGCGGCCAATGAGGGTGGAGCCAGGATCTGAACCCAGGAAGTTGGATACCATCCTCCTAAAGATACTGGCCCAGCTGCATGGCTCAGTGGGTGAGTGTCAACCTATGAGCCGGGAGGTCACTTCAATTTTTGGTCAGGGCACATGCCTGGGTTGTGGGCTCAATCCCCAGTTTGGGGCGTGCAGGAGGCAGCCAATCAATGATTCTCCCTCATCATTGATGTTTCTATCTCTCCCTCTCCCTTCCTCTCTGAAATCAATAAAAATATATTTAAAGAAAATAGGGTAACCAAATGGCCAAAAGCCTTATTATTAATCAGAGAAAAGCAAAATAAAACCACACGAGACTGGCCGGTTTGGTTCAGAGGTCAGAGCGTTGGCTCACGGAACAAAAGGTCACTGGTTCGATTCCTGGCCAAGGGCTCATACCTCAGTTGCAGGTTCAATCCCTGGCCCTGGTGGGGGTATATGGAGGAGGTAATCTCTCTCTCTCCCCTCTCCCTCCCTTCCATTCTCTCTCTAAAGATCAATGGAAAAAATATCCTCAGGTGAGGATTAAAAAACACACAAAACATAATGAGACACCATATCACATTCACCAGACAGACAACGATTAGAAAGCCTAACAATATCAAACTGTGGTGAAGATGTGGAGCAAACTGGACACTTTGGAAAACAGTTTGGAATTATAGCATCAAGTTAAGCACTCAAAAACCCTATAGCCCTACAATCCATCTTCCACATATACCTGCAAAATCTATTGCACATCCATACAGGAAATCATATATATGTGTGTACACACGTACACACACATACACACACACATGTTCTTACCAGCCTTTTTCGTAAAAGTCAAAAGCTGGAAACAGTTCAAATACCCATCAACAGTAAAACAGATTAATGCACCAATGCACCGTCGCAGTACAGAGGAATACTAAACAGTGAAAACCCATAACCACAGCTATAGGCATCAACGTGGTTAATTAAGTCTTGCAATCAAAACAAATAAGTAAAAAGTGTTACATACTAAACACTTGCAAAACTAAATGATGTAATCCTATATAACAGAGGTAATATGCAAATTGACCCTCACGCCCTCTCATCATAAGATGGCTGCCCCTTGTCGTCACAAGATGGCCACCCCCACGAAGTCACAAGATGGCTGACACAAGACAGCCACCCCCATATCGTACAAAGATGGACGCCCCCATGTTGTCACAAGATGGCCACCCTCACGTCGTGACAAGATGGCCACCCCACATCATCAGAAGATCACTGCCACAAGATGGCCACCCACATGTTGTCACAAGATGTCTGACAGGGAAGGGCAGTTGGGGGCAACCAGGCCTGCAGGGGAGGCAGTTGGCGGGGGGAGGGACCAGGCCTGCAAAGGAGGGCATTTGGGGGTGATTGGGCCAGCAGGGGAGGGTAGTTAGAGGTGATTGGGCTGGCAGGGGAGCAGTTAGGTGTCAATCAGGCTGCAGGGAAGTGATTGGGGGAAATCAGGCAGGCAAATGGTTAGGAGCCAGCAGACCCGGATTGTGAGAGGGATGTCCGACTGCCCGTTTAGGCCTGATCCCTGTGGGACAGGCCTTGGACAGCTGGACATCCCGCGAGGGGTCCCAGATTGGAAAGGGTGCAGACTGGGCTGAGGGACACCCCCTCCCCCAGTGCAGGAATTCCATGCACCAGCCTCTAGTGTAAGTATATCCATATAACTGTAGGCTTCCTATGGAGAGACGAGGAAGGTGGTTTTGAAAGTAGAGAAGGTCCTAAGGCAGGGGTGGGCAAACTTTTTGACTCGAGGGCCACAATGAGTTCTTAAACTGGACCGGAGGGCCAGAACAAAAGCATGGATGAAGTGTTTGTGTGAACTAATATAAATTCAAAGTAAACATCATTACATAAAAGGGTACAGTCTTTTTTTTCAATAGTTTTATTCATTTCAAACGGGCCAGATCTGGCCCGCGGGCCGTAGTTTGCCCACGGCTGTTCTAAGGCAATGTTTTATTTCTCAATCTGGCTAGGGTTTATATGAGTGTCCACTTGCCAGTTATTCATTCAACCACAGATATCCATCTATTTTCTACATTCTTCTTCATGTATGCTATAGTTCTGAATTTCTGATTATCTTCTTAAGAAAGTGCAAGCCATCTTCCTAAATAGAAGAGAAATGCCTTTTAAAAAGAAAGGTGCCCACAAACTTCCAAATTTTAAAGTATATTTAAAAATATATTTCAGAAGATAATCCATTAAAGACAGCTAGAATGTTCAATTATAAGGAATCCCCCCAAAAAACAACAACTCACCAAAATCTGATTTTACTACCATTTCTATAGAAGTTAAAAGATGGAGCCTGATAATTAACATTGATGTTGGGTGGTAGCAGATGCAGTACCATTGAAATGATTAGAGAAGCAGTAAGAAATGCAGAGCAGAGCCAATACTGATGGTGTTTTAGTCATGTTTTAAAGACAAGTTATAACATTTAAATAAAGCAATATAACAATACTTTTTATTTAATAATTCTAAATTTCTTCATCTTCCCAAATGTCTAAACTGACACTAAGATGGCAAATAGATTTCTACTCAGCGGAGTTTTCTGAAATCGCTTCTGCATTTGTTTTTACCAGGAAGCCACTTAAATTTTACCCACTTGTTTAACTCCAAAGGATTGAAACAAAATGTTTACTGGCCAAACAAAAACAGTGGTTTTAAAATTCTCCACTTGGGCTGCTAGATAAAACACTTGCTTACTGAATCAAATGTTTTATTTGGAAAACGCCTGCCAGAGTGGACACTATCCAAGGAATACACCAGGATGTGCTAGGATGGTAATGTCACACCCTTGACAGAAGCCGGCATTTTAGGGCAACTTCACAAAGTTTACTTTCAAAGAATAGAACAATAAAAAAACACACCTATTAAAAAAAAAAAATCAACCCAAGGCCTAAAATGCTCTTACTAGGTCATTAAGTTACGGCAGTTCAATCCCTTCAAAAGCTAATCTCTTTATATAATCAAACAAATCTTATAAATAGCATTCAAATCATAATTACTATTACTATTTTAGAGCCACGCCTCTCCCTTTAGCTTTATTCTGTACCTTCTGGTTCTCCTATGTGACATGGCATGAAAGACCATTTCTATCTCTTAATAAGATACACTAGAACCCTGAAATGCCATTATTGGCCACAAAATAGAATTGAACATAAGACAAGTCTAACTTGAAAGTCATCCAAGAAGATTTACTTTCTTAAGTACCAAAAGGAAACTTCCTAAAAGATAGCCTTGGGACCGACCCTGTGGTTAGTTTCATATGGAGACTCCAGTAAATGAATTACATTTGCCCAAATCAGATTCGCTTAAGAATTTTTATCAATAGTTTCCTGCTAATATTAGGCAAATAAATAAAATGGATCATGATTATAGTCTATAATAACGGTCTCCAAACTTTCAAAAGTATATCTCTCATGTTTAAAAAACATTATGCATATATCCAATCACATGTGTATTTTTATTTATAAACTATATACTATTAGACATAATAAAACATATATTAGGGTCTGGTCAGGTATCTCAGTTGGTAAGAGTATCATGCCGATGTGTCAAGTTGTGGGTTCGATCCCCATCAGGCACATACAAGAAACAACTGATGAGTGCATAAATAAGTGAAACAACAAATCGGTGTTTCTCTCTCCCTCCCTTAAGTAAGTAAGTAAATAATTTTAAAAATATATAAAATGGACAATCAAAGGATTTAATGAACAGTTCTCTTAAGAGGACATACAATTGACCAGTAAGCACATGAAAAGATGCTCCACATCATTAGTCAGCAGGGGAATGAAAATCAAAACCACAAGTAACCACTTCATATCCACTAGGATGGCTATGATTAAAAAAGAAGAAGAAAGAAAATAGCAGGGGCTGGCAAGGACGAGGAGAAACTGTAACCCTTGTCCATTGTTAGTGGGAATGGAAAACAGTGTGGCAGTTCAGAATGTTAAACATGGAGTTACCACACAACCCGGCAATTATACTCCTAGGTATAGACCCCAAAAAACTAGAAACAGGGATTTGAACGGGTACTTGTACAGCCATGCTATAAAAATTCACAGCAGCATTATTCAAAATAGCCCAACTATAAAAACAACCCAAATGTCCATCAACACAGGAATAGATAAACAAAATGTGGTTACAGAGACAATGGATTACTACTCACCCACAAAAAGAAATTAAGTACTCATACATGCTACAACATGAATAAACTTTGAACACATTATGCCAAGTGAAATAAGCCAGATCCAAAAGGACATATATTGTATGATTCCACTTACATGATATATCTAGAATGAGCAAAAAAGACAGAAAGGAGGTTAGAGGGTAAAGGTAAGCATGGGAAGTTATTGCTTAATTGGTATAAGGTTTCTGGTGGGGTCATAAAATTTTGGACATAGATAATAGTGATGGTTGTACAAAATACTGGATGTAATCAATGCTACTGAATTGTATTCTTAAAATGATTATAACACCAAATTTTATGTTATCTCTCTATTTTATCACAATTTTAACAAAGTAGAAAAAAAAAAGAACAAGCTAGAAATACAACAGAGGTTCTAATATTTTCTTTTCTCATTCTAGTGGGTTACCTTGCATGCTACAGACTAGGGTGGGGTGAAGGAAGAGCTTCCAAAGCCAAGCCAAGAATTAGTGAATTGGATATAGGGTAAGGGGAATTTGGAGATAACAGGGTCTGAGTTTTGGTAATGCCTACAACTCAGGAAGAATTTTATTTTTAATCCTAAAGGAAAGAGCACCCCTTTCTGTAACCTTTCCATAGAACGAAGTCCAGACCATCTGTGAGTTCTCACCATACCTCAGGCGGCAGAGGGGGAGATCAGAATTACTGAAAAAATACCAGGAAAGGCCTCTTCCATTCTACTGCAAAGTGTTCAAGCACCACCTTACAAAACAGACTGTGTGCTTGCTCAATCGTTTTATGGACTCAGGTAAGACCCAAGTCCAACTTAAAATACTCCTTTTCAAACCTGTTTTCAAAGTCATTTTCATCACTTTTCCCCCTTCAGGCTCAAGAGCATCAATCATGGCGAAAGTGACAGGAAATAATAAAAAGATTAACAGCTCAACATCAAGAAGCACCTATGTACTGCCTATGCGGAAAGTGTCGAATGTGAGGCTGGCTGAGGACCAAGGTAATCAAAAGCAAAATACACACGAGTCTGAAGGCTGACATTTCAGGAGGCAGAAGGCCCTGCTAAACACAGAAATGACAAAGCAAAAGGGAATGAATGGCTGTAGAACCATCCATGTCTGTACAACATGCAGCACAGAAATGTCCTATGTTTATCAGAGTTTCATCGCAAAATAGGTCCATGTTGATGGCGAGATGGTTTGATCTTAAAAGTAGGAGTTTTTTTTTTCTAGTAAAATGTAAAAATTCAGTTTTAAAAGAAATCAAAATTGAGATATGCTAGACTTCCAGGATCATCTGAACTTGCATGTTTTATAGATTTGTGATGCAGGAATATGAATTAATGGCCACTTTCTTTTGGGAAATCAGTTGAAGCTCATGGCTACACTGCGTTGGGAAGGCCAAACCCCTTCTAAAACTACCCTATGAAATGGTTAATTCATAACCCTTCAAATAGTTCACATGATTGACTCCCAAATTAATCCTTTAGAGAGGACCCTCATATGAAATACTGTATTTCTATACCAGTAGAGTACCAAGTATTCAAAGTCTGCTTCCAAACAGACTCAGTCAATTGTCTAATCACTATGCTGCACAGCTGGAATCAATACAAAATAATCTTCCAAGTAATTGTTATTGTAAAATAAAAAATTTAAAAAACGCCAAAAGAAAAAGAACCCATTCAGAATGCCAAAAAGTCAAATATATCAACTTACCTTGTGCTATCAATATATTTTGATTTGTGTACAATGAACAAAATTGAAAAAAAAAAAAAAAGTCACCAAACTGGTTTTAACACATCTTCTCAGGACCGATAAGCACAAGTTTACTAAACCAGCTTTGAATAAGGTAAACTCAGAAGGATTCTATACGTTTTTTTCAAAGTTGACAGCACTTTTTAAGTGGAGGGTTGTTACATAAGCTACAAACCTACAAAGCTGGGAGGGATGAATGAAGGCATGACTCCTTTAGTAAAGCACGAACCCACAACTTCTTTGGAACTGCAGTTGACATCCTGTTGGACCGACTAGCTGCAAACCTGTTTTGTGGGTATTATGAGTGACTGAGTGCAAACAGTAAGGGGTTGTGAAAATAAATTTTCTAATGTAAAAAAAAAAGGAGTGAGCTATAGATTTGGGTCTACTATGAACTCTGATGAACAGCAAAAATGCTTCCAATTTTTCTAGTTAATCTTAACCTTAAAAAAGGTTTCGTTTAATGATGTGATCATTCATATCGTAATAAATTTAGAGGTTCTTGCTCACTTAGAATCTTTATTGTTGTTTATAACCATATTTTCATAAAAATATGTATTTCACTAGAAAAACTAGGATAACAGCAGCAAATATTACCTGCCCCTGAGTGTACATCAGGAAAATATTTCCACAGCATATACAACAAACTCTGGAAACTCTAGGAAATTGTGTAAATTAAATTCTGTAAATTCACATTTGACTGAGCACCTTCTCTCATTCTATACTCACAGCTTCAAGAAAACTTTAAAATCTGTATCAAGATACCAGCACTACTTCTTAAAGAAATCTCAAGCACAAAATTGTCTTCTCCTCTGCACAATTAGCTGCTGTGGATGGGTGCACTTGGGCAAGCCCATCGTGCAAGAGCCATCTACCTGCCTTCTTTCAGGAGAGAATGTGAATGCGCTGTTTGCACTTAATACTATTCTCTCTCACTCACAGTGTTTTGTATAACCTGGGTTTCACTTTCTGACATTTTTAGAATACCCCCTAATATTCTAAACGAATTGAAAAACGTGGATTCTATTATACAACAAAGTGATTGTCTTAACTATACTCAACTGCACACTTAAAAATGGTGAAGACAGTAAATTTTATGATATGTATTCTACCACAGTGAACTAAAAACAACTTAGATTCTATCATCTTCTACGTTCTTTGCGGGGGGTGGTGGGTAGGAACAACAACAAAAAACACCCCCCTTAGCTGCAAGAGTTAGAGACCTAGAAAAATGGAGAGATTAAATTCTGTATGGGGGGCGGAGGGGGGAGAGAGAGGGGCTGCTGCCCCTACAACCTCCACCATCAATTTTTTTTTTCTTCCACCATCAATTTTAATCATTACTTTCTGCCTGCTGGTCGGCCAGACATGTAGTAATATGGACATGTGAATTTGTCTCTTTGCAGGTTCTAAACAAGAAAGGAAAAGAGCAAATGATCTTTTGTAGCCAGATAATTAGCATCAGGTGAACTGAATTTGGCCGTGACAAAATGTTTGCCGCTGCTCAGGAGAGACTTTTGCTTTTCTGACAATAAAGCAATATACAGATACACAGACAGACAGGTAATCCTTGAGAGAGGTGTGAATAGTCATCACCCTTCAGAAATCCAACTCCACTCCCCTGACTATTCATTTCTCTCTAAACTAGAACACCTGTGGGGTTTAAGCCCAGAGCTTGCCTTCCCTTACCTCTGACTACTCAGCTCCCCTGGAGAGGATCAGCCAGTCTCATCCTGAGAATATTGCCAAATGCCACACCCTGGGTCTGCGTAGCCAAAGGTACAGGAAGTGGTCTGCCCAGGGCCTGGGATATTGCATCATCCTCAACATGCTTCGATGGACACAGTGTGAGTCACTCAGCACACACATGGCACTTCAACCCCAATCCTTCCCACCTAGCAGGGCAGAGAAGTTTTGACACATCCATCCAGGCTTCCAAACTAGTGCTAAATTTGGAAAGCAGCAGGTCATCTGGATATAAACAACTTCAAGCACTGCCTATCAATGACTGTCCATCCGATAAAAAGCAAAACAGCAAGCTGAAACCAAGTCATGAAAACTAAGAACTCTTGCTCTCTCAAGGGGAGACAGAAGGTTCAGGGGGAGGTCTCAGAGGGTGGAACAAACAGGCTAAGGCACTGGTTCCCCCAGAGGAATTCACGCCAGACTGATTTGTAAATCCAGCCGGCATCGCGGCATCGCTCAGTGGATTGACCATTGTCCCATGCACCACACAGGTCGCTGGTTCTATTCCTGGTCAGGGCATATACGTGGGGTTGCAGGCTCGATCCCCAGTAGGGGGCGTGCAGGAAGCAGCTGATCTATGTTTCTCATGGATGTTTCTAACTTCTGTCCCTCTCCCTTCCTCTCTCTCTAAAAAATCAATAAAAACATATTTTTAAAACTTTTTTTAAAATGCAGACTGAAAAAATGCAGACTGCCAGCCCAGGATATTGTGATTCAGTGCCTGTGGGTGGGACCCATTAATCTGCTGCACCAGGTTAGGGAGCTGCTGGGTTAAAGCACTTGGGTGAAACAGTGCTGATTCAGTAGATCATATCAAACCAAAGCACCAGGAATGACTATCTCCTTGTACTTTTATGAGGAAAGAGGAGAATTTTGAAAAATTATATATATTATAATGTTACCTAAAACTGGTCCTTTGCCATCAAGTTCAACTTCAGTTCATTCTGTACCTCTGACCAACAATCACCTACTTCTATGGAGATGACTCATCTCTCTACTTTCAGCCAGGACTCATGCATTTTTCCTAAACCCAGCTGCCAGTCTCAGCTTCGAATTCCATTCTCAAATCAGCTCTTCAGTTCACCTTGAACACTAGCTTCCTGTTCCATTTTCTGTTGATAGTACCACCCCTCAAGGCATTTAGATTTAAATCCTCAGTCACCCTGAACTCCAAGTCCATTGCCCTCTACATCTAAACACTATAAAATATGGTCAATTTTCCTTTTATAGCAACTCACCAAGCAATGCCTTCCAACCAATTCCCATTGGTAGTACCCTTTTCCAAGCCCCCTTAGATCTCTGCAATAGCCATTTGTGGTCCCTAAACTCCCACTCCATTCTACCTCACAAAATTAACTTTCCCCAAATCTAAATTTGTGTATTTCCCTTGCTCAAAATTCTGTCACAATTCCCCATTATCTGCAGATCCCTCATTGGTCTGTCCCTAATCTACATTTAAATGACATAATTTCACATTTAATCCATCTCCTGCAACTTCCTGGCTCTTGGCTTATCTCACTTCTACCACTAGGAACGCCTTTCTCTCTCTAGCTTTAAAAAACTGGGTACATCCTTTAAGACCTAAGTTCAAGTTCTGGAGCACTTCCTGGTGGCTGCCACGTGACAGCTACCCTCCAGAACTCGAGCACTCTAACATCAAAGCCTTTCTAAAGTAAGGGTGTGTTCTCTCTCTCACCCTCTGCTCTCTGCTCCACACTCCTCCCCACCTCCCAGGAAGTTCCTGGGAGCTTTATGACTGGACTCCCATTGACAGTCAACCATACAATGGCTGCCTGGCAACATCTCCCTAAAATAAGCCAACTTCTATTCTTCCACAGAAGCAATGCAGTTTATTGTTAACATTTTAGAAAATAAATAGAAGAAAAATAATCTTTTAATCTCTCATTATTCCCCTTTGCAACTCATAACTTTCACCTATGAATCCGTCATCTCTTCTTATGCATATATTAGTGTTTTTATTTAACTTCTGAACAGTTAAACTTCTTATATGTGTCATCTAGTTGTCACCCCCAACTAAACAATATTAGACTTGACTCTTTCAGAAACATGAATGTTCTTCTCTGTGATCTCCTGACCCAAGTGCTTAACACCATTCCACATACAAAGTAGGTGGCTGTTTAAAGCATATGTTCATTCAAAAAAGTGTTTTGAGGGTGGCAGTAAATGCTTACCAATGCACTGTCCAAAATAACCCATGTGAAAATGTGCGTACACATACATGATTTCTTGAAAAGTGCCCCCAAATTTATGTAACAAAGAAGGAAATCATGCTCCTTAACAGAGTGACAAAATCTAAGATCATGAACAGGTTCATTTTTTCCAAGTTTCCAGAAGACTGTTGTAGAACTCTGCCATTTTCATTCAGAATAAAAGACTATTCAATATATGAAATTTGTCAGTTTCCAACCATCGTTGTTCTACAGTTTAGGCAAACAACATAAGTGAAAATAAGTAAAAAGAGGATCTTCTATCTAGAAAGTAATGTAAAAAATCCAGTCTACCACTCCAAAGGCCAACTGTTGTTGTTGTTATTATTATTATTATTATTATTATTATTATTTCACTAATGAGCAACTTAGTGAATTTTTTAAAAAGGGGAAAATTGGGAATGGTTAGATGTTTTCACAACAAAATGACCTCTTTCATATATTTAGCATGTGATTCAATTTATAAAAGTTCAGCTTGCTAGTTTTTGCTTCCTCTGAAAATATACTCTTTAATTCAAAATAATCTCAGTGTTGGCCTGGCCAGGTGGCACGGTTGGTTAGAATGTTCTACTATTCATCAAAAGGTTGTGGGTTCAATCTCTGGTCAGAGCAGGTACGGGAGGCAACAGATGGATGTTTCTCTCTCACACTGATGTTCCTCTCTCCCTCCCTCTCTCTCTAAAATCAATAATAAAAAAAAAACATCTGGGGCGAGGATTAAAGAAAAACAAACAAATATACATCTCAATTTAAATTTCTTTAACTAGGGTTACCTTGGACACAGAAGTTTACATTAATTCCTAAATCAGCTTTTCCCATAACTCTTAAGATTTTTTCACAGGCTAACACACCCTTTTAACTTCTGAATAAAACTCCAGCAGCTACACATTTCTTCTGAGTTTTCGGCCATGGCCGTTTGGGCCTTGCTTCCACAGCCCTGTCCTGCACTGTGTGACTAAAGCCCACGGGAGGAAGCCAGCAGAAGGGCAATGGGACCAAACTTGGGAAAGGTGCTCAACAAGAGCTGGCTGCCACTCAGCATGGCTAAGCTTTGTCTTTGCAGTCTCATTTTTAAATATTATTTCTTCCTTGATTCTGCCTGTCACCAACATTCAAACCCAAAGCCCCATCACTTTTAAATCTGGATCGCTCCTTCTAATCACATGTTTGGGAGGGAACTAAGCTGGCTGCTCTCCTCCTGCTTTGAGGAGAGCTGAGGTTTTGGGGTTTGTTTTTTTTCTTCTTCTTCTTCTAATAAAACTTTCCACGTTTGTTTCTCAGACCTTCCCCAAATACAAAACTCACTGTCCCCTTTTCTTTCCAACGCTAGAGTACAACTTCAAACCTTTGTGTCAACTCAGTGTTTGTTAGAACTCGGGTAAATTTATGGCAGCCTGTGCCTGTACTTACGAGACCCAAACTCAAATGCAAAAACTTTTCTGCTCTCTGAAACAGTAAAATACAAACATGAAACAGGGCAAAAACCCACCTCCTTGCCAGCTTTCCTTTCACGTTTTGGTTCAGTAATAAGTTAATCCACCCCCTAGTGCAACTGCAGCCTCCTCTCCTCTCGGCCAGGCTCACCTAGAACATTCACTGCATCATTGCATCCAAGCCAAACTCGGTTACTGAGGCAACTAAGTTTTTCTTCCCAAAGAGTCACAGGAAACACATCCCTTCGGATCCCCTGGTAACCGTCCACCGATAATGCTGGGGAACTACAACAGCAAAGACTCGCTTTCCAAGGCTGGCGGCGGCCGCCCCTGCCCGCAACGGAGGCGGGGAGGGGGGTGCGTAGTGGGTGCGCAGCGTCCAGTTACATTCCTGACCCACTTTCGCATCCCCTTTCTCCCCCTCTTCTTCCTTCCCCTCCCAGGCAGGCCCCGAGGGC
>NW_006292686.1:1048460-1057412 GCF_000327345.1 Myotis davidii | reverse complement strand
AAAGCTGGCGGGGGAAACCGGTCGCGGGGCAGCGAGGTGCGGGGCAAAGGCGAGTGCGAAGGTGACCCGGACATCAGGAGGTCATGGACTGTTCGTTCTGGGCCCGAAGGAGGGCGCGAAGGCCTGGCGGGTCCCGCCAGCCCGGAGAGCTTTGGGGAGCCGCCAGATCCTAGTCAGGAAAGGTGGATACCTTCAGTTCAGACCTTCAGAGGGACTAAACTTGGGCGTGCGGGGGAACCTGGGCCAGCCTAGGGTGGTACATGCTGTCCCCGAAGTCATGCCCACACCCGCTCAGGAGTCGGATTGGCAAAATGGAGAGGCATGTAAGTGGGTAGACTTGGATCAGGCTGTGCGCTCATGCACAGGGAGCCCGAAGAGCTGGGCCATCCGCCGCACCCTTTCCCTGTAAACGGATTTACCTATACCCTCCGAACTGCCCCCAACACTCACATCCTTCATCTGACTCACTGTTCGAGTTACTGATGCTTTACGCCCAAGCCTATTACCTGTAAAATGCTAGAGGTTTTAATGATGATGTTAGGAAGTTGAGTCACTTAGGGATGTGGGGCTTTTCAGAGGCAAAGGGGTTCATTACTTCAAGTGAAAGTAAACTACCTGTGTGGAGAAGCCTGTCAGCTGGCTGAATGATTTAATTACATTTTAATTTAAAGAGATTTACATGCTCATTGAGGACAGCTGGACAGTTACATTCTGATGTGGACTGGGAAATAACTTTTTAAGAAAATATTTTTATTGATTTCAAACAGGAAGGGAGAGGGAGAGATAGAAACATCCATGAGAGAGAATCATTGATCGGCTGCCTCTTGCACGCCCCACACTGGGGGGGCTAACCCTAACCTCCTGGTTCATAGGTCCATGCTCAACCAGCAAGCCACACTGGCTGGGCTGGAAATTACTTTTTAACTGAATCAGGTCTATTTCACACCAAAAAACAGGAAACAGTGTTTCTTTTTTAACTTTAAAAATTTTATTTCTTTTACTCCTTACTAAGAAGAAATAGTCTTTATTCTATTTCTCTGAACTAATTCTGAAAGCTCTAGACTAGAGTGTAGTTTTCTAGAGTGTTATTCCAGAGAACACTAGATTCTCATTATGTCTGGGAGGTGGGGTGGGGGTCTGTGGCCATCTACCACATTTCATCTATTCCAAGATCCAGATAAATACTTTTGAATGTTAACATCTCTGATGTCATATTGGATGGCATCTTAGCATTAAGTCCTAGTTTAATTGGCAGTTTTTCTTTCTTAGTGGTACATAAAATAAGGAAGTTTGAGAAATGCTGAGTCTAAGTTTATATGTTACACAATAAAAATGCAATATATAGCTTAATAGCAAGGCCTTTGAGAATCTTCTGTGTGCTAAAGGTGTTCTTGAACCACCAAAAGGAGGTTATGATATGCAAACTTTCCTAAATGTGTCTGTGCAGTCACCAGTTTTTGTGAGCACAAGCTTAGGACTAGTACTCCTTTTAGGAAATGCTACCTCAGGAAATTCTACCCTGGGGATTGTGCTAGATTTGAACACAGTGAAGGGAAATGGTCATCTTTCAAAGTAGTACCCAAGTGTAATCAGGAATCATTAAATGATAAACTAAATTTAGTGTCATTACAAAAAAGAAAGAGACCATTTAAGGAAATATTCAACAGCAGAGCTGTTCACATTCAGCTGTAGTAAAACTAAATTAGGATCATCTTTAGGGAACTAATTCCAGTGAACTTTAGATCATAAAAAAATTTATGTGACCCTAACTAGCTTTGCTCAGTGGTTAGAGCATTATCCTGCAGACTGAATGGTGTAGGGTTCGAGTCCGGTCAAGGACACATGCCCAGGTTTTGGGCTCAATCCCCAGGAGGGGCCGTGGAGGAGGCAGCTGATCAATGATTCTCTCTCACCATTGATGTTTCTATCTCTCTCTCTCCCTTCCTCTCTGAAATCAATAAAAATACATTAAAGAATTTTTATGTGTCTGATGTATTCAGTCGCCGTTACACTACCTCCTGTATTATTTGGATTTGTAGAAATTAATGCCTTATTTAAATTAGACCGACACTAAGCTACCAACCAATTGTTTTTTAGAAAATTCTTCTAAAAGATTATGAAAAAAAAAATGGTGAGTACATAAAAAAGGAAGAAAGAAGCAGGGTTGGAAATAAAAATGTCCAAAGAGAGATAAAATATAGCATAGGACAGAAAAAAGTGCCTGTCATTCACCCCTTACCAAAGGTTAGAGGCAAGGTCGGCTTTTATAAGTGAATAAACTATTCTACTTGGACTGCTTTAAGTACAAATAATAAAATGCATAGTATAAAAGGTGCATTTTCATATATTAGGTCATTTCACTGTACAATAATCTTGTAGACAGAGCAGTTATTCTTACCCTCAGGTTGCTTATCCATCCATTCGTTTATATAGTAAGTATGTATCAAGTACCTACCAGATTCCAGAGATGAATCTGAGAAAACATCACTCTAGAAGTTCATGTGTTAGGAGAGATGAATACATAAGATAAATAACTGTAATACAGTATGACAATGAGGCTTAGAAAGGCTAATGATTTACCCAAGGTAATGAGTTCAGATTTAACTGGTCTTACGATTTCAGATACTCTGCTCTCTTCTATAATAGTAATGCTCTCATCTTTGCAAATAACATCATGTAGGTATAGTATTTGAAATTAAACATGTAATCAAACATGTTGAACCTAAGAACCAGAAAGAAATTTAGAGATTATGTAGGGTAACTCACTCATTTTACAGGCCTGGAAACTGAGAAACCGAGAAGAAAATGGATTTGCTCAAGGTTATACTAGTATAGTGACTGAATTAAGACTAGAATCAAGGCTTCCTGACTCCCAGCTTTTGGTACCATAAGGACCTGCTCTACAGTAAGAAATAGCCGTAGTGAGGTCTGTTTCTCCAGTTGTACAACATGTGGGCCCATCTCCATAATGGCCTAGAATGATTGTTAAATTTATGATAAAATGCCCCATGACTAAGCACTTATTTAAAGAAATATTCTAAGAGGAACTGCAAGGGAATTTCAGCTATGTGAGTGAGTTCCTTAAAAACAGCCACTATTTTTAAAAGTTGAAGATATCGCTGATAAAAAATAAATATGGGACATTTGGGGAATGTCCCATATAAGCTTAGTGTCCGTCTAATTTGAACACTGATTGTCTACATATTAGAGATCATTAAGGAATTATTGTTGCTGGTTTAAGTATGAGTGAATTTGTGATTATGTTATTTTAAAAAAGGAGTTCCATGTCTTAGACATGTCTAGTGAAATATTTGCATTGAATTTATATGATGTCTGGTATTAAAATAATCCAGGTTTTTTGGTTGTTGTTGTTGGGGGGTGGGACGAAGAAATGAAGACTATAAATGACATACCACTTCATAGGCTGAAACTAGAAGGTAGGTATGTGAGAGTTCATTATACTATTATCTTTAATATTGTGTATTTTCAAAATTTCTAAAACAAGACTTCTTTTGTCTATATGAAATAAAAACGTATCACTTCTCTTCCCACCCTCCTTCCTCCTACCCAGGATAAAAGCTCCTCACAATGTTGGAATACTTCTTGTTGGAAGTTTCAGAAAGTCATTTTTCCTAAGGTTGAGTCAAGGTTAGGAAGAAGCATAAGCAGTCATTTTAATTGCTGACATTTGCATATGCCAGCACCTTATAATTTACAAACTCTATTCACATCAATACAGACCTCTCTTCACTCTTCTGATTTGTTTAGGCTTGAAGTTGAAAGCAAAATATCTCAATTGTGTTTTGCACAGAACAAATAATTGTGTTTTCCCCTTCACTTCAGATATGCAGAAGGGATCTGCTAGGACCTATTTCAGCCAGCTAGCATTCTTACAGAATATTAAGTCACACTCAAAGCCACATCATCATGGAATCTATAGTATTATTAAGGGCCTCTTTGTGGCTAAAAAGAGTTGGTGTGTTACTGTTTTTATTATAAGATTTATAGAGCTGGTTTATAATACTGTATTCTTAATTGTATGGGCAATATATTTAAAACACATGTGGCAATTACAGTTCTGGTTCTATTTTGAGTTATTTTGGGTCTTCCCCCTTTCTATTCATATAAGATATACCTGCATCTGGAAACGATTAAAATATCACAAAGACAACGCAATGAATGTGGTTAATTAAAGGGATAGACATCACAGAGGTTATAAGCAAGATCATTATCATTCAGTGAATATTTTATTGACAATACTTCTTGTTTTGTAAAGAACTGGGAAACTGTAACATGGGTGGCATTTCCAAGCATGTAGAAATGAAACTAATTTCAAGATGAGACTAACTTCATGGGCTCAGATGGTTATGGGGAAGTAGTTTTATCTCACCTTGCTTACATACAGGAAACACTTAACGGATGCATTGAGCATCCCTTCCTACTTTCACATCACACTTCAGCTCTTAGTCAGTGGTTCCCAGTTGGTGGCTGACTAGCACCTCAGGGACACCAAGTTATCGCAAGGGGTCAGGGGTGCTTTCTGTGCACCAAACACTGAGTAATAAAACGACTGGCATAGAGATGTACTCTGTCCAAATGTATGTGTTTGTCAATTGATAAACTAAAAAGCCACTTAAAAGTTTTTCTAAATGCCAAAACCGGTTTGGCTCAGTGGACAGAGCGTCGGCTTGCAGACTGAAAGGTCCCAGGTTCGATTCCGGTCAGGGGCACGTACCTAGGTTGCGGGCACATCCTCGGTAAGAGATGTGCAGGAGGCAGCTGATCGATGTTTCTCTCTCATCGATGTTTCTAACTATCTATCTCTCTCCCTTCCTCTCTGTAAAAATTCAATAAAATATATTTTAAAAAAAAGTTTTTCTAAATGTATGCTATCACCTTGTTCTTATGTAGCTTTTAAATCAAATCTTATGAGTACTGAAAGCACAACTGCAATTGACCCCTGAAAAACATGGGTTTGAACTATGTGGGTCCACTTAAACGTGGATTTTTTCGATTAAAACAGTACAATCCTGGAAATGTATTCTTTCTTCCTTATGATTTTCTTTTATTAAAATATATTTGTATTGACTTCAGAGAGGAAAGGAAAGGGAGAGAGAGATAGAAATATCAAAGATGAGAGAGAATCATTGATCAGCTGCCTCCTGCATGTCCCCTACTGGGAATCAAGCCCGAAACCTGGGCATGTGCCCTGACCAAGAATAGAACTGTGACCTTCTGGTTCATGGGTTGACCCTCAATCACTGCACCACACCGCTGGGCCAGGCACCACATTTTGAATACTTACCTAATATACCAGCTTTAGTGATAAAAGCCTAGAAGTTTTCACAATCTATGTGTACAGTCAGACCTGAAATACCCATAATACAGATCTCTGCAGGAACTTTTTACAGTAATAAAAACTTAAAATTAGGTGATACTTGTCAGAAATGCAAAGGTTGTTCAGAGTGGCTCAGAAGGCTAACACAATAAATTTGTATTCTCTAAATTTCTCTACTTGCTCTTTATGCACTGTCCCTCCAGCTGATATCCTGTTGTTGTTTTAGGGGACGCTAGTCTTAAGTTATTATAGCAAGCAAGCAGATGGCATCATTGCTGATCGGGTCCAGCATGGAGGATGTTACACTGTGCTCCCAATCATAATTGGAGGCGGGATTAGTTGGGAGAATCTTGTTTATTAACAAATCCTCTTCACTTGATTTATTTTCCAATAATTATTTGCCACTTATTAAGCCCTTACTCTGCATCTGGCACATTATGCTAATCATTACAACAACCCTACAAGGTGAATGCTATTATTATTCTTCCATTTACAAATGAGGAATTTGTCACATGAAGAGGTTAAGTAATTTATCTAAGGTCATGCAGCCAGTGACAGGAGTAGAACTTGAACCTAGGTCTATGAGTCCAATCTCTTAACCAATACAGAATATTCACTCCTCCTCAGGGAGGAGTTAAAATTCTTGTGGGGCCTCCTCTCCCCAGAGCTTAGGTTTAATGCCTTAAGCACCTGCCTATTCTTATCTTTAGAAAGGCAAGAATTGCTGTAAACTGAACCAAGACAATGGCAGCTGTTTCCTTAGACCATCCATCATTAGTCACTTTTTCCTTCATCACTTCCCAGTGGATAGTAGGTTAGCAAGTGGTTTAACTATTACCAAGATCATCCACACATTTATGCACAGATGGCACTGGGCTAGTTATGACTTAACCTAATTACTCTGGCCTTTCTAACATTTCACTTCTAGTTACAGTCATCAAAAAAGAGGAGATTTTGAAAGACTTACTTAACTATCTTAAAGAAGAGGGAAATTTTTTTTGAGGCAAATGAGTCCTAGCTTTTAGAAAGGGGGATTATTTATTATTTGTCTAAGCAGAAGTTAATTAAGAGGATATTGCATACAATAGCTATTAAGTCAGTAAGGACATGTGAAAGCTGAAAGATCCCACTGACCAATCAACACATGGTGGCTAAAACAATGGGGCATCTTTTTTTTGTTTTCACCGAGGGACATCTTCTTGATATGACTTCGCCTCTAGCCTCCGAGTGCTCTGACATGGAGCTCGCTTTCTCACCTCCTGGACTCATTTCAAGACCCTAAGCCATTTTGCCATCATCAGCTGAGGACTTTATCTGGTCATTTTCCTCATTTTAAGATAGATGAAGATGAAGCCTGTCTAACCGCCCCTACTTTAAGTCCAATAGGACTGTCTGCCAGATAGAAACTCTTGCCCCTCTCTTATTAGGAAGACCAAAACCAAATGTAGGCAGTAGTACAGGCTGGCATCTTACAACATCTTCCCACGGATGGCATAGGTCGTCACCAATCCTTTGGCACAGAAGTAGGAGGAAGTCACTTACGTTTGGGAGTTGGGAAGAAGGTGAGTGTCTCAGCAAGGCCAGACACGGTGGTTTCTGGATCCTAGGAAGCAGTGAGACAGCACAGCTGAAAGCATGTGCTAACTGTCAGGTCGCGCTGGCCCTGGGCCTGTGGTGGTGGTGGTGGGTGATGGGGAGAGAAGGGAGACGGCAGCGGGAAGACCAGCACTACCTCTTAAAGCAGCCAAGTCCCCTCAGTGAGACTGAGAGGCTGCGTGCTTTGTGGAAATAGCTGAAAATATAGCCTGAGGTTAGGCCCTGAGTCCTGGCTGCCTGCCAGTGGTGAGGAGAGAAGCCAGGGTCTCCCATACACAGGGTCAGACAACGTCCCCTGCGCACCCGGGGCCCAACACGCCTGCCTGCCTGCCTGCCTGGGGTTTCGGCTCTCAGTCCTGCCTTGTGGAAAGAGCTCAACCTTTTAATACTATGTGTCCTCTTGCCTGGATAACCAAGAAGTTAAAGTAAAAAAGGCATGTCTGTGTCTTTTCCCCCTGGTTGATTGACTTGGGTTACAGTTGTAGTTTGCACTGTGCCTCTAAAGTTCACGTTTAAGAGAATGCGGCATTTCAAACCACAAATTCGGCTGTCGAAACACATTTGCTCTGGTTGCTGCTCTCAACCAGATGAAGCAGGTTAAACCCTTGTCAGCCAACCATTGATGTGTTAACACTATCCGTGTCCCAGGTAGTAGGCTCAGATGGGTCTCAAAATAGAGCAGGCACACATGGCAGATAAGATGCCAGTGGACAGAAGGTAATGTTACACCATCTATGACATAACTTCTAGAATAATCGCTGCTGCCCTTTACTCCAGAATCCAGCCCCAGTGCATTAAAGAGTGGAAAGTCTTCCAGCCGTTGGGGGTTTAGTGTGTGTGTCGTTTCTCTGAAATTGGTTAAGCCTCCACTGAGCTTTGGAAGCTTATAATAAGCAGTGCACAGCCTTTTCTTTTCTTTTTTTGGCTTTAGAGGGACAGATGGACAAACAAACTCTCTGGTGGCCATTAAGAAGGACAAAATTCTTTGCCGACGCACGTGCCAGCGTTTTACAATCACAGCACACACTGGGGCACGAGCAAGCCCTGGAGCTGGCGGCTAGGAGCTCCGTGATTTGTGCAGCCGCTGCTTTAGAATGTGAGCGGAGGACACGGGTTAGGAGCAGGAAGTCAGGGTCTCGGGGGAATTGATTTTCCAGGCTCAGCAACGCTGGTGAAGGAAGGGAAAAGCCCCATCTCAGGAGCAGTTCAGGATCTGCTGACCTGTGTGCCTGATGTCAGGTAGCCTGAATCTCCTCTTCCCTCCTGGAAAGCTGCCTCTCTGAAGAGAACAGACTCTAATGTTTATAGAGGAAACCGGGAAGTGACAGTCTCAGCCCCGCTTCCTGGTCAGGCCGCTGACTCACACTGTCATCCTTTAGGCCATTTCCTTCATTTCTCGGTACCTCAGTTTCTCAGTTAAATGAAGGATGAAAATGGAATTCCCCTAGAGGCACTGGGAGCACCTAATTAATGTTTATGTTTCTTTGAGATAACTGGGATTAAGAAGTCCTATTACGGCAAAGCATCATTACACGGAAGATTACATCTTTATTGTCAACTCCAGGCGTACACCGAATAGCTGCAGCCTTTAAGGCCATCTTTCTGATTATCCTCTCGTAACATCCCCCCTCTACTTCTATACTTCCCGGTGTGGACTTAGTGTTGTTTTGTGCATGAAATTTTGTTTCTAAACAGGAGACTTTAATTTCTCTTCAGTCATTCTAAAACCTAGATGAGAAGAGAGAGAGAGAGAGAGAGAGAGAGAGAGAGAGAGGGAGAGAGAGAGACTTTTTTTTTCTTAGGCTCTAAGTCCCAAGGGATCCTGGTTTATTTTTGTTTTTTTTCATCCCACACACACACACACACACACACACACACACACACACACACACCAGGAAAGACGTTTTTGAGGAAAGGGATGGATGGTAACTGCAGACACAACCTTCCATGTTCTTTAAGGAGTTCTGCTATGCCTTAGTACTTGATTTTCTTTTCTTCTTTCAAAATATTGGCTTCAT
>NW_006292686.1:1022500-1048344 GCF_000327345.1 Myotis davidii | reverse complement strand
AGGGGGGTCTGTGTTCTGTCTCCTGCTGGGACTGAAATGTCATGTAATTTGTTGGGTTTTGCTGGGTTATGTTGGGGGCTCATTTGTTTTTTGTTATTCCCAGATCATCACTGGTCACCAGAACCCTCACCACCCTGCCCCCCGATCCTCAGCACTGACCCAGAGATCTGTGTTTGTGTGTAACTGCTTTCCTGGTTCTGTTGCCTACAAAGGGAGTTCCCCTGCAAGGGCAAAACCCAACAAAACCCACACTGCTTTATCTCTTCTTCCTGCTGTGCAGGCAGGCTGCTCTGTCGCTTTGCTCATTATCTGAACTTCACTGAACAGTGGATCTCCATGCCTCTCATCCAGAATGTGGTGCTAACCTCTTCAGACTTACCAGCCCTTCCTTGGCTCCTCACAGATGACTTTGCCATTCCGGGCAGCAGTGTTTCTCTGCTCTCATCAGTACATTTTGGTAGATACACTTGGAATTTATTAACTGCATTCCACAAGCCTGATTGCATGTGCCAGGCACACTACACCCTGGGTGTGTGATGGGAATTGTGAGGCCTGAGTGCCTGCTCTCTGAGGGCAGGGTAGTGGCAGGGCAGGGGGTGGAAGGTTGAAAACGACAAACAGACTCATAAGTTACAGTGCAAAGAGAAAGATTTCTGAAGGTACCTGGGATCTAGTACTAATAATATCCCCAGTATTCACAGCATGATACTGTTATTTATTATAATAAAGATATGTCCCGAGCTCTCTCTATGTGTTAAGCATTGTGTTAATTAATCTTATTTAATCCTCACTCAGCCCTCTGTGCTGAGTGCTGTTTCATCTCTATTTTCCTAATGTGGGAGTAGAGACTTGGGGAGGCTAAGTAAAGAGTGTAGGTTATTAGCTAATTTCAAATTTAGGCAGCAAGACTCTGCTGTCCAGGGAAAGAAAAGCTGGCCAGGGCCCTTAGGGACGGAGTCCTAACGACACCTATGACAGCACTGGAAATTAAGTTTCCCTGAAAAGAAAGGGTGTGTTTCCTGCGTCCTAGGAGGACGCTGGGTGGAGTTGCCATGTTCTGAAGCACATCGAAGCCTTGGGTTCTAGGCTCCTCTGATTTAGTCCTTCCTCAGGCTCGTCTTAGTGAGCTCGCTGTAGGGCTCAGGGGAAACTTTGGGCCATGCTGCCAATCCAACAAGGGGGTTTGGGGGTGTGGAAATCCAGTGGCAAAGTAGCTCTCCCTTACCTCTTCAGAAAGAAAAAAAACCTCTTACTAATGTATTTGAAACTATTAAGATTACGTTGTAGACCTCAGATGAGCATCCCTGAAGCTGATGTGCTTATCTGGGTCATCAACAAAGACCTTGTTGTTATATTCAAGGGACATATCACAGTTCTTACTATTTGGCTTTTAGTATAATTTGCTGCTGACTGCAATTTTTTTGAATGAACCTATTCTCTTGATTTCCTTCCAGTCTCTCTGAAAATGCTTTATTTGTCTCTTCAGTGTTGGTGCTTCATATATGCTTTTGTTCCAGGGGCACCCTCGTTTTCAGATGTCTCATTCATCATCACGGCGTCAGTTATTATCAGCCTGATGGGAAGGTCAGTGTGATCAGGACCAGCACCAGGCGCTTGCCATGGGTGCAAGCGGAGCCAGTGCTGGCAGTGGGGGGTGAGGGGCAGCACTGGCACTGGCAGCTGCAGCAGAAGGGGCCAGGCAGGGGCATCGAGCATGGGCCAAGACCCACCCCTGTGCCCACCGCAGCCTCACTGCCCATAGTTCCCTTCAAGGTGCATGAATTCGTGTACTGGGCCTTTAGTTATAGAATAAGAAACAACAGAACTTGTCGAAGGAATAGATGTAGTGGGGAGATGGAAAGGGAAGAATTGAGAATGCTATCAAGGCCCCTGGCTTAGGCAAGTGGCACCTTTGACAGAGAGAATGTGAGAAGAGGGTTTGGGGGTAAAGAGGACAAGTTCAGTGCTGGACCTTTTGAGTTTGAGATGACTGTGAGCCACACAAACTAGTTGGGCATATGTCCCCTACCTTAGAAGAAAGAGGCAGCCTGGACACAGAACTCTGCAACCGGCGGCTGATCGCCCCTGAGCACTTCTCCACCTCCCCCTGCTCCTGAGGGGCAATTGGGACAGCAGCCGCCGCTCATACCTGCTGCTGGTACCAGCCCCACTCGCACCCGCAGCTGGCAGCAGTCCCAATCTCCCCTCAGGAGCAGGGGGAGGTGGAGAAGTCCTCTGGGGAGATAAGGGCTGGCAGCCGCCTCTCTCACTCACTGATGGCGCCAAGTGATTGGGACTGGCGCCGGGTGCGAGCGCCGGGCAGGACTGTGGTGTGCGGGAGCAAAGAATTTTCAGTAACCACTAGAGGCTTGCCCCAATGACAACAACCAGTGCCCCGCCTTGGTCTGGCGCCCCCGCTCACCTGCTCCACCCTCCCACTGTGGCCAATACCCACCATGTTCCGTGCACGCCCCCTAGTGGTCAGCGCATGTCATAACAACCGGTTGTTTGGTTGTTCCAGTTGTTCCACCATTCAGCCTGTTTGCGTATTAGCCTCTTATTATATAGGATTACTTGAACCTTTTACTTCTTGCATTTAATTGCTACCATCTCAGTTCATGCTACTATCATCTATTGCTGGCTTCTTGCAGTAACCTACTACCAGTCTTCCCTGTGTGAATTCTTGCTCCTGCCATTCCAGGCAGCTAGAGCAAATTTTCCAAAATGCAAATTTGATTATGTTACTTCCCTACTTAAAACTTTCCAATGGTTGCTACTGCTCTTGGGATAAAATTTCAATGCTTTAACACGGCTTATAAGGCCCTATGTGATCTGGCCCCTGTTTATGCTATACTCCCTCACTTCACACTCAGTTCTCCAATTTAACATGCCACAGCTTGCCTGTGTAGTCTTTAGTGAATGCTAATCTGTCTGCCTGGCCTAGTCTCTCCTTTCCTGATATGCTTTTACCTGGTCTCTCCCCACTCACATTCCCCCATTCATATGTTGAAGTCCTAACCTCCAGTACCTCACTTGGAGATAGGGTCTTTAAAGAGGTCATCAGAGTGGCCCTGATCCAATATGATTAGTATCCTTATAAAAAGGGGAAATTTGGACCTGGATAGGCATAGAGAGAAGACGGGGCAAAGCCACATAGAGAAGATGGCCATCTACAAGCCAAAAAGGGGCCTACAAAAGACCCTTACTTCACAGCCTCACCTTGACCGTAGACTCCAGCCTCCAGAACTGTGAATGAATAAATGTCTGTTGTTGAAGCCTCCTAGTCTGTGGGACTTTGTTACGGCAGCCCTAGCAGACTGAGACACCTGGATACCTGCTTATCCTTTAAATCTAAAACTTAGTTATCACTTAGCTGTGACCTCTTAGACTGGGCTAGATGACCCTCATCTATGTGGCTCCGAAAATCCTGCTCATTGCTATCTCATTCTTTTTATTAGAGCACATGTCACTCTACATCAGTGGTTCTCAACCTTCTGGCCCTTTAAATACAGTTCCTCATGTTGTGACCCAACCATAAAATTATTTTCATTGCTACTTCATAACTGTAATGTTGCTACTGTTATGAATTATAATGTAGATATCTGATATGGAGGATGGTCTTAGGCGACCCCTGTGAAAGGGTCATTCGACTGCCAAAGGGGTCGCGACCCACAGGTTGAGAACCGCTGCTCTACATTCATTGTTTTTTTAAAAATACATCTTACTGATTTTTTTTTTTTTTACAGAGAGGAAGGGAGAAGGATAGAGAGTTAGAAACACCGATCAGCTGCCTCCTGCACACTCCCTACTGGGGATATGCCCGCAACCAAGGTACATGCCCTTGACCAGAATCGAACCTGGGACCCTTTAGTCTTCAGGCTGACGCTCTATCCACTGAGCCAAACCAGTTAGGGCTTCATTGTTTTTTGTCTGTGCTGCCTCAAAGGCTGAGCTCTGTGAGGGCAGGGATGGAACTATCTCACATACCGTTGTATCTCCAGAGCCTTGCACATAGAAGGGTAGAGGCCTCCATGAGCTGTTAATTGCTGCTTAACCAAAGACCCACAACGCACTGGCTTAAGACAACAAATATTGACCATCTTCTAGTTTTTGAGGGTCAGGGTTGGGGAGCAGCTTAGCTGGGTGGCTCTCTCTCTCATGAGGTTGCAGTCAGTATCACCCATCATCATAGGCTTGACCAGGGCTAGAAGCTTTCGTTCCAAACTGGCTCCCTCACATGGCTGTGGGGAGGAGGCTTAGCTACTCATCCATGTGAGCTTCTCCAAACACCCTTTTGAGAGTTCTCATGACATGGCAGCTGATTTTTCCCAGAGAGGGCGATTCAAGAGAGAGAGCATGGTAACTGCTGTGTCTTGTATGTCCTAATCTTAGGTGAGCCATCATTTCAGCCATGTTATATTAATTAGAAGTGACTAAATACAGTCACACTGCATTTAGCATACTTTGATAGGCAGGAGTATAAGAATTTGTTGATATATTTAGAAGCCACCACAGGACTTGTTGAATAAATGAAACATTTTGCATAAATGCACCAATATAAGGCCCCCCATTCATTAATTCAGCCAGTATTTACTGAGTACCTTCTATTGCAAAACTTCCTCTGGGTAGAAGAAGGCTGAAAATTCCCTGGGAGAGTGGGACACATAAAAATAGAGGTAGCGCCACTGAAGGTGGTAGACTGGTGCCTCATCTCTCAAATATGGGTGTGACAAAGATCAAAGGGCCTCTCTACCCCAGAAGCCCTGTCGTCGCTGTCCCCAACTATCCCAACTCCTGGTCCTCTTGCACTCATCTCCACTCCTTATTTCTCATTACCCCTGAGCTTTTCAAGATAGCTCTTTCTTGTTTTTATTTTTTAATGTACATTTTGGAACTATTTGCATGATTATTTGTCCCATATCTCCTCAGACCATAAGCTCTTCAAAGACAAAGCAAAGGTGTGTCATATTTGGTACAGAGCTTCGCACACATTGGTTGCTGAATAAACGTTAACAGACTATGTAGGTATAATCCGTCCTGCACGAGCGTGTGCACTTAATAGTAGCTTCGGTTTACACAGCACAGGGGCTGCTGCTGCTGTCATTGATTGGAGAGTTGGGGAACCACCCAGGGCCCTTCTCTCACCTCCACTCCTGCCCCTCAGGCCCCATGTAGAGAGTCAGAACCTTGACTTCACTTTTTGATAGGTTGCCAACCTCTGCCGCAGCCCTTTCTACTTTTTAATGTTCTTTTGCAAAGATTGCCTCATTTCCTTCCCTAGCAATCCCTAATACTCAGGGAAGTCAAACTTGTGGTTTCTGGAAAATCCAAATGGAAGAAAATAGCAGTAGAGCATAGTTTGGCCAAACATTTTTAGATCCTTCTCCATGTTAATCAATGTCTTGAGCTAGTGCAAGTATCAGAAGTCATACCTGAGCCAGTCTGACTCCTATCCTGTGCTTTGTCACCACTATTCAACAAGGAAGCAGTAGTTAAGAATATGGGCTTCATAGGAAGGCTGTCTGAGTGAATAGCTTGGTGCTGCCACTTGCTAGATGCTTTAAGCCTCAGTTGATCATCTGTAAAATGGGAATATTAATGGTACCTACCTCATAGAATGGTTGCGATGCCTAAGTGAGATAATCCGTGCAAATCTTGGGATATAAGAGCTCAGTAAATATTAGCAATTATTATACCATCCCTGCATATATTTTATTTGGGGGTAGGCGAATAGAAAAGATTTCATATTACCCATGTCAGTTAAGAATCTACATTTCCTCATTTTGTGCCCTAAATAAGCAACTCCAAATCATTCTTTAAAAAAATTTTATTCATTTTTAGAGAGAAGAAGGACACAGAGAGAGAAACATTGATATGAGCAAGAAACATCAATAGGTTGCCTCTCCTCACATGCACGTGGCCTGGGAATCAAACCTACAACCTGGGTATGTGCCCTGACTGGGAATTGAACCCACCACCTTTGGTGTACGGGATGACAGTCCAACCGAGTCACACCGGCCAGGGTTCAGTTATTTTTTTTATACACTATATTTTTTGTTCCCCTGAAGTAGAAAGCTTGCTGAGAGCAGTTCTGACAATTTAAGATTAAGGTGGTGGTGGTGGTGTGCACCCTATTTATGTGATAAATTGCATAAAGTTTCTTACTGTCAGCATGTCAGCTTTTGGTTATAACTGTGTTGGTTGGGCCAGTCTACTAAGATCAACTGATTGGAGACTCCTATTTCATACCTATACAGAAGAGAATGTGTGTGTGTGTGTGTGTGTGTGTGTGTGTGCGCGAGAGAGAGAGAGAGAGAGAGAGAGAGAGAGAGAGAGAGATCCTTTTAAATTTTGCCTGACATTGGCAAAAACTTAGACTGGCATAGAGATTGGCTGTTTGTTGCATGAGTCATGGAGAGTGAAACATGAAAGGATGGAGCACATCCTCCTTAACTACTTGGATAAGGAAAGAAAGGGAAAGGGAATTTTTTTAAAGGTGGGTATCAGCATCTGAGGAAGGAACCATAAAATTAGCCAATAATTCTCAAATATTTTAAAGTTCCTTTGTCATGTTGCTTTCTGTTTCATTAGTGACTTTCCCTCTGCCAATATATTGTTTAAATAAAGCAAATTGAGAATAATTTTATTTGAGGACAAACATGTATCACAATTCCCATAGGCAATCTATACTAACAAAAGGGTAATATGCTAATTAGACCGGGAGACCTTCTGGACAAAGCCATGGTGGCAGGGCAGAGGCAGAGGAGGTTAGGGGTGATCAGGCCAGGAGTGGAGGGCAGTTGGGGGTGATCAGGCCAGTGGGGGGGGGGCAGTTAAGGGTGATCAGGCCGGCAGGGGGGGCAATTGGGGGCGAGCAGGCCAGAAGGCAGAGTGATTAGGGCGATCAGGCAGGCAAGCAGGTGAGTGGTTAGGAGCCAGGGGTCCTGAATTGTGAGAGGAATGCCTGACTGCCAGTTTAGGCCCAATCCCTGTGTTGGCAGTCAGACAGCCCCCGAGGGATTCCAGATTGGAGAGGGTGCAGGCCCGGCTGAGGGATATGCCCTCCCCCCTGCCCCCCATGCACGAATTTCATGCACTGGGCCACTAGTATAGTAATAATTATGTATGGTGTCAGATAGGTATGCCTGGGCAGCTTCCTCTGCCAGGTGTAGTTGCCTGAGTGACTGAAGTGGGCTCCCATGCCCAGTCCTGATGCCCTTTCTTGAGCTTCATTAGTTCCCAAAGCATTGGTGCTTCCCCCCACTCCTTTAATTTTTTCAAAGGGAAGTTTACTCTTAGAAGATTCCTGGTAGCTAATTTGTTTTGCAGAAACAGAGTCCAACTTTCTACATAACCCCAGTAGCTTAAGCATGTAGTTTAACTTTCTTTTGATTCTCTTATCCCCAGACTGATAACTTAAGACAGAAGCTTCAGATAAGGTCCTAAGCAGCAAATGGATTATTTGCGACATAGACCCAGGAGGAGGAACTTAGATGGCTTTATTTAACTCCCACTCCAACTTAATTTTACTAAGGACTTTTAGAGATGGAGCGAGGAGGGTGGGGACAGTGGTTTGTTTTTCTGCGTTTAAAGTGCTGAAATGCTCTTTCCCCCTCTCCTTCCCCTTTATGCTTTGGCAGTGATTCTTTCTCTCAATCCAGAATAGCTTGGCTGCTCACAGCGCCTCCTGTATGCTGCACACTCCTGTTAACAGCAGTGAAAGCAAGGTCTGCTCTTCTCAGAAACCCAAATGCATTCATTAGAAAGGAGTTTTTTTGCCCTAACTGGTTTGGCTCAGTGGATAGAGCATCGGCCTGCGGACTCAAGGGTCCCAGATTTGATTCCGGTCAAGGGCATGTACCTTGGTTGCGGGCACATCCCCACTGGGGAGTGTGCAGGAGGCAGCTGAATCAGACACATCCCCAGTGGGGAGTGTGCAGGAAGCAACAGAATGAATGTTTCTAACTCTTTATCCCTCTCCCTTCCTCTCTGTAAAAAATCAATAAATATATTTTTAAAAAAATAAAGGAGTTTTTATTTTGGAAGTTCCTTTGAGTAACTTTAGTTGTGTTTTCCCAGTTTTGCCTTCCTTTTATTTGATACATTCTGGGTCTAGATTCTGGAAGTGAGAGTTAACTGAGTGAGTGCCAATAGAGAGGAATGGATTTTAAACAGAGGAGCAGGGCGACCCAGTGCCTAGAACTTGGGCAGGGGAAACTCGCACGTGGTGCCCAATAAATGTGTGAAGTGACTTGGGCTGACGGTTTTTTCAGACTCCGAGACTTGCCTCTCTTACTGGAGGATACCAGTCTCAACAGGTGGCAAAGCACATTTTCCTTTTACGCCCCTTATGATGTTCATTTCTTGATTTTTCTGCCTTGCACTTGCTCATTTTCCTTTTGCTTTTTGCTCACATCACTGCTCAGCACTTCATTTTCCAGACTCAGGCAAGAGAGCACAGAGCCAGGAGCAGTAGGGGAAACTGCTTGGAAAATACTGGCCATAGGGCCTAGAATTCAGGGTCAAGGCTCCCCTTCTTGTCCTTCACTGACAGGCGATATCAAGCATGAGGGAGCTGCTTGCTGTGCACGGGGTGAAGGGAGGTATTTTTCAACATTACTCCTTGCAAAAGTGAGGGCTGCCTCAGAAACCAGACCCCTTGCTGTGCAAACTCATCAATATTGTTTAAATGCACCTCAATCTGCATAGCGTATCAGACTATTTTCTTGAAAGGTGCCTCCTTCCAGAAATGCCCAACAAGCTTGCAGTCCCCAAGTACCAGAGAATGACAAGGAGAATCATGTAAAATGGGAACACACGGCACAAACAGACAGCAAGGACACACTGACACAGGCACACATGCGTTATGCACACTTCATACCAGAGCGGAATATTTTTACAAAAGCAAAGAAACTATGCTATCACAATCATTAAAGAGACAACATTGTTACTTTCCATGATCTTTCTTCTTTGTAAGCATTGTGTTTGTGTGTTTCCCTCCATCTTCTTTAAGGTGTGTTCATTCATGAGGCAAGAATAAAATGCATCAGAAGGAAATCTCCTTAAGGGCTTCAGAGTAACTCTCTAAGACACTGCTGGTGAATTAAATTTATAAAACCAACAACTTCTTTGGCTCATATTTATTTTATCTATTACCTGGCAAGACTTGTGAAGAAACAGATGAAACCAACAGAGGCTCTGCCATCAAAAGCTCTTGGTCTAATAAATTGAACCATATGAAATTGTTATTTCTTTAAAAATAATTTTTTATTGATTTCAGAGAGGAAGGGAGAGGGAGAGATAGAAATATTAATGATGTGAGAAACTCATTGATCAGCTGCCTCCTGCACGCCTCACACTGGGGGTCAAACCTGCAACCCAGGCATGTGCCCTTGACCAGAATCAAACCCAGGACCCTTCAGTCCGTAGGCCGACGGTCTATCCACTGAGCCAACCCAGCTAGGGCTGAAATTGCCATTTTTGTGGGACAAACACAGTGGACTGTTGGCAGTCTTATATGGTTCGACCTGGTGATAGGAGAGGGGGGGGGGATGTTTGTAGCTTCCGATCTGGGAAAGCTTAACTGAGGGGTGGCTGTTCAATGTGGCAGACAGCCCTTAAGCGGCCACTCCTCTGCGTATCAGGTACCAGGTGGTAGGGGCGCCATTGCTATGCCCACAGGCTTCCTTCCGAGCTGCTTGTTCACAATGATTGCCTGCTCTGCCCTTTTCTGCTCTGGAGTCTCAGCATTACAGCCTAGTCCTTGGGACAGGACACAGACTGTGGGCACCGACCTTGGTCTTCTTTCCAGCTGGCTCGGCTCCTCCTCCCTCTGGACTGTATTAGGAAAACAAGCTTCTGGTTGAACTTGGCCTCAGAGCCCCATCCTCAAGGTCATTCATTTAGGTGTATGTGGGGCCATTTTAGGTGCAAAGGACAATATTCTCAAAAGTGAGGGGCATTCGGATATGGCCTAGGGTCCAGCTGGGCGGCAGTGCTGAGCCCTGTCCTGGGACAGGCCTTATGGGATCCCCTATGATCTCTTACTCAGAATGGGGTCCACTCTCAGGCCCCTCCTGCCCAGTGAGACACCTTGTCCCTTGCTTTGGGCTTCCTGCTTGCTGACTACACTTCCATCGCCTCTTGTCACACTTGCCACTGACCATCATCTCCCTGAGAGGGCCTCCCTCCCTCCCAGCCACTGCAATGGGTCTGCCTCTCCCAAAGCCTGCTCCACCCTCCTGCTGCAAGACTGCCAGCCTCACAGGCCCCCGGGGCCACCCCCGAAAAGGGTGTGTTGGAGACCAGGGAGAGGCAGATTTGGTGTCTATTTGTTCACTCGTCCCTCAGTTACTGAGTTCTTCTCTGGGCTGGTTGTGATGGGGAGGAGCTCACAGTCTGGTGGGGAAGCTCATTCTGTGAGCACGTGATCCCATATAGAATGCTAAGTGCTAGGAGTCAGACACACACAGATGAGGGGATGTCTGACAGACAACACAGAAAGGCGTAGCTTCCATGAGCAGGGGAATCTGGAGGACGGAGAAGGGAATTCATGTGTTGTCTCAAGAGGCAAATATTGACTGGTCCTATTTTGTGGGGTACTGGGGGATGCAATAGCAGAATCAGATAAGGTTCTGGCCTTGTGGAGTTCAGTTCTGTTGGGGGACTATTAATGAAATAAGCACAAAAATAAATGAATACTTAAAAACTGTAGGAAGGATGAGGGAGCATGGGGAGAGCTGTTGGAAGGGGAACTGGCTGGTCCGGGGGATGGAGGAAGTATTGGGATCTGAAGAATGAATCGGAGTTAACCAGGCATAAAGGGGGTGACTATGAGTGTTTCAGAGAGAGGGCTAGGGCTGGTGAGGGCTCCGTGGTTGAAAGAAAGCCATACATCCAGGGAGCCATGGTGGAGCACAGCAGCAGGGGAGGGGAAAGGTCAGGATAAGGATTTGTTTAGGCTTTCTCCTAAGAATGATGGGAATCCAAGGTTAAGTTTTAAGCTGGGGAACAGGGTGCACACAGGGCTGGTGACAGGCTCAGATTTGAATTTTGCAAAGGCTTTTGGCAGCAGAATAGAGGATTACAGAGTAGATGAGCAGAGGCAGGAAGACAGTATTTATTTATTTATATATAACTAGAGGCCTGGTGCATAAAATTCGTGCACGGGGGGTGGTCCTCTCAGCCCAGCCTGCACCCTTTCCAATCCGGGACCCTTTGGGGGATGTCTGACTGCTGGTTTAGGCCAGATTCCCAGGATCGGGCCTAAACCGGCAGTCGGACATCCCTCTCACAATCCTGGACTACTGGCTCCTAATCGCTCACCTGCCTGCCTACCTGCTCACCTCTAACTGCCCTCCCACCTCCCCTCTGCCAGCCTGGTTGCCCCATGCAGCCTGCTTGTACAGTCATTTGGTCGTCCCTCACTAACCCCCCTGCTGGCCTGGTCATAGGCAGCCATCTTGTGAGGGCATGAAGGTCAATTTGCATATTACCTGTTTATCACATAGGATGGAATTCTATTGTATGTATTGTTTTGTAACTTGCCTTTAAAAAAAACTTACTATTTCATATTGTCTCATTCAGCTTAGTGATGCTTCCCAATATTCTGTAGTATAGCTGTACATCGCCTATGCAACCATGTGTAGTTTATTCAATGATTTCTAAGTTGCTCCTAATTTTTCATGTTTACAAACTCTACTGGCAGGAACATCCTTGAGCGTGGGTGTGGCAGGCAGACTTCTGAGACAGCCTTAGGATTCCCACCGCTGTGGCGCTCACCTTGTGTAATCCCCTCCGCTTGTGTGTGGGTAGGACCTGTGACTAGGTTGGGTTGTAACTCCTGTGACTGGGTTGATAAAGCTGTGTTATTTTGGGTGGGCCTGGTTTAAACTGGGGATCCCTTAAAAGCAATCTCTGAAGGGAAAGATTTGAAGTGTGAGAGGCAGAAGGGGTTGGTCACATGGCAAGGTCCTGAAAGTGGGCTCTAGTTGTGGGGAGTGATCTGTCTCTGCCAGCTAACAAGCACACAGGACCTCCCTACACAACTGCAAGGACATGAATTCTGCCAGCAACCTAAGGCAGCTTGGAAGCAGCTCTTTCTCCCATTCAACCTCCAGATTATAACACACTGGGCCGACATCTTGACTTCAGTCTTGTGAGATCCTGAGCAGAGGACCCAGCTAGAACCTGCCTGACTGAGATAACAATTTTGTGTTGTCTTAAGCTGCAGAATTGGTGGTAATTTGTTATGCAGTAATAGCAAACGAATGCCATGACCATTCGAATACATTTTCCAGTATTTCTCTCGGGTAGATATACAGCAGTGACTTCCTGGAGTTTGAAGGTATGCACATTTACATTTTAAAAATATATGTATTTTTATTGATTTCAGAGAGGAAGGGAGAGGGAGAGAGATAGAAACATTAATGATGAAAGAGAATCATTGATTGGCTGCCTCCTGCATGGCCCTGCACTGGGGATGGAGCCCACAACCTGGGCATGTGCCCTGACTGGGAATCGAACTGTGACCTCCTGGTTCATAGGTCAAGGCTCAAACACTGAGCTACAAGGCCACATTTTCATTTTTAATAAGCATCTTCAAATTGTCCTCCAACTTACATTCTCACCAGTGGAGACTAAACGTATCTATTTTTCTATACTCTCACTGATTATTATCAGTTTTTAAGTGTTGCCAATCTGGTGAATAAAAATAGTATCCCATCTTTTTTTTTCTTTCTTTTTTTATGAAAATATATATATATTTTTTACTCTATAAAGTTGTTCATTTTTTTCTTCCATGACCAAAAAAAGGTATAGAAAGATCCTGGTATATGCTTAGGGCTTGCTAAATGTTAGTGATCATCACTACCATTATCATCATCATTATTGAGTCACAGGAATTAAAAATATAAATATCCTATTACTCTCTTATTATAATTGTTGCATATGTTTTATTTCAGTGTGATTTTTATGAAAAAATCCCATTTTTAAAATGTTGGCAATGAATTCAGCAATTAAAATTAATAGATAAATAAACTATATTTCAATTTAAAATTGACAGAACCAATTTTGTGGGTCAAACAAAACCACTAGTGTACTTACCTTCCCTCCTTTCTTCCTTTCATTTTGCTGTCCTGACTCATTTTTTTAGTACAATGATATTTATTCCTATTAAATGAGTGGGGATGCCTTAGGTAATTTCCCATGTCAGGAAATAGTTTATAAGTAAGATTTATCTGTTTTTTTTTGAAAGATTGGAGGAACTCACCTATAAACCTATCTGCATTTGATGTTCGTTTTTTGGAGAGGAGTGAGGTATATTTTTGTCTATTTTTTAAATTTCTTGTCTGTTCATTAGCCTGGGCTGGTTTTCTATCGTTACTTTAAGTCAATTTTTAACATATATATTTGCATAAAAATTACCCTTTACATCTAGATTTGCATATGTATTGGTACCAACATTTAAATGAGGTTCTCTGGCCGAAACCGGTTTGGCTCGGTGGATAGAGCATTGGCCTGCGGACTCAAGGGTCCCAGGTTCGATTCCAGTCAAGGGCATGTACCTGGGTTGCAGGCACATCCCCAGTGGGGGATGTGCAGGAGGCAGCTGATCGATGTTTCTCTCTCATCGATGTTTCTGGCTCTCTATCTCTCTCCTTTCCTCTCTGTAAAAAATCAATAAAATATATTAAAAAAAATAAATGAGGTTCTCTGAATACTTTTTGAATTTTTATCAAATCTATAGTTATGACCCTTTGCCACTGCTAATGTAACTTCTTTTTATTTATTTACTGGGGAAGTGCGCGCACCCCAGGTACATGACCTTGACCGGAATCGAACCCGGGACCTTTCAGTCCGCAGGCCGACGCTCCCCCCACTGAGCCAAACTGGTTTCGGCGAGATATTGATTTATTATTCCACTTATTGATGTATTCATTGGTTGATTCTTTCTTTAAAATCCTCACTTGAGGATATATTTATTGAATTTTAGAAAGAGGAAGGGAGAGGGAGAGAGAAACATTGATTGGTTGCCTCCCATAAATCCCCAACTGGGCATCGAATCCAACCTTGGTATGTGCCCTGACCTGGAATTGAACCCACAGTCTTGGTGAATTGGAATGACCCTCTAACCAACTGAGCCACCTGGTATGGGCGCTAATGTAATTTCTTGTAAAATATTATTTTACTTATTTGTGAATAGGTTATTATACATGTGATACAAAATGTGATTCAATATGTACACAGGATATACAGTAAAATATATGTGTCCTGGGACACCCCTGTCCCCTAGCTGACAAATCCCTTTCCAGAAGCAACAACTGTAATCTGTTTCTTGTGTAACCTCCACCACAATCAATTTTAGAACATTTTCATCATCTCAAAAAGAAACCTTGTATCCATTAGCTGTCACTCCCTATTTCCCCCCAACTTCCCCTCACCCTCCAGCCCTACGCGACCACAAATCTACTCTCTGCTTCCAGATTTTCCATTCTGGAAACTTCACATAAAAGATATCATACATATGTAGTCTTTTGTGACTGGTTTCTTTCACTTGGCATAATATTTTCAAGGTTCATATTCCATTGCATGGATATAGCACACTTCGTTTGTCCATTTGATTGATGAATATTTGGTTGTTTCTACCTTTTGGCTATTACAAATAATCCAGCTGTGAACATTCTTATACAACTTTGTGTGTGAATATGTTTTCATTTTCCTAGGAGTGATATTTCTGGGTCATGTGGTAACTTCTTGTTTAACATTTTGTGGAACCACCAAACTGTTTACCATAGTGGATGCACCATTGTACATTTCTACCACCAATGTACAAGAGTTTCAATTTCTTCACATCTTTCCCAACACTTGTAATTTTCCATTTTTCCCCCAATATGGCCATCTTAGTGAGTATGAAGTGGTATATTATTGTGACTTCAATTTGCACTTCCTTAATTAGTAATGATGTTGAACATTGGCCTTCTGTATTTTTTTTTTTGTGGAAATATATGTTCACACCCTTTGCCCATTTTTCCATTGGTCTATTTGTCTTTTCCTTGTTCTCTTAGGAACAATTTCTGAACAATTGCATTAAGTGTCACAGCCATACTATCCCCAATTATTTATGCTGTCCAATTGAAATACAATGCTAGCCACAAATGCAAGCTGCTTATGTAATTAAAATATTCTAGTAGCTACAGCCATGGCCACATTAAAAATAAACAAGAAGATGCATGGCCAATGTGGCTCAGTGGTTGAGCATTGACCTATGAACCAGGAGGTCACTGTTTGATTCCAGGTCAACGCACATGCCTGGGTTGTAGGCGTGGTTCCTAGGAGGGAGCATGCTGGAGGCAGCCAATCAATGATTCTCTCTCATTATTGATGTTTCTATCTCTCTCTCCCTCTCCCTTCCTCTCTAAAATAAATAAAAATATATAAAAGTAAAAAATTAAAAAATAAACAAGAAGAAACAAATAAAATTAATTTTAAGTGTATATATATTAAAAGTCCTCTTTAAAGTTACATTTTTATTGATTTTTTAGAGAGAGAGGAAGGGAGAGAGACAGAGAGAGAGAGAAACATCAATGTGAGAGAGAAACATCTATCAGTTGAATTCTGTACCCACCCTGACCAGAGCATGCACCCTGAACAGGAATCAAACCTGCAACCTTTTGGTGCATGGGACGATGCTCAACCAACTAAGCCACACTGGCCAGGGCTTTAATGGTATATTTTAACATTATTCATTACTTAACCCAATATATGTAGAATAGTATTCTTTTTTCTTGTATAAAGTCTTTTAAGAACATACTTTACATCTACAGCATATCTCAATTCAGACTAGTCATATCACAAGTGCTCAGTAGTCTCAGGTAGCTATTGTCTACCATGTTGGACAGACGTGCTTAGATTTTACCGTAAGTTTACAATTGTAAAAGTATTGTTTTGCTTGCTGCTGTTTCTTGTACTCCACATTTTCATCCATGTTGGCTTCACATTTTGGGATGGGAAGTGAGAAAATTCAAACCTAGTGGCCTCTTTTTACTCTGAGTGGCATGAAGCCAGTTTGGAAATGGTGCTGGGACTTGAGGGGAGCACCTAGAGACAATGGAGAAAGAAGTACTGTAGACTAGGACACCGAGAGTGAGGCACTTACAGCAGTGTAGAACCATAGTTGGAATTGGGATGGTGGCTGTGGAAAAAGAAAGGAGGGGACATAGTCCAAAGATATTGAGGAGAAACCATAGAAAGGGCTTAATTGATCAATTTGGTATGGAGAACCAGGGAGAGGAAAGAGTTGAGAATGACTGGGGACTCTTGTCTGGGTGAATGGGGACACACACTCAAAGGGGACTTCAGAAGAAGGCAATGGTTTGGGGAAGATCTAAGCAGTTTGACTCCACAGAATCCGAGAGGCCTCTGTGCCATCTAAGGGAGCTGCAACATGGGAAACCTGGGTGTGGCACTCAGGGAGGAGGGGGATGGGAGAGCCACAGAGGAGGGTGTGGGACTCATCCACAGAGAAATAATAGCTTGAGACGGCCATTGGGGGGAGGCTGCCCAGGCGGGATGGAGGCCAGCGCTTTGAGGAACTCCTCAGGAGTGAGAGGATGAAAAGGAAGCAGGAAAACAATCTGAAAAAGAGCAGCCAGGAAGAAACAGTAAAGCCAGAATGGAAGTAAGTGATTAGTGTGAGATACGTTGATTTGAGAGAGAGAGGGAGAGAGAGTATCAACATGACAAACACTGATCAGCTTCTTTCCGCATGTGCCCCAACAGGGGATTGGACCCGAAATCCTTCCATGCGTGGGACGACGCTCCCACCGACTGAGCCTTGCTGTTTGGGGAATCCATGACCTCAACACCGCCCATCAACCCACAAGCCATTGGGTGAGCTTAGTACATCCTGATTATGTCAGCCCTGCTGCAAGGCTCCAGAGCCTGCCTAGAGCCCTCAGGGTGAAGCCACTGTGTCCAGCATGAGAACCTGGGTGATCTGGCGCTGGCCTGCGTCTCCAGCTTCTCCTCTCCCCAGCCCACCTGGTTTTCTGCACCCGCCCTCACACCCATCCCTTGGAATGGGCTGCCTCTCCAAGGGCCTTTGCACATGCTCTTCTTTCACACACTCTCTCTTCCCCACTCCCTCGCCCCACCAAGCAGCTGGGGCGATAACTTTAAAACACAAATCTAATCATGTCACTTTCTGGCTCAAAACCTTTTAACAATTTCCCATGACATATACAATAAAATTCAAACTTGTAACCCTAATCCATAAAGGCTTGTGTGATCTGGTCTTTGCTTATCTCACTGACCTCAGTCAGCCCCTTCGCAATGCTCCTTGCACTAAATCTTAGCCACACTGGTCCGTTTTCCTCTCCGCTCCAATAGCACAGCAAGCCTGTCCTTGCAGCCATTTCCTCTGCTTGAACATCCCCTCACTCCATCTAATCACTGAAGTGTCGGCCTCAGCAACCCCACCCTCCGTACCTCTTTGGCCATGTGGTTGCTCGGTCACATTCTTCTGTGCATTAGGGGGTCTCTGCCTCCTGGAATGTAAGTTTCCAGTGAGGAGGACCTTGTGTGGGGGGGCCACTGCTCCACCTCAGCACTCAGAGCGGCTCAGAGCCATGATAAGCACTCAGTATCAGCAGGAGGGATGTAGATACTAGGGTCACCTCCATCCCGGTCTGGTTTAGGCTCTGCTTGCATGGAATCTGCTTCTCTTGGGCCCAGCACCTTCTGTATTAGGTTGCAACTGCCTTCCTGTCTGACAGCCCCATTGCCCAGTGAGCTTGGAGGCCCAGGGTAACTCATCTTGGTCTTCCCCGTGTGCGGTAGAGCTCCGTGGCCAGCACAGACCTGCAACCAGAGTCCTTTAGATGAACAAGGCAGGGGTAAGGGCGACTCAGAGAGGAGTCCCTCTTCCTGCGACTCCCGGAAAACATGCGGGTTCCTGTGGCTCCCCGCTCCTGGCTGAAGCAGGAGGCAGCCATTCTTGCAAAGTAAAGGCCCTGACACCCGTGGCTCGGGGGTGTCAGCAGAGGCGGAGGCATTTGGAGGGCTTTCTGGCTGCAGTGAGTGCACCAGTATATGCAGGCCGGGTGCCACGGGCAGGGGAGGGAAGGGCAGCTTGTGAGACGGGGTGACGGTGGAGACCAGCCCGGGTGGATGGGGGACAGGCGGGCAGGAACCGGGCCTGGAAGAGGCGCCTGAGAAGAGTAGCCGCTGGTCTGGCGGCCTGTGGCGGGGTGGGGCAGGGACAGAGACGGACACTCCGCTGACCCTGCAGGGGCAGGAGGGGCCAGAAGTCTTCGATTGAGCATACCCTGAAACAAAAGCTGGAAACAAGAGCATCCATGGAAGAAAAGCCTAGGAAGGAGGTTTGGCTTTAAACCAAAAGGCCACGTGTCTCATGAATGATTTTTGCACCCCCCTTGGCATTGCATGAAATTTCGGTAGATGATCATGGATTTGAGCTAGGGTGAAGAGACCTGGATTCTATGCTCACCAGGTTACTCAGTTATTCTCAAAACCCCAGGTACCTTAGTCATCCCCAGTCTTGAAAAAATTTTGCAATACTATATTTAAATTCATTGTGTAGTTTTACATTTCAGTTTTTGTATTTGGCCAAAATTCAAATGTTCAAGGTTGCTCTATAAAAGCTTAAAAGTAAAAACCAAACAAAACAGCAACAACAAAATTAAGTGAAGGCCCTGCCTGCACCTTTGTGTATGTCATTCTCTAGTGTGTCTGTTCCAGACAAATCTTCCCGGGAGGGCCAGGTAGTCGGGTATTCCTGGGGGAGTGGGCCAAACGCTACAGATTGCCTGGGAAGCTTGTCCTGCTGGGGAGAGGCTGAGGCCCAGAAACTGGCCTGAGTGATTCTTATCAATCTCCCTTTGAGTGCATTTGTATGTGAAATGTAACAAAACAGTTACTTACCAATCACTGTCTGCAAAACCAGGTCAGGCAAAAACAGTTTTACTCAATCTGATCTTGGTGAAGTAATCATAAAACTTTAAAAGTCAAACACCTGGATCTAAGTGGCAAACATTATTTAAGAATTAATGTTCTAAAACTTCGCTTTCTAGTGTGTGTGTGTGTGTGTGTTTAATATCACCCTGAGGCATTAACCCCATTTCCTTTTCATAGGTGCGGTGCTAAGGTTGAGGTGCTGAAACGAAAGAGAGTGTGGTGGGAGATACTGGATTCTTCTTGGTCAGGGGAAATGTGGTAAAGCACAGCACAGGAAAGTCAGAAGGTCCTCTTGGCGTTCTCATTCCTCTTCTCCTTTCCTCCACCAATTCTTACCCCAACTCCTCAAAAAAAGTTTTCCAAGTCACACTTCCTTGTTCAAAATTAGAGCCACAAGCACTGCCTCCGAAGGCTGGAATTCAGGTGGTGAATCTTCCTGTGACAAAAACAAGGGAAAAAATGTCTGTGGCAGATCAGATTAGAGACTTGAGAGAGAAAACGATGAGCTAACTATTACTATAATTACATACAGGTACACTACGGTCCAGTGACAGACTGACTACTACAAGGCAAGGCCCTCCCACCGCAGCATCTCCTTCATGGCCAGTGGGACAAGTGTTCTGGGAGACCAGCTGTTGGTCCACAGGATGCCTGTCTGTGTTTGTCGACTCCTTCAATGCATCCCCCAGAGTGTAGGCAGCAAAGGAGCTTTATTATGATTATTATTTTTACATTGCAAACACTTCCAACATTGCCCCTCCCCCTCCCATATGTTCACTTGTCTGTTTTTGAGAAACTTGTACTGTTTTTTGGACAGATTGGGGGAAGCGGGGGAGTGGGGGGAATGGGGGGGGGCGTGAAGGTTCCCAGAGGCCCTAATTCTTGCCTCTGGCAGTCTGCTTTTTTTCTGGACAACTTTTTTTTTTTACTTCATCTTTGCTCCTGACTTTCTCCATTCCAGGCCTTGACTGAAATAGATGTCCTTGCTGCCTTTTGCCAGTAAATCAGCCTGGCTGGTCAGATGAGCCACCTGGTTGACCTTGAACCCAGGTCCCTCCAGGAACACCTGTGGAATCTTCTAGGTTTGGGTCTGTACCATGCCACTCAAGATCCCAATTTAATGTACTTTATATTTGCTCCCGTGCCAAAAAGGAGTTGTAGCATTTCCAATGTTTTCATGCAGCTTCTAATCTTGCTAAACTACAGGGATTTTGTCTCCCATTTCTTTTCTCCCTGAGGCACAGCCTCCACTTATATTTTTGTAAGGCTTTCCATGAAGATGAACTGGAATTTCCCATTTCTGTATCTTCTGCTCTGACCAGGCTGGGGATCAAGCCTGCAACCAAGGTACATGCCCTTGACTGGAATCAAAACCAGGAACCTTCAGTCTGAGGGCAGGCCCTCTATCTACAGAGCTAGGGCCTCCATCTTTCTTTTTGTTCCCCCTTCCATCCTGTGGCTTGGCTTTTACTAGGACATCATGGACAGATTGCACCCCCTGTTCATTGCTAGGCTCCTCTCCCCGAAGCCTGCATCTCGCCTTTTCTGAGAGAGTGGCCTTGGAAAGCTTGGGTTGGCTTCAGAGCCTCTGTTGTTCTGACCACACTGCAGATAACATGCTAAGTTAGGTATGAAAGATGGAGATTTTTCAAACCTGAAATTTCGTTTGAATTCTCTATGAAGTATTATAGGTTGAGAAGGGCAGATGGGCCTTTCTTAGGGAGCCCAGAGCCCAGTAGGGGATAAGAGAGGTTAAGCAAGGATGATAAACCAAATAATGGTGGGCTGTGGGCTCTTTAGGGAGATATAAGTAACCTACTTTCTCACTTAGACATGCCTTTCCTTCATGGGCTCACTATAGTAAACAATGTCAGGGAGGGAAAAGGGACCAGACGAAAAGTGTACTATTATCTTCTCCATCCAACGTGTTTGTCTCATCCATCCTTCCAAAGCTGCCCAGGCCCTGACTTCCCCATTTCTGTGCCTGCATCACCTTCTCCCTGTGGTGGGACTCCTTGCTGCTCTCACTTGCCAGAGCCTGCTGGGACAAGTCCAGTAGATGATCTCTCACAGCTGTCTTCTTCTTTCCCCACCTTCCTGTCCCCTTCCCCAGCTTCCTGTGGTCTGTACTCTGGTCTGTCCCATCCTGGATTCTAAACCTGGCTGACCAGCCCACACATCATGCCCTTGCCCGCATGATTATACTCCACCTCTCCTTTTGCTCTGGGCCCTTGGCTCTGTACTAGAACTTGGTCTAGCTGTCCCTCTTTGGCCTACCTAGGAATGGCCCTTTATCTGGCTTGCTACCTTTATTTGGATCTCTAGTCTCCAGCCTGCTTTCTGGTCTGGCCAAAGCCAGTCCCTCTGGCACAGCATTATATAGAGACAGGCAGTTCCTTTGCTTTTATGTGATTTTTATTCAAGCGAGAGTGGCTAGATTGAAAGAACAGAATCAAGGGACAAGTTCTGAGGGGGCACTGTAGAGGCCAACCCCTCTCACATTTCTGCTAAAAAGCCTACAAGAAGACCTAGGATCTGAGCCACATTTGTTGAACAAAATACACTACTGTAGTTGTAGAACACAGGATATGTAGAAATGCTTAGAAAAGGTGCTAGAAGAATATAGTATACTAAACTGATGGGAGGAATATTCTGTCTTTCCTCCTATAATCTTTCATATAAGAATATACTAATAGCCTTGGCCGATGTGGCTCAGTTGGTTAGAGTGTTGGCCAGTGTACTGAAGGCTCTTGGTTTCCATTCCCAGTTAAGGGCACATGCCTGGGTTGCAGGTTTGATCCCCAGCCCCAGTCAGGGCATTGGTTGGAGGTGACCAATTGATGTATCTCTCATATTGATGTTTCTCTTTCTCTCTCATCCCTCCCTTCGTTCTACTCTCTTAAAAGGAAAAAAAAATCAATGAAAAAAATATCCTCGAGTGAGGATTCAAAAAAAAAAAAAAAAAAAAAAAAAATCCCCGGGGGGGAATTAAAAAAAAAAAAAAAAAAAAAAAAGAATGTACTGATATAATGTGTTTTGTATGTATAATTTTTTTTAATGGAAAAGTAAAGCCCAGTCTACCAGTGCTGGAGAGGACAACCTATATTAGCATTTCTGACCATCCTAACCTGGTTCTTGGTGGTGGTCAACACCAGGACAGGATCCCCAGGGAGGTCTGTGTCTGGGCTCCGTCCGTGAGGGGTTAGCTGAAAGCAGTCCATTGTGCCTCTTATGCTGCATGAGGCAGAGGATAAGAAGACCTCTGGGAAGGATTTTAATAGGTAATGTGAGCTTGGCCTCCTGGGAACTGTGAGAGGGCAAAACAGATGTTGACTCAATTGACTTGTCAATGAAGCAAACCAAACATCACCACAGTGGGAATTAGATTAATGTTGCTATTTTATTTTTATTGCTTAAGTTAATTTAGTGTGAACATATTTGGTTAGTGTGGACTTTACTTATCAGATACTATCACATCCTAATGGCTGAACCCTGGAAATCCTGTGTCCTGGATTTTCAAGAGAGCATGATTGATTCCTAGTTTCATAAACTACACAGATAATGTGTATAAACTTCCCTAATTACTAATATCTTGCTCTGGTTTAATTACTCAATTTCAGTATCCTCTTGACTGCTCTGAAGATATAAGAATAAATTTTATGTCCTACTGCCTTGTTATTTTAACAAGTAAAAGGGTTTCTGGTGTCACTGGCCTTGCTTTTTAAGTGTGAGTATGCTTTACGTGGGCTACCATAATACTCTTCAAACTTCTTACACAGGCATAGTGGGACCACTACACAATGTTGGATGGATGTAGAAATAGCACTCCCCTTAAGAGTCAACCTTGTTATTATGGAGCCAATATACTTACTGTGCTTAGAGTGCACACGTTCTGACCTGAGGAATGTTCAGATGCTTGTGCTAATGAACTGTGTTATAATGAAGTTCTCCTGGTCTTTGAACACTACCTTTTACAGACAGAGCTACTTCAACTCCATCATGAAACACATTTGGCAGCTAGAGAGATTAAAATCTGTTGCAGTTGCCCTGGCTGGTGTGGCTCAGTTGGTTGAGCATTGTCTCATGCACCAAGATATCGCCAGTTCAATTCCAGTCAGGGCACACGCCTGGGTTGCAGGCTGGATCCCAGGAGGCAGCATGCAGGAGGCAGCTGACCCGTGTTTCTCTCTCTCATTGATGTTTCTCTCTCTCTCTCTCTCTCTCTCTCTCTCTCTCTCTCTCTCTCTCTCTCCAATAAAAATATGTAAGAAAAAAACCCATTGAGGCAAAATGACTCCTTAGTGAGACATTTAGGCATTTTTCATTTTTGCTAAAAGGAAACAAAAAAGTCCTTCCTTATATGGCTGAAGAAACCTAGCAAAATGTTTCATTAACATTTAGAGTTGACTAATAGCCCAAAGTCATTTATAGAAAACCTAAACGTTGGCACGGAGCACAATATACAGTAATGAGCAAGACAGAGAGAAATGGTGGTTGCCTGAGTTGGTCTTTAGCCTTTTCTAACTGCACTTTTCTGGATCTTAAGACTCTCAGCAGTGGTGTGGACTACCGTGGCTGCTTGAGCTCCTCGGGGGATGATGTCAACATGAGAGGAATCTACCGTACAAGCCTCCGTGAGCCCACCTCCTGTCCCCTCACGGGCTCTCCTGTGCAGTCTCTGTTTCCTAAGAACCCCACTCTAAGCTTGTTGTTCTCTGGAAAACCAGTCTTTCAGGACAAGGTGTGGGGGTCAACAATGACTTTCCCTCAGAGCTATTTTTATTTTACTAGGAGATTCCTGTTAAAAGTACCAGTGCCTTCATCTAAGTAAATAAACCTCTGGTGTTGGGAATTTGAGGTATGTGGCATGACAAGTTGGGTAGATATTTTTGCTTGGGAGAGGGGTTCTCCGACTAAACATGTGTAGGAACTAAACATTTTACAAACCATCATCACTAAGTCACTTCTTTTCATTTCCTCACCTGTTAATAGTTTCCTGCTCTAACATTTTCTGATTCCATGAAATGAGTGATTTCTTGGTACTAGTGAGATAGAGGTCACCTACTTAATTTTCCTGGTGTAGGTGGCTCACCAATTCTTAAAAATGTGTGTTGACTATTCGTACAACTAGTTCATAGTAGCATTGTTCACAATAGCCAAGAGAGGGAAGCAATCCAAGAATCAATCAACAAATAAATGTATAAATAAAAAGTGATAGACACAAACAATGGAATATGATTCAGCCTTAAAAGAGAAGGAGATTCTGACACAGGCTACAACATGCTAAGTGATATAATCCAGACACAAAGGAGAACTACTGTGTGATTCTACTTATGTGAGGTTTCTAGTGTAGTCAAATTCATAAAGATAGGAAGTAGAGTGGTGCTTGCAGGGGCTACATAAGGATGTTACTATTTAATGGGTACAGAGTTTCAGTTTGGGAAGATGAAAAAGTTCTGGAGCTGGATGGTGGTGATGAATGTAGAACAATGTGAATATACTCAATGCCAGTGAATTATACGCTAAAAAATGGTTAAATTTTATGTGTACTTTCTCACAATAAAAATTTGCATTGAACCTAGAGTGAGTACTTGATAATTGGTCAATACATGAACACAGTGCAGCACATTTCAATTTGTAGTCATTTTATTTCACCATATTGGTTTGTTCCTGCTAAAAGTAGTTGAACCATGTTACCACAACTCTTCAATTGGTTTTATTTATTTATTTACTTATTTAATATGTTTTCATTGATTTTTCAGAGAGAGAGGAAGGAAGAGGGATAGAGAGATAGAAACATTCATAAGAGGAAACATTGATCAGCTGCCTTCTCCACGCCCCCTACTGGGCATGGAGCCTGAAACTGTGCATGTGCCCTGACTGGGAATTGAACCAGTGACCTCTTGGTTCATGGGTCGAAGCTCAACCACTGAGCCACACCAGCTGGATTTATTTATTTATTTTTAAATATTATTTTATTGAATTTATTGGGGTGATATTGGTTAATAAAATTATATAGGTTTTCACATTATCCCCCCCAACCCCCCGCCCCAGTGTCTTGTGTCCATTGGTTATGCTTATATGATGCATACAAGTCCTTTGGTTGTCCACTGGTTTTTAAAGAGCAGCTCTGATGTGGTTCCATGGTCAGTTTGGAAGGCAGAGTCTGAACAGTCGTGACTCGGCCACATCTTGGTTTTGCAGATCGTCAAACAGGAAGGGAGAACACGTTTTGCCAAGTGTTATCACTTGTCTAAATGAAACAAATGTGACGTAATGTAGGAAATTCACAGGTAATCTGACACTATCCTCAATTTCTCTTTCTTATGAGTATGAAAAACATTTTTACAAAAGGCAAGTATGTCTTCTACCCCAAAGCACTGATTTTAAATTTGCAATTTCCTTTATCTTCCTTCCTCCACTTTCTCTCCCCGTCTTTCTTCTTGAGGGGAAAGGGGGGGAGAGGTTAATATCTATAATAATAAAAGTGTAATATGCTAATTAGACTGGATGTCCTTCTGGACGTCCTTCCGGATGACCTTCCAGACGAAGCCAGGGCTGCAAGAGAGGGATCCAGGCAGCCGCCACACAGCTGCGAAGGCCTACTCTTGCACGGATTTCATGCATCGGGCCTCTAGTTTAGTATAAAACATAAAGCAGTTTATTAAAAGGAAATAATTAGGTTTAATTCTTTCAGTTTAAATGACAGCTTCCCCGGGCATCTGGGTTTGAGTCTGAAGATCCCTCTGTAGCTCCGCCTTGGGCACCCGCCCTCTTGATGTTGAAGCTGCATGGTGAACCTGGTGTTAAGCAGGGAAGGTTGCAGCTGGAAGGGAGACCAGCTAGTCAAAACGAGCATTGTCATATAA
>NW_006292686.1:1007895-1022456 GCF_000327345.1 Myotis davidii | reverse complement strand
CCCCCCCCCCCCCCCCCCCCGTGTATCAGAGTAAGACACATACTTATTATAACTGTTCTTCTTTAAAATTTCCTATTTTGGTAAAATATACAGAACATAAAATTACAATTGTAACCATTTTAAGTGAACAGTTTAGTAGCATTAAAGTACATTCACACTGTTGTGCGATCATCATCACTGTCCATTCCCAGAATTTTTGCATCTTCCCAAACTGAAACTCTTCACCCATTAAACACTAACTCCCCATCCTGCCTGTCCCCAGCCCCTGGCAACCACTCTTCTATTTTCTGTCTCTGACCTTGACTACTTTGGGAACCTTATTTAAGTAGACTGGCTGAGTTCACTTGGCATAGTGTCCTTGAGGTTCAATCACGTTGCAGCCTATGTCAGAATTCCCTTCCTCCTCAAGGCTGAATCATACTCAATTGTACATATATATCACACTTTGTATATCCATTCATTATGGATATTTGAGTTGTTTCTCACCAAAGATAATTCTGGAAAATATAGAGGCACATACAGTAAAAGAAAAAAATAAAGTTCTGCCACCCCCCCACTGCCGAGAGGCAATCATTGCACACAGTTGGGCATGTTTTGTTTCAGTAGTGAATACTGACATTTATGGCTAACTCCTCCCCATCACAAGGGAAGACAGCTTCTCCAATGTTTCTTTGTCTGAATTTCTGATAATGTTTCTTAGAAAGGAAGTCAGTCACGGGGCCAGTGGGTGTCAACATTTTTAAAGCACTTGATGGATAATGCCAAAACGCCTTCCAGAAATAACTGCAGTTTTAACACGAGAAACCTGAGTAGCAGAGAGGCTGCCTTTGTGTCTCTCTTTACGGTGGAAAAATATTCTGATAAAAACCCAATTTACACATTCAATGGAGTAATTTCATAAGTGCACATTATTGGTACCATACAAACCAAATATCCGATCCTTGACTGATTTCCTTCCCCATGATCTATCAGAGACTTGGTCCTTGAACATGTCTCTCCATGCAGGGATAAAATGACTGGGTCTATGTGCAGGACTTGTTGGGATCTGGCATCAGGGACTGAAAAGGGGTCAGGGAATTGTACTCATGTATAGGAGGTGATGATAGCCAGAGGGAGGCTGTGCGATCTGGGACGTCTCGTGGGTTATGTGTAGCTTCACTTCCTGCTGCCCTGAGAGTGACACTCGAATGCTTGTGTGAGGTCCTGTCCTTGCTGCGTGGGGGAGAGCTGGGCGCTCCACCCCATCCTCCAGGCCTCTCCACGCAGGGTTACAGAGAAACCCAGCTGCAGCCTGGTCCTGATGAAGTTTTGTCCACAATGGGACCGTGTAGAGAGTCTGGTCTGCCCAACCTCTGCCAGTTTCTTTGCACGTGGTTTTGTCGACAGCACCCCAGGCAGCTTTGGAGGGTTTGCCTTTCATTAATTTGGTGACCTTGGGGACACTGCTCACTTCTTTGAATTTTGGTTTTTCCCTTGGTTTCCTCAGTGAGAATCAACTCAGACTCCTCTTTTAAAGGGACTTGGAAACCAGAAAAGGTCTAAGTAAATATCTTGTGTTGTTATAAGTCCAGGGGCCATTACTTGGTGCTACAAAGATGGTGGTGGTATCGATCAACTCTGAAAACAACCAGCTCTCTCAGATTTTATTTTCATCATAACAGTATCACTTTAGAAAATACATTACTTACATCATTGCTTGATGCATTTCATTTGCTGTCATTTATATTTGCACAGTTGTTACATTTAATCCCTACAGCACCATGGAGTAGCTACTGACACTTCTAATACAGAGGAGCATGCTGTCCCATGCGGTGTAGTGATTTACCCCAGGTCACGCAGGAGCAGAGCTGGGGGGAATGTTGCTGCATTCAAGGCCATTGTATTTCTACCGAATCCCCAGCATCTGAATGTCCCTCGATGGGAAGATTCCATGGGTATTTCCTGCTTTCCTTGTGTGAACTTGGGCAAGTTACTGCAAATTAAGAACGAGACAGCCTGGAGTTCAAGGGATAAGAAGGTTCTTTCCAGATCCAGATTCCGAAGTTCAGGCAGTGTTTACTCTGCAGGCTCTGCTCTTGCCGTGACTTTAAGTGGCCCTGCCTCCCCTGTATGGGAGTAATGTGAGGACAAGAACTGAGGCCTGAACACCCCTGTACAGCCCCTCCCCTCCCAATGACAGCCACTTCTCACCGTAGCGCCCAAAATAATATGCTTCTTCTCTGTTGCTAATTTTGAAGGCAAGATGCTTATTATTTATTAGTCATTCCGAGACAGTCTATTTAGAGCAGTTATTGCCTATTTTGCAAACACTTTAGTGATATGTACATATTGTGGTGTTTGACCCTGTAAACAAGAGTTTATTATTATCCTCAAATGCTCACGCTGCCATATAAAAAAGTGACATTAATATCTTACATTTCCCTTCCCTGTGGTTAATGCTAACTAGCAATCTGTGTTAACCATTTTCAGACTGCTCTCATGGGAGGAAGAGAAAGGACTTCTTATGCTGTTTGTGAGTGGAAAATGGCAGACAGTGGGAGGGGAGGTAAGTGGTTAAGGTTTTAGTGCGTTAGCCGGTTTCAGATGTGTGGAACCCCTGCGGAGATCCTTGCTGGGCACAGGAGTGGGCGGGACCCAGCTGTGGTGTGCTGGATCTGATTTTAGGCAAACCTGTAATGCTGCCCAAACGAGGTTTCCGCATGAGTCCAGACAGCCTTCTGAGGACTGTGGCCGTGGAAAACCGTCTGCTGCGATGAGCAAATCCAGAGTCTACTGAATGCCAGCGATTGTCCTGCCGAGACCAGTTCTGTGCTCTGTGGGGATGGGTGATGCAAGTCAAGGAAATTATAGGCCGCCCAGCCACCAGGCCTTCTGAAAAGATTACGGGGTGACTTACTGATCTTTAGGTGGTCAGGAGTTTGGGGGAAAGGTTAGATTTAAAGCATGTAGTTAGAGTTGAAAAGACTGGGCCTGGAATCTCAGAGATGGAGATAGACTGGAGAAGGCTTCAGGCAAAAAGAGATCTGGGCTCTAGTCCCGCTTCTGACCAAGCCGGTGGGTGGACCCGCTCGGAGCCCCGGCCGCTGCTGTGCATCCCTCCACGGTGCTCAAACATCTCCAGCTGCTTGGAGTCGGAACAAGGACTTATACCCACATGTTTCACCGTCCAAGCAGGATGCTTTCTGTGCCTCACCAGGATTTAATTTCAGTGATTCTGCATCAGATTTTCTCCCGTAATGCTTCCGATAGTCCACTTTTAATACTTTTCATATTTAGTGAAAGAGGTGTAACTAGAAACAGCCGTCAAGAGAGTGAATCTAAGAGGACGAGTTTGGGAGGTTTCAGTGTGAGTACTGTCCTCTGCCCCTTGTTATGGGCTGAATTGTGTCCCTTCAGATTCATATGTTGGAGCCTTAATTCCCAGCCTCAGGACGGGACCCTTTTTGGTACTGGGTCTTGCAGATGTAATCAGTTCAGGTGAGGTCATCCTGGAGCAGGCTGGCCTTCATCCAATATGACTGGTGTCCTTACAAAAGAGGAACTTGGGCACAGATACCCACAGGGAGATGCTCCTGTGACGATAAGGGCAGAGATCAGGGTGCTAGTCCCACACGCCGAAGTGATTTCACTACAGCCCACCACCTGGAAACCAGGAGAGAGGCTGGGCCTAACCTCCCTCTAGTCCTCAGGAGGAAACAGTCCTGCCTCCACCTCAGGCTGTGAAGCAAGACACTTCCGTGGTGTAAGCCGCCCCGTTTGTGGTCCCCTGCTGCGCGGCCCCAGCAAGTGAACACGCGCCCCTGACTCAGTGCTCTGGGTGGATGAGCACCTCTCTGCTGCCTGCATGTGATCTCTGTCAGCTTTTTCTCTCACCCACATATTTAATGCTCCCTAAAATGTTTTTTTTAGTACTGAAAAAAGCGTGGTAACAGGGCAAAAAAAATTAAGGAAATGGGAAGCACCTCATTTAATTTTAAGACTTAGTTTTAGTTAGAATTTTTTTTTCCTCACAAAGTGAAAAAACATTTTCTAAAGCAACTTATTTGACAATTTTTCTTGGGGACCATCCTGGCATTTTTACCCAGGTCATTTATCCCTCAATCCAATCCCAGAGTTTCTATTGCCTGCGAGATTTGGGTCAGACTTGACCTAATAGAGAATGTGCTCCTTTTCTTTGGCCTAAATATCGCCCATACTTGCTGGCCATGTCAGAAGGGCTACCAGGGTGCCAGGATCACCAGTCTCATTTCGCACTGTGGGTCCCTCTTAGGTCCACTCTCTGAGCATGTGTTTGGCCCATGCTGACCACTCAGAAGCCATGTCACAGACAAAGTTGAGCTGCCTCCTCCACAGCCAGGTCCTCACAGCTGTGGACTTGTGTGTGACCCTCACACCCTTCAGGGCTATTGCATGTGACCCTCACATCCTTCAGGGCTATCCTCAGCTTTAGAGAGCCCAAAACTTCATTTTGTCCATTCATCCAGACTATTCTGTGACAACGAAACTTTTAAAGGAATGATATGTAAGCCTGCCTGTCAGGAGGTGTGTATCTTTCTGGGAATTGGGGTACTCAGGCTCCTCGTCCAATGATGCTTAATGAGGAGGGGGTCAGGAAACACAGAGCTGGCACCCCTGAGAAAGTCTCATGACCACTGCTGCCCCACAAATCATTGAGTCCGCATACTCTGCACAGACACCCTACACCTGTTACCAAATTTCTCCAGACACGTTCAAGTCTAAGCCATTAGGTTAACACTTTCCTTAGATTAATTATAGAGATAGCTGTAGGAAATCTGCTGTTTTTGTGTGTCAGAAACATCCCAGTATTGACAAGTTCATATAGTTTAATCTAATAGGTTTTTGAACTTTTTATTTTAATTTCATTATAGATGAGCAAGAAGTTTGGAAAACAGAAGTTCCATGTACCCATGGCCTAGCTTCCTTCCCCTAATGGTGGCAGCCTACATAATATGGTTCACTATCAAAACCAGGAAATTGATACTGGCACCACATAATTGACCAGTTTACAGTTTTCTGTGTCACATTTTCATTGATCCTCATTTCACGGAGTGAAAGACGGTTCTGAGAGTGATTGCCTTGCCGGCTGTGGTTCTCTCCCCCATCAGCTCTCTCCCAGGTGGCTTCCGGCTCCGGGAAGGCTGTCTTCCTTGCCTTCTGGTCATTCCATTTTTCCAAAATGATTCGGTCCTCTACCTCCAGGGTCTAAATATTCGGTGTGAACTCCTGGACCTCCAGTGGATCGGCTTCTCTGCTTTCCCTCGCCACCCTGCTCACCCTCCCCGGCACGGCCAGCCATGTGCACTCCTGACCGCCACGCTTGTCATCTAGCATTTCCCGTTTGCAGGCCCGTGTCTCTCCCAATATTACTCATTTGAGCACACTTATTCATTCTTTATGGATTCTGTTTCCTCATCAGTAAATGGACTGGGCTGGATCACCTATAGGCTGTATGGTCCAGAGCAGGGTGGGCAAGCTTTTTCTGTAAAGGGCCAGGTAGTAAATATTTTAGACTTTGGAGGCCGTACGGCTTGTCACCACCACTCAACTCCCCTTGTAGCACAAAAGTAGCCATAGACAATATGTAAATAAACACATGTGGTTACATTCCAGTAAAACACTGAATTTCACATCATTTTATATGTCACAAAATATTCTTTCTTTCTTTCTTTTTTTTTTTTTTAAAAAAAACAACATACTGTTTAAAAATGTAAAAACTAGGATTGAATTATAGGTAGTATAAAATACAGGTGGTGGGCTGGATTTGTAGTTTTCCAACCCCTGGTGTAGTGCAAAGAGACTGAATTTGGGGGCCCGACAGAAGGGTTTGAGTTGCTTTTGTCACTTGTTGGTCACCCCAGGTCATACTTATACCGTAGGCCATGCAGAGGGCACCCCATTTATATGAGTTCCCTTTTTTATTTTTTCCTTGAAGATCCCTTTCAAACTGGAATTCAGGAACCAGAATACAAAGTCCCTTTATATCACGATGCCTCCAGGCTGGCTTCAGCGCTTTCTCTGCCCTGATTGAAAATGTACATATGTGTGACCAGAGCTTTTATGTTTACATCCGGGCTCCATGCCTCGCCATGGCAGCAGGGAGAAATTACCTGACATATACCCGCCTCCAAGAGGTCCCGAGTTTTAGATTGCCTGTGAAATGCCTCAGTCTTGCAATTCCTTAATCTTTAGGAATTTTATAGCTCTTTGTGGTGTTTTTTTAAATCAGGAAGTTTTAATAAAAAAAAATCAATGTGTTTTTACATATTTGGTAAAAGAGACATTTCAGGAACTCAAAAATCCTATTATCTCCAAGTGCCCTGCCACAAAAGCTCAGGGGTCATGGCTTCCGAGTGAGGAATCTTCAGGCCTCTCCTGGGCTCTACTCCCTGCCCTGCCCAGCCAGGTTCCATGCTTGGATATTTTAACCCATTATAGACCTGAAAGTGATTTACCTGCACTATTTCACTTGACACACAGGACCAGTTGTATCAGTATCTTTTCGCATGAGGAAACAGGCTCAGAGAGGTTAAGATAATGGCGCACACCACACAGTGGTGGAAGGACTAGAATGCAGGCCCTCGGGCCTGGGGCTGGCGCTCTGTCTGCTACACAGCCTGCTTTAAGCCTTGTGTTTGCTTCGTTCTGCGTCTTCATCACACAGTTTTGGAAGGCGCAGTCTACATCTTTTTTTGTGTGTTCTGTGGGACATCCTCAGTACCTTTATACAATGCAGTTTGTCAATTGGCACTTAATAGCCATTTGTGTATTCAGACATTCAGAAACTGTCATTCAGTGGTTTCCCTTCAGTCAGTTGTCTGCAAGCATTTGCTGAGAGCTTTTGGGAGCCCAGGGATGATACCATAAATGCTAGGGAGCTGCACAGAGATGGGTGTCTGTCAGGGGTTTTGGTTTGGTAGTCGTTTTAAGTAAGAGCAGGAAGGAGCCCTGGTGTTAACGGACGCGGGTCTACATCTCAATGCTGGTTCAAGCCAGATGTCGGGTTCTGTAACCTCCACAGGTCTTGGTCCTCATCTGTAGAGTGGAGAATGAATATCTACCTCATAATGATATAAGAATTAAATGTGTGGTTTCTAAACAGTGCTTCAAAATAGTAGCGATTATCAATAATAAGCGATTAGTAATCCTATCAGGCATCACAAGCAAGGTTACACTGTGGCAGAAGGGGCTCCAGATCTCAGTCTTACCACTGTGTTTCCACGTGTTCGAGCTCTGGGTCCATCGTGGGTGAGCTGTCCTCTGCTCCGGGGCATCATTCCCTGGGCCGCAGGCTGGCTGAGAAGCATCCATCGGGAACATCAGGGCGGAGGAAAAGAGAGCTTGGCAAAGCCCAAACAGGCGCTGAGGGCTGGAAGTGACATACATTACTTCTCACCTTCTGTTAGCCAAAGCAAGCTCCGCAGCCAAGTCTGGCATGATCGGGAAGAGAAAATACAATTCTCCCCCAGGTAGGGGCAGAGAGCATTTTTGACCACTGTCACAGTTTACCACAATGCACAATAACCTGTAGGAAGGATGAGGAAGTGTGCTACAGAAAAGACATGTAAATGCTGAATAAATGTTAACATTTAGTGTGCTTTCAGGCTTAATTGCTTCCAGAAAAACGATTCTTTAAGAATTTTCTGAGAAAGGCTTGTCATTGTAACTCTTGTCAGGTTTATATAAAACAAAAGATTACTGTACATACACTCCCAACGATTGTCAACTACAGAGTTCTATGAAAACCAAGCTTCTGTTTATCTTCTTGAAGGCTTTCAGAGGCAAACACTGATCAAAGCAAATAGTTCTTTTTGTCAGCCAATCTAGGCTTTTAAAATGAATTTAGAGAAATTAATGGCATTTGGAGACTCCTTAACTTAAACACACACGCGCGCACGCGCACACACACGCGTGCGCACACACACACACACAGTTGTGAACCCTTTGAACCCTGAATCAGTCAGGGTCTGCTAGTTACAAACAACAGAATCCATTCTAGGGGGGGTAAATCTAGAAACAGCAATTAGGTATTTCAGAAACTTTCCAGGAGAGTTTGCACTTAGAAACAATGGTTGAATTACACTGATTACATAGCCGGCTGTTCCAGTAGAGATGTGACTGCTGCCAACATTGGGCATGAGGTGCTGTTACTAGAACCTTTGCCAAGCTGCCCTTGAAAGCTCAATGCCTCCCTTCCCAGGGCTCTGCCACTATGGATTCTGGGTGACTTCCTCCTTTTTTGTTAAATTTTAATTTTTTAAAACCTTTTCACCTTGACTACATGATCAAATTTTGCATTCCTAATAGTGAGAAAATCTGAAATAGCATGTCTCCTATGTGATGCATTCTGACCTATGACAGTACCACCTATGAAATGTTCTCTTATCAGGATGCATATGATGTCTGGCTATCTTTATTTTTGTGATGGTAGCACCTATTGGTAATTGTTGCCTAGATCCATTCATTCATTGGGGGTTATTCTATTTTGTGATATTCTAATTTTACTATTTTAAAATAATTTTTAGTTAAAATAATTTAGTAACAATACCCTTCCCCTTATCTGCTTTTTGGTTACCCAGTTGTTCAGATCACAGTGGAACTGCAGGATAATATTTAACTTTTTATTCCCATTATTTATTATTTCAAGATTATGAATTGGCTCCCTAGCACCTATAATTCTCTAAAGATGACCAATTAGTTTTTTTAAAAAAATTATTGTCATGACTTCTTGAATAAAAACATACTTGATGAATTTCAATCAAATTAAAGTTACCATTTTTGAAGCTCAATTGGTCTATCTCTAGCTAGTGGGAGCCTATTTAATTTGATGCCTGCGATCTTTTGATGTAACCCTTGTGGTCTTTCTTTTTTTTAAAATTTAAATTCTTTATTGTTTAAAGTATGACATATGTCTCCTTTTTCCCCACTGACCTCTCCCTGGCCAATCCTACCCCCCAGCACATGCCCTCATCCCCCTACTGTCTGTGTCCATTGGTTTTACTTATATGCATGCATGCAAGTAATTTGGTTGATCTCTTACCCTCCCCTCCCACCCTCCCCTGCCTTCCCTCTAAAGTTTGATAGTCTGTTCAATGCTTCTGTGTCTCTGGATCTATTTTTGTTCATTATATTCCACAAATGAGTGAGATCATGTGATATTTATCTTTCTCCGACTGGCTTATTTCACTTAGCATAATCCCTTATGGTCTTTTATAATTTCCTCACTATCTGGTATGACAAAAAGTTTCAGGCTTATTTTGTACATTTTGTACCTTGAACTAAAACCAATCATTTCTTCAAGAAGCCCTGGTTTCTTTTAGTGAGAATTAGTATTTCAAGACCATGATCTGGTCACTAATGTTTGTTGCTGCTAGGTTGGCCATTGTTTCTGGGTATCTTCAGTGGGCAGAGCTAGAAGATCAATACATGTAATATTACACATACATAATATTACACATATTTTAAAGATAAAATAAAAGGTATTAAGATAAACTACTTCATGGATTGATAACTGGTACTTCCAATTCAAATTAATGACTAGTTTTTTTAATTTAACCGTTTCTAAGTTAAATCTACATATCCTTTCTTTCATACCGAATACTGAAAACCCTGATTCTAAAAAATATAGGGGATGATATAATTAGAATATCCTATGATTATTCATTTATTTTTTTCTCATATTGACCACATAATAGTTTTAAACTACTACTACTACTACTACTACTACTACTACTACTACTGCTACTACTACCACAAATGGAATTTTGTATTTTCTTTCAATTTTTAAATAGTTGATCTATCTAATTTACCTGAGTATATGGGCAATACATACTGTACTCTTTTCCCTTTAAACCTCATTTAGTCTTAGTTCTACAAATAAGTATATGTTTAAAGCTCATCACCAGTCTCTATGGCTATTTTGGTTGTCTAAACCTTGCTCTCTAGTATATTCTTCAGAAAGAACTATGGATGGCAAAAATATTCCCTGATTTTTTGCATGTTAACTGTTTGTACCCTTTATATTTTATAGTCAGTTTTTGAGGATATAAAATCCTTAAATCACATTTTCTCTCCCTAAGAATATTTATACATTATTTTAGTTTTTTCTAGCATACAGTCATGTTGCCAAAATGTTTTATGAAAATTTAATTTTCTTATCTTAAATATCACTATCTGTTTTGCCTACATGCCCTAAAGGACTTTTTTTTTAAAGTTTTTACTTATTTTCATAATATATTTGTATTGATTTCAGAGAGAGGAAGGGAGAGAGAGAGAGAGAGATAAAAACATCAATGATGAGAGAGCACCATTGATTGGCTGCCTCCTGCATGCCCCACGCTGGGGATCGAGCCTGCAACCAGGGCATGTGCCCTGACCAGAATCAAACATGACCTCCTGGTTCATAGGTTGACACTCAACCACTGAGCCATACTGACTAGGTCCAAAAGGACTTTAACGTCCAGTAATTTTTTTCTAGAATATATTTTGATGTTGGTCATTATGACTTGGTATTTTTAGATACTCCATGTGCTCTTTCAATATTGTTTCAATTTGTTTTTCTTTTTCTTGGATAGTTTTTGAAGTAAACTTTTTAGTATTTGTTCTGTTCCCTTGCTTTGGTTTTCTTCTTTAGTGTCTCCTATTATCCTATGTGTTGGATCTTCTTTGATTATTGTCAATATTTATTACTTTCTTCCATATCCCTTTTATTTTTGTTCGTTTCTTGTTTATTTGTAAATTTTATTAAATTTTTTTCTAGTTATCTTAAGGCATTGTGTATTGTTTATTCATGATAATTTTCTCTTTATTTTTAAAATGATTTTTTATATACAATTTTTTTCTGAGTTCTGTCATATCAATTGATTTTTTAAAAAAAATATATTTTTATTGATTTCAGAGAGGAAGGGAGAGGGAGAGAGGTATATAAACATCAATGATGAAAATTATCAATTGGCTGCCTCCTGCATGCCCCTTACTGGAGATTGAGCCCAAAACCAGGGCATGTGCCCTTGACAGGAATCGAACCCAGGACCCTTCAATCTGTAGGCTGATGTTTTATCCACTGAGCTAAACTAGCTAGGGCCCGAGTCTTTATAACTTCTAATTTATGTTGTCCTTTTATGACTTGTATCCTTTAAATTTATATTTTAGTGTTTTGTTTGTTTGTTTTAAATGGAAAGTACACAGTATGAAGATGGCCAGAGGGAGGGAGACAGGGGCTGGGTGAGGGCTGGTAAATGGGGGGGTTGGGGGGAGAACCGGACATCTTTAATAGTGTCAAAAATAAATAAATAAAAAATAGAAGCTACACTTTTGATCCCTTTTTTTATAGCTATGCCTTTTATACATGTGGGTTTTTGTGATCTAGAGAGAGGTTTCTCAGTTTCTTGATCTCTTTTTTCTTTATAATAACTTCATGTGGTATTTGGTCTTGAAATTTTTATTGCTTATTTTGAATATTAATTATCCTGTATTTTTAGAAGGGGGCATGGTTGAAAGTACTCTTTCTAATATTTATCTTCTGTTTTCATGTAATGTTTCCGACTCTGTTCTTTTCCTTTACTTGTAACTGAGCTGTCTCTTTCCTTTCTCTCTATCCACCTCACTTTTGATTCTGCTTCCAGAAGTTCTCCTCAGTGGGGAGTCCTGTTCTGAAAGAAAGGCCTGACTTACCACTTTCAAAATTCACCGGAGCTTCACTTCTCCAGACCCTTGAGTCCTCAAGAAAAGCCTCTTGTACTCACCCACTACTGCCTCGGGAAAAGCCTTCCTGCTTCAGCGGCTGTTCTCAAATCCTCCCATGGAGCGCTCCTTTATGCACCTGGTGGCTGTGTAGGAGATCTCCTGATCGCAGGTCCAGCAGACACCCTCTTGCTTCTCTCTGATTTCTCCTGCACCGATGTTGAGACCATGCAGATTGTGTGACAGTTGGTGATCTTGCGCCCCAAATGTTGAGGTTTGTGGTGGAAATGTTGTCATCTAATTTTGTTGTAAATGTTGTACATGGCAATTTGGTTTTGCTATCTAATTACTTTACCTGTTTTTCTGTGGGGATTCTGAGAGATTAAAAAACTCTTGCCTCCATCCTCCCAGAATTCCCTCTGTATGTATTCCTCTTTGAAACTTCCTAACACAATTAAAAAAAAAATCTCGTGCAGATATATCTGATTGGTTGAGTTTAAGTCACATGTTTTGTCCTAATTGCAGAAGGGGCTGGGAAAGTATTTTCTGGCTTCTACCTTACGAAATTGGGCCTCATAAGATTGGAAGTGCCCTAATATAGGAAGGGTATTGAAAATGCATTAACTATATCCATTATGGGTCTATAAGCATAGATAAGCTGGGTTGATGCTCTTGCAATGTCATTTGGGCTGCAAAGGTCCCAACTGCCCATATTTGTACTAAAGATTTGTTAGTGCCTGGCTGGAATGGCTCAGTTCGTTAAGTGTTTTCTTGTGGACCAAAAGGTTGAGGTCTCAACCCCTAGTAGGGGGAGTGCAGGAGGCCCCTGATGGATGTTTTGCTCTCAGAGATCAATGTTTCTCTCTCTCTCTCTCTCCCTCTTTCTTCCTCTCTCTCTAAAAATCAATAAAAATTAAAAAAAGACTTGCTACAATTACGGGGCATTAAAATTAATTCTAGGATAAAGATATTGTCTATTAAAGATTCCAAATTTCATTTTTTTTAAAAAATATATTTTATTGATTTTTTACAGAGAGGAAAGGAGAGGGATAGAGAGTTAGAAACATCGATTGGCTACCTCCTGCACACCCCATACTGGGGATGTGCTGGCAACCAAGGTACATGCCCTTGACTGGAATCGAACCTGGGACCTTTCAGTCCGCAGGCCGATGCTCCATCCACTGAACCAAACCAGTTAGGGCCAAATTTCATTTTAATACCAAAAGCATGATGCTTAGGAAGTTTAGGTCAATTTATCTGACTAGAGGACTGGGGAAATGGTTGGTTTATCTCAAAAACCAGTCATTTGAACAACTGGTTTTTGGATTGACTTCATCTTTATAAATTGGCTGTGTATGTACACACAGCTTTTGTTTCTAGAGATCTGTTGCAGCAACTCAAATAATCTTGTCCATTTTGGATATTTCTATGAACCGAGGACAAGCCAGTCTGCTACTTCTCTTAGGGTCTTGTATATGATACTGCTGAGAATCTTTTATCTGTGATAGTACTACAGTTCAATTGTTTTTGACCCTTTCCTGGTGTATCCCAACTTGTTTACTTTCCTACTGGCCTGCCACAGAGGTCCCAGCTTGCTTTGGAGTGAACTCTTAACAGCTTATAAATAAAGACATTCAGGAAAAAATTTTAAAATCTTGACACATCTGCTCATTAATTAAAGGACACAGGTTTCTTTAATTCTTTCATCACAATGGCCCGAGAGGCAGATGAAGTGGACAAATTTGTGATGGACAACATCTGTCTAATCTTTTCAGTAAACGGACTCCTCATTTCTGTACCAGCCAAGGGTTCCTGGTAGAATATGTTATTTATAGCACCACATACAGTGCCTAGCAATGCAGTGTGGGCAATGAAACCTGACAACTGGTTGACTCCTAGGGGAGGGAAGCTTCCTTTAACATCGCCTTGTTTCCTGTTTTTGCTGCTATATTTGCTAAGAGTGTCTGAAGCATGTCATTTAATGAATGTCTAGGCTGAATATTTTTTCACCCAGACAAGCCAGGAGGACTACCACTGACTACTGTGTTTTCCTTTTTCTAAAAAATACTAGTATGTTTTCATTGATTTCAGAGGGGAAGGAAGAGGGAACGAGAGATAGAAACATCAATGATGAGAGAGAATCATTGATCAGCTGCCTCATGCATGCACCACACTGGAGATCAAGTCTGCAACCTGGGCATGTGCCCTGACTGGGAATTGAACCATAACCTCCTGGTTCCTAGGTCGACGCTCTAACCACTGAGCATGCCGCCTGGGCCCACTGACTATTTTCAAAGGAGATGTTGGTTATCAGCAGTGGAAAGCCTGCTGAGTAGATCCCACTATTGATTCTGAGGGCAAATCCTACCTGTTACTGAACACTTACTATGAGTCAGGCTCCTCTCACATGTATATTTATCATTTAAGCCTTCCAAGAACATCACGCACAGCATTCAGTTTACAGAGAATTTTAAAGTTCAGAGTGATTAAGCTGTTCAAGCTCATTGGTGTGCAACCTGGGCAGTTGCACTGGTCCCCATGCTGAAAAGGGTGAAAAGGGGCCTGTATTTGGTCTAATGCTCTGTTATTGCCATCATGAAATTCTTAATTTTTTAAAATAGGAGACCCCACATTTTCGTTCTGTAGTGGATCCTGGAAATTATGCAGCTAATCTTGTTTAAAAGCAATGACGCTTGTCCTTTTCAAATGCCCATGTCTCTCTCTGTGGAGGTCACAACTGCCCTCAACTTCCTAGACCTCAAGAAGCAGGCTGGGTAGGCCCTGCCAGTGCTGAGGGGCATTTCCCAGGTCTGGGGAAAGAGAGACCGTGGGAGAAGGAGGTGGAAGGAGCTCTTCATAGG
>NW_006292686.1:1006590-1007849 GCF_000327345.1 Myotis davidii | reverse complement strand
CTCTTTCTCTCCGCAAGTTCATCCCTTCCTCCCAGTGATGCTGGCCTTCAGCATACGCACAGTGGATGCTGAGATCGGAACCCAGGTCTGCTGCTTCCAAACCCCATGCTGTCCTTTCTAACCCTGCCTGTGGACAGACAGGCGTGCTTCTTAGTTTCAAGTGTTTTAGCACCTCTCCGATTAGTCCAGATTCACACCACCCACATCCACATTTTGTGTTCTGGCTGCACTTATTTGCAGTTGGGAGGATGACTCTCCAGCTTCAATCTCTATTTGTCAGCTGGTTTCTGAATTTCAGGCACCAACTGGACAAATGTAGCTGGTATTTCTGCAGGTACCTCAAGCAAATCATCTGTTCTCTCACAGCTTGCCCTCCTCCCCACAGTCTGATCTCAGTCAGGGAGGTCACCTCTGGGCCAAATGCCTTCACTGAATGTCTTAGGTTGTCTCCACCCCTTCCCTTTTTCTTATTCTCAACATCACTAAATCCTATGAATTTGTTCCTCTCCCTGCCCTCCCCCTCACCCCCCTGAAAAGTCCCATCCCCTTTGCTATTGCCTTAGTGTGTTTCTTGGTTATCTTTGCCAGATTTTTACAGCCATGGTAACTGCTCTCTCTCTCTCTCTTTAGTTAGTAACACTTTAATTTGTAATTAAATTTACAAAATATATTTGATGTGTCAAGAAGGGGAACCTTTTTTAATTTTTAAAATCGAAGTCTAATTCGCATATAAAATTACATTAGTTTTAGGTGTACCACATAATGATTCAATATTTGTATACATTGCAAAATGACCCCCACAATAAGTCTAGTTAACATTTGTCACCTTACTAGTACTTAGGGTAACTAGTGTCTTTGCCTATCAGCCCTTCTAGGCCATCCCCCTATTTCCTATTTATCTATTGATAAAACAATCTTGATCATTCACTCTCTTGCTTGAAACCTCCACAGGCTCCTTCTTTTGGCCACAGGATCAAGTCAAAATGCCTTTCACTGTCTGGCCCCAGTCTGTCTTCTCAATTTCACCTTCCTTGTTTCTCTCTTGCACTCCATGCATCAGCTGCCCAGGTTCCCTGTTCTCCATTAAAAGTAACTTTATGCCTGCCTTTTTTTGCATTTGCTATTTCTTTCTTTCTTTCTTTTTTTTTTTTTAGGACAAAACTATAGAACATTTTTTATTTTATTTATTTATTTATTATTGCTTAAAGTATTACAAAGGGCATTTGCTATTTCATTCTTTTTCTTTTGTAATGATGTTT
>NW_006292686.1:1001130-1005242 GCF_000327345.1 Myotis davidii | reverse complement strand
TTAATGATGTTGATTCTACCAATCCATGAACACGGTATGTTCTTCCATCTGTTTATGTCTTCTGCTATCTCTTTTTTTCAACGTCCTGTAGTTTTCTGAGTAGAGGTCTTTTACCTCTTTAGTTAAGTTTATTCCTAGGTAGCTTAATTTTTTTGGTGCGATGGTAAATGGGATTGTTTTTTTAGCCTCTCTTTCTCCATCTTGCCTTTCCTCACCCTCCTGCGATGTATGCATTCTTCAAGACATTACTCAAATATTGCTGGCGCTAGAAGGTCTTCCCAGAACCCCAGCACTTCCCAGTCTCCCTCTTATTCTCACTCCTTATCACACTGTATTGTAAGCATTTGGTCATGCATCTATCTGTCAGTGGTAGGAGGGTAGGAATAATGTTTATCCCTCTTTGTATTTCCAGTGACTAGCACAGTGCCAGGCACATAGGAGGGGCTAATGAGATATTTTTCTGTGTATAAAATCTTGAATTATTATATTGTTTTTATAACTTTTTTGTTTTCCAAAGAGGACATACAGATGGCCAATAGACATATGAAAAGATGCTCAACATCACTATCAGAGAGATGCAAATTAAAACCATAATGAGATATCACCTCACACCTGTCAGAATGGCTATCACCAAATCAATAAACAACAAGTGCTAGTGACGATGTGGAGAAAAGGGAACCCGCATGCATTGTTGATGGAAATACAGACTGGTGCAGCCACTGTGGAAAGCAGTGTGGAGTTACCTCAAAAAATGAAAAATGGAACTGCCTTATAACCCAGTGATTCCACTTTTGGGAATATATCTGAAGAAACCCGAAATACTAATTTGAAAGAACATATGCATCCTCATGTTCATTTCAGTGTTATTTACAATAGCCAAGATTTGGAAACAGCCCAAGTGCCCATCAGTAGATGAGTGGATAAAAAAGCTGTGGGACATTTACAATGGAATACTAGTTGGCCATAAAAAAGAGACGGAAATGTTACCCTTTGCAACAGCATGGATGGACCTGGAGAGCATTATGCTGAATGAAATAAACCAGAGAAAAACAAGTACCATATGATTTCACTTATATGTGGAATTAATGAACAAAATAAACTTGCAAACAAAATAGAGATAGACTCATAGAGAGCAGACTGATAGCTGTCAGGGTAGTGGTGGAGGGATTGAGCAAAAAAGGAGAAAAAAACTCGTGAATACAGACAACAGTGTGGTGATTTCTGGGGGAGACTGGGGAGGGAGGTGAAGGAGGATATAGGAGGGATAAATGTTGATGGAAGGAAGCTTGACTTGGGGCGGTGAACACACAATACAGTGTACAGATGATGTGCTGTAAAATTGTGTACCTGAAACCTGTATAATTTTGTTAACCAGAGTCACCCCAATAAATTCAATAAAAAGGAAAAAACTTATTTTGATTTTTTGAAATTTTAAACAGGTAATTTACATGATATACATTATTTTTGAATTAGAAAATGACATCAACAAATGTTTTATTCTCTTTTGATTGGTGACACTATTACAGATGTTCCCCATTTTAAATATGTTTTTAAAACTATTTTAAATGGTATACAATTAATCCTATATAATAAAGCAGGAATATGCTAATTGACCCTCACGCTGTCACAAAGATGGCGGCGCCCACAGCCAATAAGGAGCGAATATGCTAATTGACTGCCCTGCTTTCAAAGATGGCGGTGCCCACAGCCACAAGATGACCGGCAGGGGAGGGCAGTAGGAGGCCACTGGTCCAACAGGGGAGGGTAGTTAGGGCTGACTGAGTCAGCAGGGCAGGGCAGTTGTGGGGGACCAGGCCAGCAGGGGAGGGCAGTTAGGGGCAACTGGACAGGCAGGGAGGGCAGTTGTGGGCGACCGGGCTGGCAGGGGAGCAGTTAGGCGTCAATCAGGCTGGCAGGGGAGTGGTTAGGGGGTGATAAGGCTTGCAGGCAGAAGCTATTAGGGGCAATCAGGCAGGCAGGCATCGAGTGGTTGGGAGCCAGCAGTCCCGGATTGTGAGAGGGATCCCATATTGGAGAGGGTGCAGGCTGGGCTGAGGGACACTCCCCCCCCTCCCCCAACCCATGCACAAATTTTGTGCACCAGGCCTTTAGTATACAATAAAATGCACAGGTCTTAAATGTATAGGTTGATACACTTGACAATTTGTATATACCTGTGGAACCACCACACCAAGCAACGTTTTGGCCACTTTGGAAAGTCCTTTCTGTGACCCATTTTTGGACTTTTATCATCACAGTTTTGTTTTGCCTGCTCTAGAATTTCATATAAATGGAAACATATAGTATAAATTTTTCTGTACCTCCCCTTGCCCCTCATATCATAAAGTTTTTGAGATTGTTCTGCTTAACGATAGTCATTCCTTTCCATGGCTGAGAAGTATTCCATTGTAGGAGTGTGTGCCACAATTCATTTATCCAATTATCCGAGCATATGTGAGTGATCTTGAAAACCCGAGAAGGCATAAGCCACCCTGTGAAATTGACAGTGACATCAGTGAGAGTAAAACAGCTCACTTGGTTCTTGTCATGGAGTCTCAAGGTCAGGTGTTACGTATGGTAAACAGCACCACTGATTGTTCTTTCTATTGCTTTTGTTCTCTCGATTGCCATTAGACTGATGGTTGACACATCTTTCTGCTCACATTGGGCCTGCTCATGGCATTTCTCTTGTTGATTTGGGGCTTCTGTGTGGCAATGGAACACAGACAACCAAACATCTTGGAATCATTTTTTGAAGAGTGGTCTGAGAAGGGCTCTGTTATGAGGGCCTGTGTGATGTTGATTTTTGCTCCTCTGAGGTCTTTTTCTCCTTCATAATTTTTAGCTTCTTAGCCATGTTACAGCTGAATGGAATAGCTCCTGGGTTGTACCTTCTGGCTCAGTTTGGGTCTCTGAGCTCCAGATTCCTTTACTCTGACCACAGATGTCCTGTGCTCACTGCTTGCCTTGCATCTCTATTAACTGGCCCAGCCTGCAAGTCCTGTAGGCACTGCACCATATGACTCTCTTGCTTAGGATTTGCAACACTGACCCAGTCTCCTGCTTCAATATTGAAACTTGTCTGGGTGTCCCTGAGCCCAACTTTGTGTCCCAGACCTGACCCAGCTTTACTCTCATCACTCACTATATCGCACACCCTCCTGGCATAGACACCTTTCAAAGTGAAACTACATAGGTGCCAGGTTATGAACACTGGGGACAGCCAACTGCACCTGTATTCATCACACCTGCCCACAGCCTTTCCTAACACTGAAAAGTATTTTTTCTCTGATTACTTTATTAATTATTATTATTATTAATCTTCACCTGAAGATATGCTTGTTGATTATTAGAAAGAGGGGAAGGGAGAGATCACACAGAAATAGAGAGATAGCGATAGAGAGATAGAGAAACATTGATATTAGACAGACCATTGATTGGTTGCCTTCTGTACTCACTCTGACTGGGAATTGAACTCTCAAACTTTTGCTATATGGGACAATGCTCCAAACCAGCAGTCACCAACCTTTTGGATCTCATGGACCACCAGTTGGCGACCACTGCTCCAAACAACTGATCCACACTGGCCAGGGCTCATTTTTTATTTTTCAATTATAGTTTACTTTTAATATTATTTTGTACTACTTTCAGGTGTGCAGCATGGTGGTGAGACAATCATATGCTTTCCCAAGTGTTCCCCTGCTATTTCCAGTACCCACCTGGCACATTGCAAAATTGTATACTTATACAAGTACTAACTACTTAGCTCTCAGCAGAACTGTGAAGCTCACGAAAGCGTCACTGGGGGACAACTGTAGGAATGAGTAAGGAACAATTAAACAACCAAAAAGAAACCCCTCGCCTGTCCCAGTTTGCCTAGGACCCGCCCAATTTAACAGTGCATCCTGCATTTTGGGAGGCCCCATGGTTGTAGGCTAAACTTAAAAGCAACGTTGAAAACAACTGTTTTAATCAGAAGACCCTCTTGAATTTAGTTTACCTGATGAAGCTATGATATTGTAATCTCAAAGTACATTATCAACCCCAAAAGATAAATTTTTAGAGGTCTGGCTTTTACAAATATTCCATTCTCTAGGATCAGCTAGCTACAT
>NW_006292686.1:990008-1000950 GCF_000327345.1 Myotis davidii | reverse complement strand
ACATTGTACGGTCACTGAAATTTACACTGTTTTCAATAAAATGATTTTTTTCAGAAGATAGTCGAGATTCAGGGAATACTTTTAAAGACAAATTTATAAGTGTTGCCTTAGTGGGGGTGCTCAGTGGTTAGAGCGCCCACCCAGGGACTGAAGGGTCTCTTGTTCCATTCCCGGTCAAGGGCATGTACCTTGGGTGCAGGTTCAATCCCCGGCCCTTGTAGGGGCCTGTGCAGGAGGCAACCAGTCAATGTGTCTTTCTCACATTGATGTTTCTCTCTCTCTCTCTCTTTCTCTCTCTCTCTCTCTTTCTCTCTCTCCTCCTCCCTTCCTTTCTCTCTCTCTCTCTCAAAATCATATCCTTGGGTGATGGTTAAAAATAAAAATGAATAAATAAAACTGTTGTGGTAGGTCAAGCTACAGAACAAAACTGGACTCAATATCCAGGGAATGGCCGAGTCTGGGCAGAATGAGTAAATCCATAAAAATTGGAATCACTCTCTGGGCAGAAACAAATTCATTTTCTTTCTTTTTATTTTATTCCTGCTATGGTGAATTGTGCTGCTATGAACATAGGAAAATTTTTTTTGTTTGTTTGTTTGTTAATCCTCACCTAAGGATATTTTTTCCCATTGGGGAGGGGGAGAGACACAGAAAGAGAAACATCGATGTGAGAGACACATCAATTGGTTGCCTCCTGCTTAAGTCCCTCTATGGCTGGGGATTGAGCTTGCAACCAAGGTATGAATCAGTGACCCCTCAGGCTGCAGGGCCAATGCTCTAACCACTCAGAAAAACTGGCTAGGGCTTTAAAATTGATTTTAGAGAGAGAGGAAGGGAGAGAGAGAGAAAGGGAAGGAGAGAGAAATATTGATTGGTTGTCTCCCCTATGCACCCAGATCAGGGTTTGAACCCGCAATCTATTAGTGTACTGGACAATGCTCCAACCAATGGAGCCATCCAGTGAGGGCTCATTTTCTAAAGAGTGATAGACACCAACATCTTAGAGGAGGGCATGGTCACCGTGAGCTACAAAGCTTTGGGGGAGCTACAAAGCTAGGTTCTGAAGGAAAAGTAGTGTATGAATGAGTGAATGACAGGCTGGACACATGCATATGCATGCACGTTTCTGACTCACATGGCTACATGCTTTCACTCTGTGTGTGGCCTCTCATTTTTGCAATTTTCCCAGCAAAGCGCCATAGAAGCACTAAATATATATGCTTTTAATTGAACCAGTAAAGTTCTTTATTTTTATTAAGAGCCCTGGAGTTCTACAATGATGGTTTTGAATTCTAGCTCAGCCCTGGGTGAGTTGTGGGGCCCCCAAACCTCAGGGTCCTCCTCTGTACAATGGGGTAACGCCTGCCTGGTCTCTCTCCAGGTATGTTGTGAGGATTAAAAACAAGAATGCACATGGAAGTGCTTTGAAAACTGTAGACTTCTATGCAGATAGGGTACCAAATTGTTATGGACTGAATAGTGTCTCCCCCCCGCCCCCCTCCGCTCCCTCCTCTGCAAATTCTCATGTTGAAGCCCTAATCTCCAATGTGACTGAATTCAGAGATAAGGCTGTTAAGGAGGTAATTAAGGTTAGATGAGGTCATAAGGGTGGGCCCTAATGCAATAGTACTAGTGTCCTTATAAGAAGAGGAAGAGATCAGAGATCTCTCTTCCCCTCTGCGTGAGCACCGAGGAGAGGCCACGTGAGCATGGAGTGAGAAGGTGGCCATCTGCAAGCCAGGAAGAGGCCTCACTGGAAACTACTGCTGGCATCTTCATCTTGGACTTCCAGAACTGTGAGAAGATAAAAGACCTTGTTGAAGCCATAGCCTGTGGTATTTTATGGCAGACCAGTGCTGACGAGAATCAATGTTTAAGTGGCAATTAAAATTTACAGAATGCTTTGCTGTGCATATTCTTTTATTTTTGGTTGACAGGGTAACAAATACTATCGAGCAGTGTGTTGAAATTTGATTTAAATAAGCGCATATATTTCTTGCATCACGAAGTGCTATCTTGCCTTCCTTCCTGCTGCTTTGCATCCCGTGAAGCAGATGGAACTGTGACTGACAGTTCAGGAGAGCAGCTGAAAGTGCAGAACCATTAGTATTATTTGGAAGAAATCTCCTTGCACTTTTTACCCTAAATTTCCACCCTCTTGTTCCTGGACACGTTGTTGGAACTGCTGGGGCTGAGATGATGTTTTTGCTGTTGTTGTTTGTGGCTGTGATAAATGGTTTAAGATAAGAGGCTACTATTTTGTGGAAAGAATTTTCAGAACCATGAACTTCCTCCTTCCTCCCTGCCACCCTGACCTCTTGGACTAGCAAGTCATGGACACAATTGCTACACTCGGGTTCCAGTTTGTTGTTCCGACTGGTCCACTGCCTTCCCCTCCCCCCCTTTGTTCCCTACTAACTTCCTTCCTCTCCCACTCCCACACCAACACCCTGCCTCTCCCTCTTAATTTAATAAGGACTATAGAAAATTGGAGTTCAGAGGCCCCATCTTATGTTACCTCAATCCAGAAGAGCCTGGGATAGCTCAAAAGAAAGCATCACCTTTGTCCTGTCAGGAATATAGACTAAGTATGCAAATATTTTGGCTTGTATGGGCACTGGGGTTTCCTGATCTACTGATGGAAAACGAGGCTTCTTCAGGTCTTTTCTGTTTCCTTTGTCAAATATGTTGAACTTGTGCAGGTGTGTAAGTTTCCATCTTCCAAACTCTTTGAGCACCTACCTGCAACCTGTCAGCGAAGGTGACGCTTTTCGAGGTCTGTCTGGGAAGGATCAGGGTCAGTGTGGCCACAGGATGAAGGGTTTTGTGGGTTAGTCCAATGGGATGATTATCCTTAGAGTAGGCACTTTCCCTTCTTTTTTAAATTTCAGTAGATTATATATAACATGAAATTTATCATCTTAAACATTTTAAAGTGTATAGTTCAGTGGGGTTAAGTACATTCACATGGTTGTGCAACCATCAAAATCATCCATTTCTAGAACTTTTTTATTTTCCCCAACTGAAACTCTGTACCCACCAAATATTAGTTCCCCATTCCTCCTCCCCCTAGTCGCTGGCCACCACCATTCTACTTTCTGTCTCTATGAGTTCGACTAGCCTAAGTACTTTATGTAAGTGGAAAAAAGACAATATTTGTCATTTTGCATCTGGCTTATTTCACTGAGCATAATGTCCTCAGGGTTCATCCAAGTAGCCTGTGTCAGAATGTCCTTCCTTTATCAGGATGAATAATATTCCATTGTGTATACCCTGTTTGTTCATTCATCTGTGGATGGATGCTTGTGTTGTTTCCACTTTTAGCTATTGTGAATAACACTGCCATGTATATTGGTGCATACATATCAGTTTGAGTCCCTGCTTTAATTCTTTTTGGCATATACACCGAAATGGAATTGCTGGATCATATGGTAATTGTATGTATAACTTTTGGAGGAACGGCCAAATTGTTTTCTACACCAGCTGCACCATTGGACAGTCTTACCAGCAATGGTAGGCATCTTTGTAATGGGTGCAGTGATGTATTAGGCACCTTTCAGATGCTTAATTAAAGCTATAAATAAACAACAGGTACACCTTCTAAAAAGCACAATGGCACAGGGGCCAGTTGTGCCAAATAAAGCTGTATTTTCTTCATGTTTTCCCACCAGCCAGGTAGGAAGTAGCTTTGGGTTTGTGAGGTTTAATATATGAAAATGTTTGATCAAAGACAAACCAAACTCCTTGTGCTCTATTAAAAGTGACCTTCTTTTCTAGTAAATAAACTCCGTGGACACACTTGCAGCTGTTTGCTCACACATGATGTGGCATTTATGTACCCAGTAACGAAATCTGTCTCTTCATTTCTTCCATAGGAGTTTGTTGAGCTTATTGGGGCCAATTCTTCCTTAGTTTAAGTTTTTTTTTTCTCTTTGCCCTTGAAATCAAATCAGTATATACCTTCTCTTTAACTTAAACTTCTCTAAATTGTGCGAGCATCCATAGGGTCCCATGTAGAAGATGCTGAGTGAGTGTTTTCGGGAATGGAACGGATGCTTTCTGAGTAGGTTTTACATCAGTGATGGACTAGCACTCTCCTCCCCACACAATGGTCCGGGGCTAGGAGGGAGAATGGATTTCCATGTGCTGTTTTACAGAGATGTTTGCCGTGTGACTGCTGCAGTACTTGCCAGTGACAAGCAGAACACTAGTCTTTAAAGTGACCTTTGCTTTGCTCCACATAAGTCTCTCCCACCGTGCTGACCACATTATGTTTAATGGCTAATTAAGCAATGGGCTCTCCTATTGGACTAGAGACGATCCTCAAGGGCCGGTTAACTGGAGGGTTACTGATCCTGTGGGGTGAGCCTCAGGAAGCTCCTAAGAGGGACACTTGTCTACCTGACAACACAGATAAAAGCCAGTGGGAGAGGATTGAAGGCCCATGAGGAACGGACACTAGTGCTGGGCTTGCTGGGAGAAGAAACGGCAACCTTCTCTACCAGCCGCTGCTGTGTCTCTGACCGGCTGCCACACCTGGGCATTAGACTTGCTCTCCAGAGTGCACGTGTGCAACCTCGATGCCCCAGTGCAACACTGCACATTAGCATCTTAATCTTCAGGGGACATTATCATCTAATATGGTTTTCCTGTCCAATGCTATTCAAACACAGCAATCACAGCATAACATGGGTCTCTCTCTTTTTTTTAAAAAAATTCTTTATTGTTGAAAGTTTTACATATGTCTCCTTTTTCCCCCATTGGCCTCTCCCTGCCCACTCCCTACCCCCGCTCCCAGCATATGCCCCCACCCCTCTATTGTCTGTGTCCATTGGTCATGCTCTTATGAATGGATACAAGTCCTTTGGTTGATCTCTTACCTCACTCCCCATAACATGGATCTCTTGCTCACACACATGTTCATCCTAATGGGGCTCATGGTGGCTTGGGGTGGTTCCATAAGCAGAGTCCTTGGGTGAAGATGCATTCCTCGGCAATGAGAGCACATGGTTTCCTTTGTGGACGCTGGGCGTCAGCAGTGACCTGGTGGCTCTTGACACACATGCTTTGGGCATGGGCCTCCTGATCCCTTTGCAAATGGAACAGGAAGTCCATGTGTGGTGAAAAGAGGAGGTTCATGGGTTCTTATTAGCTTCTTTGGTGTTGAATCTTTTTCTTTTTCTTACAGCCTGTTCATGGAGCTCAGCCTTCCTTGTGGCGAGCTTCATCCCTCCGGCTGCTGAATGGTGGTCCCGGCTGCTGGTTAAGAGCCTCCTGACACTGACAGTGTCTGTGGGGGACTTGCCTCTTGAGCATCCTTTTGGTGGTATCAAGAAGACACTTGGTTGAAGGTGGGACTAAAACATTTTTTAAAATGTTTTTCTCATTTTTCACACATGTGCTTTCCTACTGCTGACTTTTGGTAGCCTTCTAGAATCTGGTTCTTAGCTACATGGAGGACGATTTACTTTGATGCAACTTTTAACTTTTTCCTCCCACACATTTTATACCTACGTTTTCACTGATTGTTGTCAAAAGGGAGGGCAATAACTCCTGGGTTCTTTCCTTTTTGCAATCTCTCCACACATTTGTTATTCTGACTGATGATCCTTCTTTTATTTCCTCACTTTTCCCAAGGCAGTACTGAGAGTTCCTATATATATGTATGTTTGTGATTGTTTAAAAGCAATTGTTACTATTTGAAATACTCTTTTGACCTGATGTACTGGCTTGTCAGCAAATTTGACTGTGTAAGTAAAAAACAAGCCATGTCTAAAACTTATGTTCTCTGTGATACTTAGCACACTGTGGTCTTTATATGTTAAATGTCACTAAAGGTAGTGTACACAGGAGATGATGTGAATCTTGGGGGTAGACATTATTTTCAATACATTGTATAACACTTTCTGGCCTAGATCAGGCTCAGTTACTTTTCTCTTTGCATGTCAGTCCTGGAGACCTTACTGTGTACCAGGTTCCAGTGGTATAAGAAGAAGATGACAAATTCCTTGTCCTCAAGAAACTTCAAGAAGGGACTGAGATGTAAACAGTCACTTGCAACATGGTCACGGCTGGAGCTGAGGCAGGGAGACTGCTTCTCTCTTCCATGGAGGAAGGAGAGGTTTGGGGGGGCAGGGGGAGTGAGGGTTGAGCTAAGTCTAGACCAGGGTTTCCCACCCTGGCAGCTGCTGACCTTTCAAACCAGATCCTTCTTTGCTGTAGGCTCTGTCCTGTGCACTGTGGGAAGTAGAGCAGATTCTGGCTTCTGCCTACTAGATGACAGTGATAGTGACCTCCTCTCTCCAGTGAAAAGTGTACCCACCCAGAGTCAAATGTCTCCGGAGGACAACATTGAGTCCCTGAGTCACCAGGGAGATCCGAGAGGAAAGGGCCTTTCATGTCCCCTCGGGCACCCTCAGTGGAGCAAAGTGGGTGGAACTCAGGACACTTGGAGGTCGGAAGGTAAATGGGCCTGGGCTTGGCAGTCTCTCACGCAGGGCACAAACTAACCCATGAGGTGCAGGGGCAGCAACAGGGAATAGCGCCGCACAATCAACTAGCGTGTTACTGGGTGGCTTACCCATGGGTGTCATTAACAACATGTGCCATTTGGCAGCTCCTATTGTAACTAACCAGTCTTGCTAAGTACACTCTGAGCTTTAAAAATCATTATTTTAAAACGCTGTACACTAAAGTTTGGTGCCTTGGGGCAAAGTCCAGGACTCTGTTGATGGCCATGCACATACCAGGAGCCAGTGAGGAAGGGTTCAGTAGAAGACCCTGTCATAGCAAGACAACCTGCCATGGGACATCCGACGGCACCAAGACTGGGGTCTGGGGGAGCTGGTAGGAGGCAACAGAAATAAGGGGACCTGAAGTGAAGACAGTGCACCTGGGGTGTGAGGAGAGCTGCCTTGAGAAGGTGTAATTGCCCTCTCAGGAGCCTGGGGAGGGGAAGGAGCAGCCAGAGCAGCATGGATTGCCTGGTTGGACATCTCCCTTTGGTAGGTCACAGAGATGGGAGCTGAGAGAAGAGCTAACGCAGGTAAGGGGAGGACAAAGATGGTAAGTCAGAGTGGGGACAGTGGGGCAATTACCTCACAGACCATCACAATCTGGGGAGAAAGGACCAGGCTGAAGATAGAGGTTCTGGGCATTGCATGAGGTGGTAGTTAAAGTGTGGGTGAGACTGCCTGGGGGAGTGTGTAGCAAGAGCAAGCTGAGGAACAACAGCCCATTCCATTTCTATCAGATCCACTCCAAGGCCCTCCTCCCATGATCCCTTTCCAAACCCACAGCCCACTGTGATTGTCTCCCAACCACCCCCTCTTTTAAAATCCACACCACTGGTGTTCTACCTAAACAATTATGATTCTGGAGAATTTTTGAGCGCAACAGCTCTGTATTTCTGTGAACATTTTCTGTGTTTTGCTCTTGTCTTTGCGACTCCACTGGGAGCTTCATTTTTGTATTCTTTCGCCCCTATTCTAAAGCAGTTAAACCTAGTAACGATTCCCCCATGAGGGCTGTGGGAGCCTTAGTTGAAGATTCTGGGTCCAGTTAAATATTTTGACTAGAGGACAAAGTTCAGCTCCCCTCGGAAAAGCCCTACGCCATGTGCTTCCTGCCAGCACCTGGCTCAGGACTGACTCACTGAATCAACACTTCTTGGGTCTCTTGGTGGATTCTAAGCCCTGATTCCACCAGCAGCCTGAGTGGCGAAGAGCCTCCTCGGCCTTAGCTCTGAAAACACCCCTTGAAAGACTGGCGGTTTATTTTACTAAATATAATAAATGGGTGAACCTTTTTTTTTTTTTTTAGTTTAAATAAATTGAATAAAAAAATAAGCTGGATGTTGAAGCAGCATGTTGAAAAATAAAGTGCTGGGATCATTGTTTATTTTGGAAAAAATATTGAAACTCCATTAATCCTATTGTAGTTGGTGATCAGCACCAGAAAGACTGGTTGGAGGCCTTCCTTAGCCAGGCTGCGGGAAGGACAGCTGGAGGGAGGAACTGTGTTCTCTCTTACTGGGGTTATTGTCCAGGAGACATGCCGCTTATCACCAGGGATGTTTTCACCGCTGCCTCTGACCTTTAACCCACTGTCGCAACTGGGGTCACGGCCGCAGCCACGAGTTCTGGGCCCTATACAGCAATCCCGGGCTGCTGGCCTTCTGTCAACATGTGCCCCGACCTGCACACCGGGCACAGACTGCTGAGGTATGTGGGCAGCCCAGGGGGTAGTTCTGGTACATTAAAGCAGGTGTGCTGGCGTGGACGCAGGACTCCCTGGAGAAGCAGCCGTGGTCCAGGGGAGCAAGGCTTCTCTACACTGGGCTCCCTCTCCTCGGAGGGCAGGGAGCAGTGCTTGGGCAGAGGCGGGTCAGCAGCCACAGCACAGGCAGTCCAGGTGGATTCCCCTTCCTGCCCAGGCTGCCGGTAGTAGCGGTGTGAATCAGAAGCCGCGGGTCGCCAGCACCTCAAGCAGGCGGCACCCAGGCATGTTTCAGCGGCGCAGAGGCTTCGGGAGCTCAGCCTCCCCAGAGCCAGGGCTTTATTTCAGGGCTGCGCCCTGGGCTGCACTTACTGTCGCTGGTGCGTCAGGCCTCCCTCTCTCCACTGAGCGTGTGTCCCCACGTACCCCCTACCAACAGCTCCGGGGTGGAGAGGGGCTTTCCTGGGACCAGTGAGCTTTCAAATCTTTTTGGGGAGTATCAGAGCTGAGAGGATGGGAATACTGGGTTCAGCGTACCCCAATCTCTCAGCATCTTCACGATATTTTTAGGTTTAAAGGATTTAGGAGCAGCGGCAGGCGTGAGCACTTCCATTCAGATAATGTAATTTGAAATTTGTGGGTCCTACAATGTCTCTCCTCATTTCCATGTGTGTGCTAAGTTTGTAGTTGTCAGCTCCAATACCTCAACGGCACACAACATTTTCATTTTACCTAATTCTCTTTGTGGCTGGAGGCCCACGGGGCAGAAAGCGAGGTGTGCCAAGCCCTGCTTCTCCGTCCTTATCCAGAGGTTGGCTAACAGCTGGGGGTGGGTGAAAGCCTTGGGCATCTCTGACTGCAGGGCAGAGGTGAATTTGGATTAAGGTTGGGGGTGAAGCAGAGAGGAAGGGAGACCCGGGGAAGCCGCGGCATGCTGCAGACACTTTACAGGTAGCCTTGAACCCTTGCTGGCTCGTGCGTGTGCTTTTATAACTCATCCCACAGCAGCCCTGCCACCCTTTGCATGTGAGCTGGTGTGATTGGGGAAATGTGGGCAAACGCTTTGGAGATGCGGAAGGCAGAGGGAGCAGCACCCAGCCGATCAGGGGAAGCTCTCCCTCCATTGCTGACACACCTCCAGCCTTCCTTCTTTGATGGAGACACTGAGCACCAGCCACGCGTCTCCCTCCTCACAGGTTGCCTCCGCCTGCTGTGCTGCGGGAGCTGCGGAAACACGTGGCAGCCCATCGGCAGTGAGTCAGCATCCCACCTTTCTCAGGCCCCTGGAACCCAGCAAGGGCATTCATCACCTGAGGTTAATTTAACTGTCCAGGCAGGCCCACGGCAAATCCGGGGAGAAGGGTGCGGCATCCTCAGGGTGGATGGTTGGGTGGAGGAGGGGAGCCAAGAGTCCTCTTCACCTAAGCCCTTCAAATCACCCGGCATCCCCACCCTGAAAATTCATTTTCTCTCTCCCTAACGCTCAGGTTTATGGGTGAAATACTGCACGGGCTTGGCCCATGTCAGGGAGGGGCCCAAGGGCCAGAGTATGGTCATCACTTGTTAGAGGTTAAGGATGATTTAGGGTCAGAGCAGGATTGGAGGTCAAAGTCCACCATCTTTAAGCCTGGGAAGTGTTATTCTCTAAGCCTTCATTTCCTTATCAGAGGAAGACGGCCACGGTGGTGTGTACAGCGAGTACCGCATGGACTGGATGGTGGCAATTATCTTCTTATGAATGGCTGTTTCCCAAAGGGGCGCAGCGTCGGCCCAGTTAGAGAGAGATCCTTAGTGATGCTGAGTTCACTTGGGGCCTGAGATGTGTTGATTATAGAGTAACGTCAGGTCTCTGACATGTGGGGAGATGGATTCAGAATGATTGTGAGCACTCTAGCCTTGGGATTCGGGCAAAAGGGTCATTAAGTTGTCCTTGTCACGTCTCTGCCCTTGGAGCCTTATCATCATCTGCTGACAGATAGCCAGTCTTGGCAGATGACTCAGCAGGGTGCTTTAACTCCTTCTGGGATTGCTCAAGACCAGCTCCAGGGGGCAACTGGGGAAAAAAAAGAACAAAGAAAGGAAGATTTATTTGTTTATTTGACACCATTATTGACAGGCCTTTTCTAAGCCACAGAAATGCAGAGTCCTGGGCAAGACAGACAAGTTCCCAGTTTTCATGCAGCTTCCATTCCAGCAAGGGAGAATAAAAAAAAAAAAGCATTTAGATAAACAAACAAGAGAATGCAGTAAGCACTGTGAAGATATCGAAGTAGACTGTGGTTCTCACACTTGCATTGGATATACCTGGAAGGTCAGTTAAAACACAGACAGCTGGGCCCACCCCAAGCCTTTCTGGTTCAGTGTGCCTGAGGAGGGACTACAATTTGTCTTTCTGACTAGTTCTCACACTTTGAGAACCACTGATAGGGGAGCTGGATGAAGGAATGAGGGAGCTGAGGTCAAGGTCTGAGCATTGCATCTCCTGTAGTTGTCTGGAGGTGGAAGGGACGAAGGCTGTACTTTACCTGCAATTCTTCTGTGGAAAGAACAGCTGCAAAGCAAAGGAAAACAGTCTTGCTCCCTTCTCACTCTACTTTATTCCTATTCAGATTAGCATTTGGGAACCCACTGCTCAGGCAAGTTGTGGCCTAGAGCAGTGGTTCTCAACCTTCCTAATGCCGCGATCCTTTAATACAGTTCCTCATGTTGTGGTGACCCCCAACCA
>NW_006292686.1:984086-989888 GCF_000327345.1 Myotis davidii | reverse complement strand
GGAATGTCACCAATACCAAAGAGAAAGACCTTCTTGTTCTAGATGTGACCAGCTCTAGGGCTCACCAGGCCCCTTCTCACCAGCTATTCACTGGGTAGTGTTTTCTTATTTAACCTATCTGTATGTAAATAAAGATAAAAGTCATCACGGAATAATAGATCATAATTTATCTGAAGGCAGAAGACATAACTTCTTTATCTTTTTATTCTCAGTGTCTATCAGCATGCCTGACTCTAATGGTAAGCCATACATATTTGTTGATTTCAAATATTTATTCAACTGTTTATTTACAACTGGGCACTATGCTAGGTGCTGTAGGTACGACGGCAAAGGTGACAGACCCAGGCCCTGCCCTCATGGAGTTTATGGTCTAAGCAGGCGCTAAAAGTTAATGGGTAATTGCCATATGGAGTGGGACAGGGAGCTATGAGAACTTATAACCTAAGGAGGTCAGGAAGGCTTCCTGAAAGAAATGACATATAGCACAGGGGCTGAGTAAAGTGGACAAGGAGTGGCACAGATGAGGGCACCAAGCAGAGTTTTCTGGATAGGGACATGGCATATGCAAAGGCTTAGAGGTGAGAGAGAGCACAGCACAGACCCTGACAACTTGGGTCAAGACCTGGAACTTAATTCTGACGGGCCCTGTGGGGCTGCACGAGCAGGCAATGTTAGGAGACACTGAAAAATGTCTTAGGGGCTTCACTGGTGGTTGCTGTTTGCACCAAGTGCAAAGGTTCTGACTTATGCCCAGAATGGGAATTAACCTAGTGTCCAGTTTGGGGAAACTTGTGATGATTGGATTCTATTTTGAGTTGGCTCTGTTTGCAGGTCCAGATTCTCCGATTTTCACTTCCTCCCACCTGTTGAGCAGGGAGGAACCAGTTGGGATCAAGGAAGAGGCTTGTTGAACTCTCCGCCATCAAAGAGCACTCTTGGAACAAAAGTGACAACTCTGTTACAGTGTGGCTTGGGAAAGATCATGTCCAAAACGGTTGTTGAAACGCTAAAATAGAATTTTAGTGTCAATGGCTTTGGCCCCGAGAAGCACAGATATTTCCTGTCAACTCTGTCTGCCTGGCTCGTAGGCCTCAACTCATGACTCCGTGACCTGGAATAAGTCAGTAAGCCTTTAGGCATCTCACTTTTCATAGTTACAAAGTGAAACAGTCTCTGCCTCTAGGACCGTCTGGGAGAGATGTGCATAGTAATGAGATGGAGTTTGTGAAAACACTAGGCTCTTGGAGGGAAATCTCAAACATCCAGGATGTTGATTTGTTAAAGGCATTTAGTTGGGGTGGCAAAGGCCACTGCTTACTGTGTGTGTGTGTGTGTGTGTGTGTGTACTTAATGGTTAACTATTTGGCCTAGAATCTGTATCTAGTTTTTTTCATAAAAACGCTTTCCTCTTGCTTTTCTCTATATATCACCTTCTGTTTTATTTATATAGAGAATAGTATGTTCAGAAACTTTAGGTCAATAAAGCATCCCAAATATAAAGAGAATAAGCTGTCTACAATTTTCCCTTTTTCAGTTAATTTTTAATGTGCTTGGGAAGCTGCAAATTTTTAGCTGCCAATTTGTGTTTTGTGTGAGAAGTGTTTCATCTCTAAAACTCGTTGCATCCCTTCCCTTCCTTTTTGAAATGCTTTTTCTCCTAACGATTGAGATTCCACTGAGTACAAGCTTCCTTCTTCCCAGGCAGAAGCCCCTTAGATGCTCGGGTCTTACTTAACGATGATGCTGGGATAACACCCTCTGTCCCAGTGGCCTTGTGTTTGGACCAGCTTCCTCCTGCTGGGATAACACCCTCTGTCCCAGTGGCCTTGTGTTTGGACCAGCTTCCTCCCGCTGGGATAACACCCTCTGTCCCAGTGGCCTTGTGTTTGGACCACCTTCCTCACCTGCATCTCCTCCCTTGTACTTTGGCTTGTTGACCCTGGGAAATACTGAAGCTCAGAGTGAGGTTACATGGATGAGACGTGGAGTTTTGTAATTGTTCAGGATGTCCTGTTTTTCGGGCTCACTCACACACGTGTTTTGCAGACAGAAAAGAAACTCTCAACTCTGAGAGAACGAGAGAGCCTTTTCATGGGGTTTCTCTTTTTGTCCGATTTCCTTCTGATTTTTCGCGGCCATGGTGAAGACTCCTGTGGATGGTGGAGAAGTGAGCTTCCACCTTGAAACATGAGCTATGCATGTGCTTCATCAAGAAAAATGGAAGCTACTAATTCTAAGTGGCTGGTTTTAGTTTCCGGCAAGTTTTAGTTTGTGGCTGAGAGAATAGTTAAGTCCAATTATTGTTTTTTTGATTCTGAAGTCCAATGTGCGATTCCTAAAGGAAAGCTAAGTGTCTTTAACCAAACCGAATGAAGCATATCAAGCCAGCTTCTGTTCTGGTTGGTGTCTAAGAATGAGTCATTGGAACCAGAGTTTTAAATGTCTATATTCTCTTAAAATACAAACTTGGCTTTAAATGGAAGAATATTGAAAGATCAACGCAATGCATTTCTTTCAGATTACACAAGGTAGGCTCACCTTGGAGCATCATTTCTTGTTTGAACCTGTCAGTTTTTAAAGGCCATGTGCCCAGACTAGCTGGTCTTCTTGATGTTAGTCCTGCTTCCTTAGGTCATTTTCAAACCTCTACCATGGCTATATTCAAAAACAAATGAACAACAAGAAAAAACAGTGCTGCTGTATTTCTTCCTCATTTAGTTTCCTGCCGTGGCTCCCCATGAACTGTCAAATCCATCCCAGGCTCCTCTGCACACAGTCAGCTCTCTCCTTTCTTTCCCCAACATCTACTGCTCTGGCTACAGTGTACCTTTTACACACCTGCTAGGAATCTCCCACCTGTGTTCCTGCCTATCCTTCAGCACTCAGCTCAGTCCTAACAGCCTTTCCTCTCTGAAGATCTCCTGTCTTCCAAAAGGAGACTTCTCCTCTGGTCTGGGAAGCATTGTGCCTGCACTGCCATGTTACCGCCTTGACTCCCAATTCTGCGTTGACACTTCTGTGTGCCTGACCAGACTGGGAGGTTTGAAGGTAAAGATGCATCTGGTTCAACCAGCAGATGGTCTGGTTCAGAGCTAGTGATCAATAATTTTGTGTTACATTAATGATCGACGATTGGGATGGGATGGAAGAGGTGTGGAGTAAGAATTCATTAATACTTTAAAAATGTCTCCTTCGTATGGGGGCCTTGGGTAAGACAGCTGAAATGATAAGAATAGTACTTAGATTGGCTAGCGCCTGACGTGGTGAGTCCTTGGAACTAAGTACTTTCAAGGAAGCTCTCTGTCAAAGATTGTGGACTGGAGAGGAGGGAGACTGGGTGGGGAGAACAATGGAAGAAAATTTGAAGTGTGGAGTGGAGAGAAGGGTTATAGGAGATGTGGGAAGACTTTGGAAAAAACTGTGAGACTAAGTGAAATTTCAAGATATAGCTGTCTGGTTTTTGTGATTTTAAATATATTTTTATTGATTTCAAAGAGAAAGGGAGAGGGAGAGAGAGAAACATCAATGATGAGAGAAAATCATTGATGGGCTGCCTCCTGCACACCCCTTACTGGGGATCCAGCCCTAAACCCAGGCATGTGCCCTGATTGGGAATCGAACTGTGACCTCCTGGTTCATAGGTCGACACTCAATCACTGAGCTGCACTGGCCGGGTTGGTTTCTGTGATTTTAAAAATTTCGAGTTTCCAGAACTGGAAGAGGTCTTCAGAAAGCAAGGTGGCTCAGAAGGAGTAGGTTAGAAGACTTCTTTTGGTCTTTTTTTCTCCCAGTTTTCCATCAAATTATTAGCTAATTGAAGTCAAAGTCAATGTTCAGTTTTTCCAATTATTTTCCAATTATTTTAATCATAAGAATGATGATGTTTTACAAATAATGCACAATATACAAAATAAAGATGAAAGTTACCCTCATAGGACTGCCACTAGTCCATATGATATGTTTTGTGTGAATTAGAAAAAGCACTCCTGCTTCTGTCAGAAAATTTTATAACATTAAACATACAAATCCACCATAAAACTGTAAAACCGTCCTATGCTCCTCTACATACCCACATGAGGCCACCCAGCCTTTGCATGCCTCTCTTTAGCCATTCCCCTCCTCAGAGGGGACCAGATCTTTATCTGTCCACAAATTTACCTACATGTATGTATACATATGCATATATAGACACATTTACACACACACACACACACACACACACACACTCATATGGAGAGAGAGGAGAATGAAGAGGAGGTTTGTAAAAATGGGACCATATTTTACAGTTTGGTCACTTGCTTTTTATCCCTTGACCATGTGTCTTGGATACAATTTTCTATCAGTTTATGCGAATTGATCTCATTCTTTCTAGTGGCTTCACAGTATTCCATAGCACGGCCGTACTGTATTTAACCATCGTTCTGTAGAAAGACATTCAGTTTGTGTCCACTGTTGTTTTATTACATACAATGATGTAACATGTATGGATATTCTAAAGTATAGGTTCCTAGATCCAGGCCAAAGGATCTATGAACTTTCCCATTTTTCTAGATAATGCAAAATTGTCTCCCAAAAGTTTATGCTGAGTTATGTTCCTGTTTCTCCACATTCTTGCCAGCAGTTATTATTAATTTTTTACATTTTTACCAGTTTGATGGAGGAAAAATGGCATCTCATTAAAATTTTTCTGATGACTACGTGAGGTTGAGCATCTTTTTATGTATTTATCAGCTACTAGTTGATAAATAGTTGATAGCTTTTTCTCTGAAATGCATGTATTTATCCTTTGTATTTTTTAATTGACTTGTTTAACCTTTAATATGTATTGCATTATAATCATTTATTACCTTATTTTGTTTTCAGCATACATTCAACTCTTGTTAACTGCATTGGAAATAAATGATGAAGGATGAGTGAGAGAATGCAGTCAATTAGAAAGATTGCAGCGTTTTGGAGTAGAGAGGAGTCATGGACATTATGTTGTCCAAATGCCTTCTTTCACAGATGAGAAAATTAATATTGCAAGAGGGCAAGAGATGTCTCATAGCTGGTTTGTGGCAGGTCTGAGAATTGGTTCTAGTTCAAGTATTTTTTTTCTCTTGTCTCCCCTTCATTAAACAGTGGTTATGAAGAATATCATTGGTTATTCTTTTCTGGGTTCTATGTTTTCCAAGTAAATCTCCTTTGATTTAGCAGAAAGCAAATGCAAACCCATCTATCAGGAGGAGAATATAAGCTGTGGTATTAGTCACATGGGAATGGCTCTCTAGAGCTCTGTTACCAGGTAAAGCCAGATAAAGTTTCTTAGACATATCACCTAATAATATAAGTCAGTTTTGTGGGTAAAAGGGCATCAGTAGAAATCATCTGATTTAAGAACCTTCTTCCTGCAGTTCTTTAAAAAGTACTCCACGTGATCTAGGGGTGTGTTTTATGATGTGAAACACTGTGGTTTGCAGAGTAGACTGCATGCAAGCCCCCTTTTAAGGAAAGGAAGAGTATGAAAGGTCTGGTGAGTCAGTCTTCAAGTCAAGTTAGAGATTAAAGCTGGACCCACTTCAGACCTGCACACGAAGACAAAGAGTTCCCTCAGAGCTGAGAAGAGAGGATGGGGTGAGAGTGATGGAAATACGGTGTACTGTATACATGGCTGGGAATTTGAGGTGGATGAATTTTCTTGGTTCTCACATAAAATTACAAAGAAGGGAGGCGACATAGACAAGACTAGAAATGTTCTTGTGTCTGTGTACCATACTGCCCAGGGTAACCTGGGTCTGCCTTTCCTGCACACATTGGGCAAGA
>NW_006292686.1:968610-983819 GCF_000327345.1 Myotis davidii | reverse complement strand
TCTCCAAATCTTAGCTATGGTGGATTGTGCTTCTATGAACATAGGGGTACGTATATCCTTTCTAATTGGTGTTTCTAGTTTCTTGGGATATATTCCTAGAATTGGGATCACTGGGTCAAATGGGAGTTCCATTTTTAGTTTTTTAAGGAAACTCCATACTGTTCTCCACAGTGGCTGAACCAGTCTGTATTCTCACCAGCAGCGCATGAGGGATCCCTTTTCTCCACATCCTTGCCAGCACTTGTCGTTTGTTGAGTTGTTGATGATAGCATTCTGATAGTATCTCTCATTTGATTAGTGACTTTGAGCATGTTTTCATATGTCTCTTGGCCTTCTATATGTCCACTTTTGAAAGGTGTCTATTTAGGTCCTTTGCCCATTTTTTGATTGGATTGATTATCTTCCTTTTGTTAAGTTGTGTGAGTTCCCTATAAATTTTGGAGAATAGGTCCTTATCAGATATGACATTGGCAAATATGTTTTCCCACACAGTGGGTTTTCTCGTTGTTTTGTTGATGGTTTCTTTTGCTGTGCAGAAGCTTTTTATTTTGATGTAGTCCCATTTGTTCATTTTTGGGAAAGAGATTTTTTATCTAAATCCTTGTCTGTGACATGGGGGCTGGAGGCCTCCTGGAGTCCTCAGCAGATTCCAGACCAACCATCTCCTTTCCCTAAGTCATTGGCCACCAGACTATCCTAGAGCCTTATGATCATTCAACATCCGCTCAGTGTTTACATTTTCTCCATTATAAGATGGTGATGATTACCATTAATTATAAGACAGTCTGCTTGTTTGAATTAGCTTCTAAATAAGATTGTATAGTGGGGTTGGTTGATATGCTTCTTTTAATCTATAAGTTTCCCTTTACCTTTTTTCCTTGAAATTTTTAGAATTTTTGACTTGTTTTGAAGAAACTAGGTCCTTTTCTTGTGGAGTTTCCCACAGTTTTAATTTTGTTGATCACATCCCTAGGGTGTTGTGGACCATGATGCTCTGTCACTTATATTTCTGAACCTCTGAGTTGGTGATGAGATTTGACCACATCCGAGTTAGATTTTTGGGAAGCACACAACCTACCTAGGAAGTGACCTTGTCACCTGTCTAACCTCACTTACCCTACTCCTTCTTGCTTACTTTGTTTCTGGCCCCTTTGGCCTTGAACATGCTAGGCACATTGCCTCCATAGGGCTATTGCAGGCTGTCCTATCTGTTTCTCACCTCCTTCAAGTCTTGGCTCAAATATTCTTTCCTTGGCATGAGGTATGCCATGGCCATCTATATCCTCAGACCAGAACTTCTGGTTGTAGGAAGGTGCTTGGCACATGGTAGTGGTCAGTATATAGGCATTGGATGAATTAAAGAAAGGGGAGAACTCTTCTTCCAATTCTTACTCTACTGTGATGACAATAGCAATAATAATTTACACAATACCCATTCTATGCCAGGTGTGCTATGTGCTAAATGTCTAGCTTATTTCATTCAGAATAACATAGGGTTGGTTCTATTATTAGCAGCCCCTTCTACAAACAAATGTCGTGGGCATGGAGATGCACTGCCAGGTCCTCCTTGAAGGGAAGCTTGTACTTCCAGAGAGGGAAGGCTGTCAGCAGACAGCCTCCAGCAGTCAGTCTCTTGTTCAGTGTCATGTCTATTCTGAGCTGTTTACATAGATGATGGATCCAGGCAGGAGTATAAAGGCCTGGCCACCCTGGCCTAGAAGGACCAACTCTGATGTATCATGTATGCTCCAGATTTCCCCAGGGGGCTGGCTGAGGCTTTGTTGGAGTTTTGCTTCTCCCCCCTCTGCCCAACCTCGATTCCTCCACTTCCTCTGTCTGCAGGCGTTGATTATTAAGAAATGCCCACAAGCCAACTCCATCTCAGCATCTTTATACTGGAAACCCTAACTTGTGATGCCAAAGAAACAAAAGTTTAGAGAGTAGTTAACCTGCCCCAAGTCACAGTGTGGTGGGCGGTAAGGCAGGGATTTTACTGAGCTGTGGTCTCTTTGGTGTGATGTGCTGTTTCTAGAGGTACAGCACACCTCCCCAAATCCTGAATGCAGGGAAGGACCATCAGCACTGTGGTTCAGCTCTGTTCTGGTTTTCAGCTGTTTTGGTGAGGCAGCCTGTCAACATCTAACATGTTTCCATGTGAAACTGGGCTCTTAGTCACAAATGGTTAACTACATTGCATTGTAGAAAGACAAGTTATAGATTTCCTGTTTAGTAACTAGGAAAGGTTCAGCAAGGAGCTCAAAGTGTAATGCCTTGAAGGAATGCACTGTTGGCTGAAGAGTCAGTGGGAAGAGGGCTGGGAAGATGTTAAAAGAACAGAGAGGGGCCCCTTTGTGAATAGCCTAGAAATCTAGCAGAGGACCCCATCCTTGGGCAACTGGTAGCTTCTGAGCTTCTTATGGAGTCAGTGATCTGATAAAAGGGATGCTTTAGTGAGATAAACAATGCGTGGAATGGGCTGGAGGAGGGGGAGCCATGTTAGGCCAGGAAAATAAGGGAGCAGTAATGTGGGCTTGACCTAGGTTGGGGACATCAAGATGGAGAGACAGAGACAAAGTAAAGAGACACAGTTAAAGGAAAAATAACATGGTTTTGGAGTAGGGGATAAATAAGGTAGAAGCAAATGAAGATGACTTCTGTGCCATTAAACTTGAAAACCTGCTTAATTTTACTAGTAATTAAAGAGATATAAATCAACACAGCCATTTGGTTCTATTTTCACCTGTGACAGTGACATTTTCATTGCTTCAGTGAGAGTGCCTGAGCTTTTTAAGCTTTTGTAAAAGTTCTCCAGTGGGATCAGTATATCCTTTTCAGACAACTATGTCACAATTCTGATGAGAAACCTTAAAAATGGTGGACTCTGATTTCTTAATTTCAGTAAATTATAGGGAATGAGAAGAAGACGCGAAAGGGCTCACATTTCATAAGGTGGGGCTCCTCATGAGCCTCGGCTTTCATCCTTGGAGCTTTTGGTGTCTTCAGGCCCATAAACCTAGTGCCTTGTCTCCTGGCCCCACAACTGGGTTCCTTCCCTGTAGCTCATAATATTGGTTCCTTACTTTTCTTTTCTTTATTTTTTTTTTTGTGCCACTGGCATCATTTTGTAATCTGTTTCTTCTTTCCCTCTAGACCAGAGGTTCTCAACCTTGCTGATGCCTCGACCCTTTAATACAGTTCCTCATGTTGTGGTGACCCCCAACCATAAAATTATTTTCGTTGCTACTCCATAACTGTAATTTTGCTACTGTTATGAATCGTAATGTAAATACTTGATATGCAGGATGTATTTTCATTGTTACAAATTGAACATAATTAAAGCATAGTGATTAATCACAAAACAATATTTAATTATATATGTGTTTTCCGATGGCCTTAGGCGACCCCTGTGGAAGGGTCATTTGACCCCCAAAGGGGTCGCGACCCACAGGTTGAGAACCGCTGCTCTAGACTTTGAGATCCTCAGGCCAGGAGCTCTGCTGTGACCATGTGTGTTTCTCTCGCCAAGCATGGAGAAGGAATCAATCACATATTTGATGAATAAATGATTCAAGGCTAAGTAGTGAGCCATGGTTTATTTTCAAGTCAGACTGGCTCCTGGACTTCAATACCTGCAAGCTACAGGTATGTGTGCTTGAGGGAACCACACAGGGAAGAATTGTCCCTGCAGCTTTATCTGGTTTCAGTCATGACTCCTAGAGCAAGGACTTCCTGATTCCTTTATTCAGCACTGGGATTCAGCCCCTGGGGCTTTTTCCATGTTTCTTAAGAAGATATACATTCTCCTGGTCCTGTCTGGATTCTGCTTCAGGTTCAGGTGGAACTCCTTTTGGGCTCATTTGTCACAGAGGGAAAAAGATCCCTTCAGCTCCCCAGGCCTAGGGCGGGTGTTTCCCAGGTGGGACTCAACCAACCCTTTCTTCTTCCTTTGGCCTTCCTTGGCATATTTGGGCTCCTCTTTGATCTATCACTTCATGGACACTGCAGGACCCTTGAAGACTCCTCCCTTGTCTACCCAATAGCAATGAACTCATAACAACCTTTTACTAAGAGTTCTCCAGCTCTGAGCAGCCAGTCTGAGGGCTGTGGAGGACATGGAGGCGGCAGGCAAAGACCATGTGCTTGTGGCCTGGCCAGGAAAGAAACCAGGGCAGCCTGAGAGTTGGAAGAAGGATGAGATCAAGGGGAGATTTCCAGCTGCAGAGATTTGTCCATGTGTGAGGTTAAAAATCCCTGTCAATGAATATATTGAACTCTGGCTATGTGAAAGCCATAGGGCACAGTGATAGGAGCCAAAGGGAAAAGTAAGCAAGCTGGGGGTGAGGATGAAAAGGGGATGGGGATGTGAAAATTCGGTGGATAGACCAGGGTTGGGGAGCAAGTGGAGAGGCTGAGATGAGGCAGATAGTGTGGCAGCAAGTGCCCCAGGAGACAATGTTATGGAACAGCAGTGTGGTTGGCTGGTAAGGTGTTCCAACCCTGGACCCACATCTGTGAAATTAAAAAAAATATACTGATATGGGCTTTCCCCCAAGATTATCTAATATAATGTGCCAAATAGTTAAGAAGGATTGCTTCAGACCTAGGAGAGGGGTGGCATTTCTTCGGGAGTTGGGGAAGAGAAGGCAGATGGAGAAACTTGAAGATAGTAGCACATGATATGTTATGTTTTCTTGGTTCTTCTAATCACCTTTCTCAGACCCTGAAGTGCAGATAAAGCCCCTGGGGGTCTTGCTAAAATGCAGGATCTGATTCTGTTAGGCTGGGTGGGGCCCAGGACTCTGCATTTCTAACACACTCCCAGGCAATATCATTGCTGCTGGTCTACACTTAGGTTATCGAGGACTAATGTTTACAAAGTGCTCTCCTGTTGACCATCTTGTGCATATGACTTATGATATGGCCGATGTGAGGTACTTACCATCCCGATTTTACAGCTGAGGAAATGGAGATCAGACCAGTGAAGTGGAGCCGAGAGCGGCCTGGACAGCAATGTTCTGTGATCCTGCTGAGCACAGGGCCGGATCCTTGACCTCTGCTGCTCACTTACCCAGTTTCCTCAGCTCCCACAGCAGAATTGCTAGACACGGTCTCCCAATGCCAAGCGCAGGGCCCATTATTGTGACCCTCGGCAGCATTCTCAAAGACACGAGAGGACGTTAGTAATGAAAGGGAGAGTGAGAAGGAATGGGAGCTTAGGGAGAAAGAAGGGCATCTAGAGATACTACTATGGGAAATCAGCCAAGGGACTGGGAAAGAGGCCGAGCAAGGGTGGCAGTTAACCCCCTGGCCTTTATAACTTGGCAGTGGAACAGATCCTTCTGTTCCATTGGCGATGTCTCCAGCCATGCCCCAAGTGGAAGCCGAGAAGGCACATGGTGGATTGAGAAAGTTTATAATCTAGGAGAGGGATTCTCGTGCTGAGAGTGCAACAGAAACACCTAGGGGGCCCTACCCCAGAATCTCTGGCTCAGGAAGTCTGGGATGGGGCCTGAGAATGTGCATTTCTAATGATGGTCCCCTAGATGGTCTGGGGATCTTGCTTTGAGAACCACTGGTACAGCACCTGGCCACAGACCCCCTGAAGGTCAGTGAGGTCAGCTAGAGCCAGAGTGGGTTGTTTATTCAAGTGCCTTTTAGTGATGAAGTCCAGGGTGTGAACTTTGAAAAAAGGGGAAAAGGGCCCTAGTCGGTTTGGCTCAGTGGATAGCATCGGTCTGTGGACTGAAGGGTCTGGGATTCGATTCCAGCCAAGGGCATGTACCTCAGTTGCAGGCTTCTCTCTGGTCTGGGCCCTGGTTGGGGCGCACTACAGGAGGCAACCAATTGATGTGTTTCTCTCACATCAATGTTTCTCTCTGTCTTTCCCTCTCTCTTCTGCTCTCTCTAAAAACCAATGGAAAAATATCCTTGGGTGAGGATAAAAAAAAATAGAAGAGGGGAAAGAACAATTTGATGGACTCAACTTGCTATAAGTTGGCACAGTCTGAGCAGGTTCTCTTGTTCACCTGTTACATCTGTTGGTACTGGAAGAGGTTGCTGGGTCTCTGAGTGGTATTGGTGGCCCCAAGGACATTAGGCATTTTTGAGGGAAGTTCAGCTTCTTCAAAAGTGGAGAAAAGAAAGATGCAGCAAAAAACAAGGTTTTGGAGTTTGCCCTGATAAAGCAGCTGCAGAGGGTTTGTGCACACCAGCATGGCAGACGGGCCTTGTGGGTCAGGGGTGCAGGAGGAGCCCACAGAGGGCAGGGGAGGACGGAGGAGGGAGCCGCACAGAGCACCACGTTATCATGGGCGGGCCAGGGGCAGATCAGGGTGATGGGAATTTATCACGAATGTAATGCTACTGTCCACTTGCAGGCAAGTGGTACTTCAGATGCCTTGCCCCCCCATCACCGCATCTGATCCTCCAGCATCTCTGTGAGGATGTGGAGCAGGTACTATTGCTTTCAGTTTACAGATGAGGAAATGACCAGAGAGAAAACATGGAACTTGCCAGAAGAGGCTGAGACAGTTGCAGAGCTGTGCTCTTCCCGTTCTGGAGCATCGGCTGTTTCTGGGCCGCAGAATGGGCCACCGGCTGTGTGCTGAGTCAGGCCTGGGCAAGCCTCAGTGGACACAGTGGGATGGGGAGGCTTGGCCGTGGCTCAGGGATGGGCTCGGTCCCTGGAAAAGATCCTTGCTGAGTTAGTCGGGCTATTTCAGGTGGTGAAAAGCAGAGACGAGGGCGGACTGCCTCAGGTGCTGGGGGTTTGGTGTAGGGATACCCAGGGAAGGAAGGGAGGTGGGGACATTCTCATAAGCCTCATGGAGAACAGAACGGTTGTACAAGGTCTAGTGTTGCTCTAGCAGCCAGTGGTTCTTCCCTTGAAACTGGGGAGCTGGACGCCTGGCTCCCGCCATGAATCTCCCACCGTCCAGCACTTCCACTGTCTCTGCCTCTGCTCTCTTGCTGCTTCAGACAGGCTTTTTGTTCTGCCTCCTTGTGGCCCCTCTGCTGCCATTCCTTGTACTGCTCTCTGTGTCCTGTCACCACGCTGCCGCTGTTGATTCTGTGTGTACTATATTTAGAAGTCCTTAAGAATAAGGACGTAGTTTGAGACTGGACAAGGGGATGGGTCACCACCTACCTCTCAGGCTTGTCTACAAGGTGACTACTTTGGGGGAAGGCCTGGCACCTGGCTCAATAAGCAGAGCTCAAGGCGGCAAGGTGACCTGGTGTAGAGCAGGTGTCCCGAGCTGCCGTGGGCCTGGTGGGCCCTCAGAGAAGCATGCCCCAGAACTTGCAAAAGCAAAGAGAACCCCTGCCTGAGGGGGTTTTGAGACGAATTGGGATACTAAGCAGATTTCCAGAAATTTCCAGAATATCCAGACAAGGGGAATGAGATGAGATTTCATCTTTCAGAGCTAAGATGTAGGGCAGGGCTGTGGTGTCTGGAGCAACCCACAAACTCACAACTGGGTGAAATATTAGACAGTTGGGTGAGGGAGAGGGAGGTGATGATAAGTGTCAGCAGGTTGGGCTACAGTCTTAAACCCCTCCTGCCTGGGTGTGTGTGTGGGTGGGTTGGGGGTGGGGGGGAGGAGGTTGATCCTGGATACTAGAGCCCAGCTGGGCTTGCAGGGAAGGGTCTATAACAGTGGTTCTCAACCTTCCTAATGCCAAGACCCTTTAATACAGTTACTCATGTTGTGGTGACCCCAACCATAAAATTATTTTCGTTGCTACTTCATAACTGTAATTTTTCTACTGTTATGAATCGTAATGTAAATATCTGATATGCAGGATGTATTTAGGTGACCCCTGTGAAAGGGTCGTTAGACCCCCAAAGGGGTCGTGACCCACAGGTTGAGAACCGCTGGTCTATAAGCTTCAGTTGTGAGAACAGGCAGGCTGGGACAGCCATGGACCGACAAGGCCATAATGGTCAAGTGAAAATGATGGAAACACCATGTCTCCTGGGGAAAAGGGGATTTTACACAGAACATGTTATTGGGACCTGTTTTTAAATGCAGAGAATTCCATTCTCAGTTTCAATGCCCAAATGCTGGCAAAGCATCCAATCCGTCAACACATTGCTAACCCCACTCCTGAGGGAATTCCCACCCAGGTGTAACTAGGTTTTGTGGTCAGATGCCACAGGAGAGGGTACAGGAGGGGCAGATGGGTGGTGAGTCCCCTGAGGATATCCTTCTAGGGGCTGAAGGCTCACTAGCCAGCTCTCCTGTTCCAGGGCTGCAGGCATGGGCTTGAGGCTGAGGCGGGAGTGAGCCCCATGGTCTTTGAGGCTCCTCCTCACTCTGACGCTGTGTGGCTTAGACGTCCTGGGTGCTGGCTCTGCCAGGCCTCCAGTCACAGGGCTGCCGCTCCCTCCTCCCAGGCGCAGGAGGGGCCTCCGGAAGACAGTGCTGTTGGCCCCAGAGGTAAATTCTCATTTAGAGTGCATAGCTGTCGGAGTAAAACACTTCAAAGCAAACACAAAGACAGTATAAGAATGTGTATGCGGTAGCTACTTCTCAGTAGCCTCTTCTGCCAAAGCGAACTCAAGTCAAAGCAAAGGTATTCTTTAAAGTCTCTTGGAGGGAGTGACTGATATGCCCCTCTGCCTTCGGCCTGTGGAGGATGAACTCCTAGTATCTCCTGCCCCCAGAAAAGAAAGGAGGGAAAAAGTCTCTTTGCCTGTGTTGGTATGCTCTCCTAGAGGATGATCTCCTGCCTGGGGGATAGTTATTGGTGCCCCCGTCTGCCTTCCCCTGCGAGGCTGGTTCTCTAAGCAGGATCCATGCCTTTCAATATTGACCTCACTTTGCGTTTGCCATTCTGCATCTTCTGTATCCATCATGTCAGTGGACCCTCACTGTGTGTGTGGGGGGGGGCGGGGGGGTGCAGTGGGCACTACCATTATATACTTGTTTGGTAGGTGAGGATTAAATAACTTGCCTCAGGTAATAGGCAATAATGATTTTGAGTATCCTAGACTGGGTTTGAATCCTGGCTCTGCCTGCTACTCCCTGTGTGGCCTTATGCAGTGTATTTCATCTCTCTAAGCCTTGTTTTTTTCCACCTATGAAAAGAAGATAACATTTACCTCATAAAATTACTGTGAGGCTTGAGATAGTTATATATCTCTTTTAGCACAGTGCCTTTCACATAGCAAACGCTCAGTAAATACTAGGCATTGTTACTGTGAGCAGAGAGCCTGAGTCTTGTCCCTTTGTCATGTAACTCATTATTACTTATTAGCAATTATTATATACTATGTCTGTGTTACATGTTTTGCCCCAGTTAATTTCCACAAACTCTGTGAGTTTCCTCATCTCAGAGATGAGGAAATGTAGACACATAAATGTTAAGTCCTTAACTGAGGTCACCCCGCTGTTAAGTGGTCCAGCCAGTAGTAAGTCCGTGTCTCACTAGTGTGCATGCCTGCGCTTGTCACATTGTGCTCAGCTGCCTGTCCAGGTTTGTCATGCTTGCACTTCCCATAGGGCCTGAGCTCAGTCCTGGATACAAGGTTTGACAAAGATGACGTTTAGGCTTTGCCCAAGTTAACTGGACAAACTTTCACCGTTTGGTTTAGTTGTGAGTGCCCAAGAGCACAAGGGATCTATGAGTTATGGCTACAGAAGAGTCAGTGGACAAGCTCCTGAGCCTTCTTCCCCCAAGATCTGTGGTCATTTCAGCCCTCAACATGTGAGCCATCTCCACCTGCTGGGCTGAGGGCTGGGCCACATCTGTGAGCCTGGGTCTACCCACTTTCTTGGGAGGCAAGTGGCCACAGGCAAAAATGACGAGTTGGGAAATTAAATTAGCACAGAAGCAACTCCGATTTTTGGAATATGTAATCTGTCTTTAGAACTCCAAACTTTGAGATGCAAATATTTAAAAGATTGGGTGTAATTCTGTTCTGTCATTTTCAATGAGATGTTCAGCAGCCTGTGAGCCTGTTTTCTCAGCATGTGGTTTTGCTCGTGCACATGGCCTTAGCGTGGAGGATGCACAAGCAGTGCTTGTTGAATCCAGGAAAATGTAGCCTTGCCTGCTTATATTTTTATTGTGCTAAAATATAAATAACATAAAAGTTACCCTTTAAAAGATATGTTTTTATTGATTTCAGAAAGAGGAAGAAAGGAGAGAGATAGAAACATCGCTGGTGTTTCTATCAATCAATCATCAATCGGTTGCCTCCTGCACACCCCCTACTTGGGATCGAGCCTGTAACCTAGGCATGTGCCCTGACTGGGAATCGAACCATGACCTCCTGGTTCATAGGTCAACGCTCAACCACTAAGCCACACTGGCCAGGCTTGAACCATTTTTATGTGCACAGTTCAGTGGCATAAATACCCTCATTATGCTGTGCAACCATCAGCACCACCCATCTCCAAGACTTTTTCATCTTCCCCAACTGAAACTTGGTCCCCATTAAACACCACTCCCCATCCTCTCCTCCCTGCAGCTTCTGGCACCCACTATTCTACTTTCTGTCTCTATGAATTTGACTGCTTTGGGTATCTCATAACAGTGGAATCATACAGTGTTCGTCCTTTTGTGTCTGGCTTATTTCACTGAGCTGATGATGATCAGCCTCAAGGCTCACACATGTTGTAGCCTGTCAGGATCTCCTTCCTTTCTCGGGCTGAGGCGTGCACCATTGTGTGTAGCCATCACATTTTGTGTAGCCATCATCCCTTGACAGACACGCAGATTGTGTCCACCCTTTGGCAGTTGGTAATAGTCCTGCTCTTACTTTCAGCTATTGGACGAGGCCCCTTTGTTTCCCTTCCAGCTGCTTATTTTCATATTCTATGTCATCTTTAGCACTGAGAATGAATACTCTTTCCAGTCTCCCAAAATGGCATTTTGGGGTCCTCTTTTAACACGAAGTACTGTCAAGCCAAGCGAAAAATGATTGGAAAAATGTTTCTGACAATAAATTTGTGGAAAAGCTACTTTGCTTCCTCCTTTGAATCTTGCTATTAAAGTGCCCACTTTCAATTCCACTTCAGGGCATGAGAAGCCATTGATATTTCTGTTTACTTGCCAACATGTGGTTGGTAGGCAGGCTGTGACGGTGGAGTGGCCCTCCCGCGGGATGCGGGGCTCCGGCTCTTCTGCTCCTTTATGGCACCGCACATGTTCATTTGAGACCGGCAGCTGCCCTGCTACATCACTGTCGCTTCCATCCCTGTATTTCAAACGGAGCTTCCAAAGCCCAGAGCAGACTCCTGGTTGAGAAGTTACTAAAAAACAAAACAAAACAAAACAAAAGCCCTTAAAGAACAGCTCAGTTTTGTTGGCTCACTCTAAAATGTTTGGCTTCTTTAGGGGCTCAACCATGATGCCTCACGAACCCTCCCATCTGGGTATCTGCATTTCAGTTTCCCTTCGCCCTTCGCCCTCGGCTTGGGGTGGGGGAGGGGGGGAGTCCTGCCTTGTGCTTCATCACAGTGAAGTTATTCTGGGTCTCAAAAGGCCTCATAAATCTGCTCCCCAGATGGGAGTCTCCATAAAAGGCTCTTCTCTTTTTGCAAGTCTCAAATTTCCCTTCTATTTAAACTCAACAGATGAATAATCAAAAGGATGAGGTAAATTGTAGTATCTCCGAAATTTTTTTTTTTTTAAACAAGTGCTGTTGTGAATTCTGACCTCCGTTCTTAGTTTATGAGCAGCCACGGCTGCAGCAGGTTAGCCAGTGATGGCTCAGAGACAGAAGTCAAGGGTAAGCCCAAGGCCATTCACTCACAACAGCCTTGAGTGAGCAAATGTCACTAAGTTTCAACATTTTAAGTATCTATTTCCCAAAAGGAATTTTATACTATGAGTTTGAGTATCTGGGGGGTAGTTTACAAGGGCCTAACATTTAATTTGTCTTTAAAGATGAAAGTTAAGGGAAAGGTAGACCCAGAGGTGGAAGGCACAGGACTCACAGTGTGACCTTGGGAGTGAAGGTGACTGTGGAGTCAAGAACAGGAACTCTGGCGCTGGCTGTGGCTCTCCCTCCTCGCTCTGCTGCTTCAGGAGGCATTGGTGGTGAGTTTATGACTGGTGCTGCGTGACACCACGGGGCACTGGCTAATGACTCTGTGCAGGACTGTCCTCTCCATCAGAAGCCTCAGCAGCCCAATGCCCTTCATCCCCTCAGTCTCCTCACAGGGTAGTGGGGGCTGGGGCTGCCCGCTCCCTGCTCTGCCGCTTTGTATCAGGGATATAAAGCACAGTCCTCTTTCAAACTGTGACACATTCCCCCCGGGTCTTTCATTTTTGTTTTATTGTAAAAGTACCACATGTTGATTGAAACTATTTTAAACATAAAGAAAGCATAAAGAAAAAAATCTTAATCCTCTCCTTTTCTTCCTTCTGATTTCTCCCCATCATCACAGAATTGGATGACATTCCTGATGTTTTCCCATTTTGTAGAAATGCAAATCTCTTATCAGATTGTTTTATATTAAAGAGATGAAGTCATATTATAACTATTACTTTCCAATTTGTTTTTCACTTAACAATATATCATGAATATCTTCCCAGATCAATGTGTTGAGACTTACTTAAATCATTGTAGTTGTATAATTCATATACAAAAATTTGCTATAATTTATTCAGTCTTATAAATTAGGGACAGACTTGCCAATTATTTCTAGCTTTTTACTATTATAAACAATACTAGAATCCCACAGTGCATGAAATTTGTGCAAGGGGTGGGTGGGGGGGGTGAACCTCAGCCCGGTCTGCACACTCTCCAATCTGGGACCCCTGGGGGATGTCCCTACTGCTGGTGTAGGCCCGATACATGTGGGATCAGGCCTACACCAGTAGTCGGACATCCCTCTCGCAATCCGGGGCTGCTGGCTCCTCACCACTCACTTGCCTGCCTGTCTGATCATCCCTAACCATTCTGCCTGCTGGCCAGCTCGCCCCCAACTGCCCCTCCCTGCCAGCCTGATCGCCCCTAACTGCCTCTGACTCAGCACTGCCACCATAACTTTGTCTGGAAGGACATCTAGAAGGTCTCCTGGTCTAATTAGCATATTACTCTTTTATTAATACAGTGGAGCCTTGACTTACGAGTGGCTCGACTAACGACCCCCCCCCCCCCACGGCCCCCCCCCCCCCCCCCCCCCCCGCCAGCCTGATCTCATCCCCAACTGCCCTCCCCTGCTGGCCTGGTCCCTTCCAGTGGCCCTCCCTGCTGGCCTGGTTGCCCCCAATGGCCTTCCCCTGTGGGCCTTGTTGCCCACCACTGCCCTCCCCTGATGGTCTGGTAGTCCCCTACTGCCCTCCTCTGCAGGCCTGTTCACCCCCTACTGTCCTCCCCTGCCAGCCTGGTTGCCCCCAAGGGCCCTTCCCTGCCAGCCTGGTCACACCCAACTGCCCTCCCCTGCTGACCTGGTCACCCCCACTGTCCTCCCCTGCCAGCCTGGTCGACCCTAACCCCCTGCAAGCCAGATCTCACCCCCAACCCCCTGCCAGCCTGATCTTGCCCCTAACTGCTCTCCCCTGCCAGCCTGATCTCTCCCCTAACTGCCTCTGCCTCAGCCCCCAGCACCATGGCTTTTTCCAGAAGGAAGTCAGGTGTCCATAAGATGGCCAGTTGACCTGGCTTAATTAGCATATTACCCTTTTATTAGTATAGATTGCAACTAGTATACATATACTAGTTGTGTATACTAGTATACATATTGGGCCTGCCCTCTGCCACCCGGGAGCAGCCCTAAGCCAGCAGGTCGTTATCTCCCAAGGGGTCCCAGACTGAGTATACTAGTATACTAGTATACATATTGAAATTTTTATTCCTGTACAATAGATATTTTGAAGTGGGATTTCTGGGTATGTCCAATTTTGGCATGCATTGAAAGAGTTTAATTTAGGAAAAATAAAGCAATTCACACTGCCACCAACAATGCACCAGAATGCCTATTTTTCCACAGTCTCACAAAGATTGGTGGTGCTGTCAGTATTTCAACTTTTTGTCTGATTTTTCATTGTTTTCATTTCTAAGCCTCTGAATACTAGTGAGATTGAGCATCTTTTCATGAACTTATTGGTTATTTGCATTTTGTCTCTTGTGAACTGCCTGTCTATATGTTATTTTTCATATTTGGGGGATTTTTCTTTTTTATTATTCATTTATGTGATTAAAAGTATTAGAATGTTAACCCTAAGGTTGTCATAACAACACAAGTATTTTCTTTCAGTCTATCAATTATCTTTTGACTTGGTGTCTTTTGTCATGCAGGCACCATGATAACACGGTAAACATTTTTTATAGTCAAATCTCTCTTTTGTTTTTTGGCTTCTGAGATTTTCATTTTGCTTAAGACCGTCTCTACTTTAAGCAAATATTTTCTTCCAATATTTTCTTAAACTTTAATTGCTTATTGTTGATGTTAAAACTCAATCTCTGTTGGAATTTATTTTGTAATATAGTATGGGGAACAGGGCGTTTAATTAAAAATTTTTCCAGATACTTTCCAGTTATGCCAACATTTTATCTGAAATAGCTCATTCTCCCTTTGGAATTGATGTGCTTCTTCTATCATATAGCCAGTTCTCAGATACCCTTGGATATGTTTCTGGGCTCTCTGTTCTCTTCCATTGATCTATTTGTCTGTTCCTGTGCCAATCCTATAGAGTTTTTAATGGCTTTAACATTAGTTTTAATACATGGAAGGGCAAGCCCCTCACCACTTTGTTTTAAAACTTTGCAGGGCAATTATTATAGTTACTAGAGGCCCAGTGCACACTTGTCCCCTCAGCCCCACTTGTGCCCTCTCAGTCTGGGACCCCTTGGGAGATAACGACCTGCTGGCTTAGGGCTGCTCCCGGGTGGCAGAGGGCAGGCCCAATCCCTAGGTGCAGTCCCTGGTAGGGCTCAGAGCAGGGCCAATTGAGGAGTTGGGGCGCCGCCCCCTGTCATGCACAGAGCAGGGCGGATCAGGAGGTTTCGATGCCACCCCCAGTTACGCTCAGGGTAGGGCCGATTGGAGGGTTGGGGCACCGCCCCCTGTCACACTCAAGGCAGAGTGGATGGGGAGGTTGCGGCGCCACCCCCTGTCACGCACAGAGCAGGGCCAATCAGGGGGTTGGGGTGCTGCCCCCTGTCACGCACACAGCAGGGCCCATCAGGGGGGTTGGGTCTCCGTACCCTGTCATGCACAGAGCAGGGCCCATCAGGGGTTGGGGAGGTC
>NW_006292686.1:944742-968411 GCF_000327345.1 Myotis davidii | reverse complement strand
GTCTGGGTGAGAGGCTGAGGGCTGTTTTCAGGCTGGCCGGTGACTGAAGCTCCCAACCTCTCCTTTTTTTCTTTTATTCTTGGATTTATTTACCTTCCATGGCTGTCACTGGAACTGAGAACCAGCTTTAGCTCTGAGATTCGGCTCCAGCTCTGAGATCTCGGCTGCTGAAACCAGGGATCTGGTTTGTTTGGCTTCTATAATTGAAACACTGTTGCAACTCCAGCTTGGCCGGCTGGCTGAAAGCATGGGGTTTGTTTAGCTTCTATAATTGCAACATAGTTGCTAAGAGTGCAAGCTAAGAGCACAGGAGCAGTAGGCAGGGAACCTTGGCTTCCTTCTTCACTGGAGCAAGTAAGCCTCCTGTTCGCTTCAGCTGCCTGGCTGCCAGCCGCCATCTTGGTTGGCAGTTAATTTGCGTATCATCCTGATTAGCCAATGGGAAGCATGTTGGAGGTATGGTTAATTACCATGTTTCTCTTTTATTAGATAGGCTAGTCCCATGGAAATGTTAAGATCCTCTTACCTAGCATGTAAACATTTTCCTGGTATTCTGATTGGAATTCTTAATAAATCCTTATATTAATTCTGGAAGTTATATATTATTTCATTGTTTTCCCATCCAGGATTATCTTGTTTTATGTCTTTTAGTAAAATTCTATAGCTTATGTAAAGTTTTATGTTTCTTGTTACATTTATTCAAAGATATTTTCCTCCTCTATTATGAATATGATTTTCCTTTTTTCAATAATAAGATTTTTAAATTAATTAAATTAATTAAATCCTCACCTGAGGATATGCTTTTTAATTGACTTTTAGAGAGAGAGGAAGGGAGGGAGGAAGAGAGAGAGAAAGAAAGAGAGAGAAAAACATCAATGTGAGTGAGAAACAGCAATTGATTGCCTCCCATACATGACCTGACAGGGGTTTGAACCTATAACCTGGGTCTATGCCCTGAATGGGAATCAAACTGCAATGTTTCTGTGTGCACGATGAAGCTTCAATCAATTGAGCCACCCAGCAGGCCAGAGCAAGACTTTATTATTTTAGAGAAGTTTTAGGTTTACAGCAAAATTGAATGGAAGGCACAGAGATTTCCCATATACATTCTGCTCCCACATATGCATAGCCTCTCCCATGATCAACATCCACCATTACAGTAGCACATTTGTTACAATTGATGAAGCTACATTGACACATTATGGTCACCTAAAGTCCATAGTTTACATTAGGGCTCACTTTTGGTCTTGTGCATTCTCTGGGTTTAGACAAATGTATAATGACGTGAATCCATAGCATCACACAGAGTATTTTCACTGCCCTAAAACCCTCTGTGTATTGCCTATTCATTCCTCTTTTACCTGACAACCACTGATCTTTTGGCTGTCTCCATTGTTTTGCCCTTTCCAGAATGCCATATAGTTGGAATTACGCAGTATGAAGTTTTTTCAGATTGGCTTCTTTCATTTAGTAATATGCATTCAAGTTTCCTCTATCTTTACATGGTTTAATAGCTCATTCCTTTTTAGTGCTGATTAATATGCCATTGTCTGGATATATTTCAGTTCACCTACCAAAAAGAACAGGTTGGTTGCTTCCAAGTTTGGGCAATTATGAATAAAGGAGATATAAATGTCCTTGTGTAGGCTTTTGTGTAAGCAAAAGTTTTTAACTCCTTTGGGTAAATACAAGGAGTGTGATTGCTGGGTTGTATGATAAGAGCATGTTTAATTCTGTAAGCCATTGCCACACTGTCTTCAAAAGTAGCTGTACCATTTTGCATCCCACCAGCAATGAATGAAAGTTCCTCTTGCTCCACATCTTCACCAACATTTGGTGTTGTCAGTGTTCTGGATTTTGACTATTCTAGTTGGTGTATAGTGGTATCTCATTGCTGTTTTAATTTTAATTTTCATTTCCCTGATGATATATGATTTGGAGCATGTTTCCATATGTTTATTTGCCACCTGTGTATTTCCTTTGGTGAAGTATCTGTTAAGATCTTTGGGCTCTTTTTTAATTGGGCTGTTTGTTTTCTTATTGTTGAGTTTTAAGAGCTCTTCGTATATTTTGGAAACAGTCCTTTATCAGATGCATCTTTTGAAATACTTTCTCCCTGTTTGTGACTTGTCTTCTTATTCTCTTGACATTGTCTTTCACAGAGAAGTAATTTTTAATTTTAATAAGTCCAGCTTATCATTTTTTTCTTTCATGAATGAGGCCTTTGGTGTTGTATCTAAAAAATTATCAGCACAGCCCTAGCCTGTTTGGCTCAATGACAGGGCATCGGCCTGCAAACTTAAAGGTCCCAGGCTGATTCCAGTCAGGGGCTGGGTTGTGGGCTTGATCCCTGTGGGGGGCTTGCAGGAGGCAGCCAATCAATGATTCTCTCTCATCATTGATGTTTCTATCTCTCTCTCCCTCTTCCCTCCTCTCTGAAATCAATAAAAATATATTTTAAAAAATCATCAGCACACCCAAGGTGATTTAGGTTTTCTTCTATGTTATCTTGTAGGAGTTGTATTGTTTTGCATTTTACATTTAGGTCTGGGATCTATTTTCAGATAATTTTTGTAAGGAATGTGGGTCTGTATCTAAATTGATTTTGTTTTGTTAATCCTCACCTGAGGATATTTTTTCATTGACTTTTTGTTCGTTTGTTTGTTTTTGTTTAAGAGAGAGTAGGAGGGAGAGGGAGAGACAGAGAAAGAGAAACGTTGATGTGAAAGAGATTGGTTGCCTCCTGCACGCACTCTTGCCAGAGTAAGGTATGTTCGTTTGACTGGAATTGAACCAGGGACCCTTCAGTCCATGGGCTGACGCTCTATCCACTGAACCAAACCGGCTAGGGTTATATTAATTGTTTTTCATGTGATGTCCAGTTGTTCCAGAACCATTTGTTAAAAAGACTACCTTTGCCCCATTGAATTGCCTTTGCTCCTTGTCAAAGATCAGTTGACTATATTTATGTTGGTCTATTTCTGGGCTTTATTCTCCCCCATTGATCTATTTGTCTATTCTTTTGCCAATACCACACTGTCTTGATTATGGTAGCTGTATAATAAGTCTTGAAGTTGGCTGGTGTCATTTTTTCAACTTTGTTCTCCTACAATATTGTGTTGCTTATTTTGGTCTTTTGTTTTACATAAACTTTAGAATTAGTTTGTCGATACCCACAAAATAACTTTCTGGGCTTTTTGGTTGGGATTGTATTGAATCTGTAGATCAGGTTGGGGAAAACCTTGATGATATTGAGTCTTTTTATCAGTGAACATGGAATATTTTCCCATTTATTTAGATCTTCTTTGACTTTGTTCATTGGAGTTATGATGCTTTCCTCATATAGATCTCATACATATTTTTTAGATTTGTACCTAAGTATTTCATTTTGGGGGTGGTAATATAAATGATAGTGTGGTTTTAATTTCAAATTCAACTTCTTTATTGCTGGCATATAGGAAAGCAATTGACTTTTGTATACTAACTTGTGTTCTGTAACTCCATTTTCTTTTTAAACTGGTTATTGGTAGCATAAGTAAGAGCTTTTGAATTTTGTACATTTATTATATGTAGCTACTTCATCAAATTTTCTCAATATTTATACAAGATTTAAAAAAACAGAATCTTTTACTTTTCTAGGTGTACAGTCATATACAGGGTGGGACAAAAGTAGGTTCATAGTTGTTCATATGGAAAATAATACAGTAACTGATAAATAATAACACAAGACTAAACTGTGTTTATAGGTTCACAATTGTAAACCTATTTTGCCCCACCCTGTATAACTGTTTCTGTATGTCATATCTATATAGGCTTGTTTCCTTTAACATTTATACTCAATATAGTTGTCTCATTGCATTAAGGAGAGTTTGTAAAAGTAGATTGAATGATTTTGGTGAGGGAGCCATCTATGTCTTAGTCCAGATTTTAATGGCTTCAGTATTTCATTGTAATATAATGTTTGTTGTTGGTTTGATAAATATGCTTTTATCATATTTTTTAAATTGGGACTGGCTCCTACATTTTATCAAATGCCTGTTTTCTTCATTATTAATATTATTTCCCCCTCTCCAAGTAAACCTCCTCTCAAAGGGCTTCACATTAAAAGCTTGCTATTAGCTGGTAACAAAATTTTCACAGTTAGCAATCGATGTCATCCTTGGTTAACCTGAGGGATCCTCTGGAGGCCCTGGAGGGTGTCAGCTTGGAAATGTCATTTATGCATCATGGAGTGGGCACAGGAACTAGGGTGGAGGTGAGTGTGTCACTTCTGAAGGAGCTGGGAGAGCACTTAAATAGAGTCCGGGAAGCAAGGGCTGGGAGAAGAGAACTGATTACCAGCTGTCATCAATCAAAATGTCAAAGGAGCCTGTGAGGCAAGGGTGGGGCTGAGAGTGGAAAGCCAGTGAGATCCCTCATCAGGCATTGGGTAGAAAACTTAAGAAACCAGTGGAACAGATACCATTATCTGGATGTGAACTTCAGCTGAGGTCCTGGGTCAGCCCAGGTGAACAAGGTAGTAGGAAATGAAGCCTGAGGACCAGATGTGAAGTCCAGAGTAATCCCCATGGCTTAGGGTTTCTGGTTAAAGCCCCAAGATCTTGCTTCCTTATCTTCTTTTGGGTTGTCTTAAAGGCAAAGTTTGATAGACATCTGTGAATAAAATGCTAGGTCAACAGTATTAAACAGACACATGATAGTCTTTCCCAGTTATTAATGGATGCTTTCATCCTTTACAAAGGAAGAATTGTATTAAGTCAAACATTGAAAAATAATACTTAAAAAATAAAAACAAAACATTGACAAAAACTTTGATATGGAAAATATAGAAAAATGTAAAGAAGAAATGAGTAGCTAATAATCCCATCCCTTAAAGATAGCATCAATTGACCTTTTAGTGTACTTCATTCCAGTTTTTTTCTATGATTTAAGAGCATATAGAATCTATACAGACGAGTAATTCTTTTACCTTCTTCATTGTTGTTACACCATAGTATTTTCTACTTTCATTAAGGTGTATGGTCAGGGATTTCATCTGTGCTCAAGCTCCATTCCCAGTGCCTTACACAGGGAGCTTATTCGTTGAGTGACTCTATTAAGTCATTAAAATGTCTTTGTGTGGGAAGAATCAAGATGGCAGTGTAGGTAAATGCCTGTACTCAATGCCTCTCACAACCACATCAGAATTATAACTCAAATACACAACAACCATCATTCAGACCAAAAGCTGGCTGAATGGGAGTCCTACAACTAGTGAAGTAAAGAAGGAAGCACATTCAGACTGGTAGGAGGAGGAGAAGGCACTAAACTGGCTGCTGACATCCATATGTGCCGTTTTTTTAAAAAAATTCTATTTTTATTGATTTTTTACAGAGAGGAAGGGAGAGGGATAGAGAGTTAGAAACATCGATGAGAGAGAAACATTGATCAGCTGCTCCTGCACACCCCCTCCTAGGGATGTGCCCGCAACCAAGGTACATGCCCTTGACCAGAATCGAACCTGGGAACCTTCAGTCCACAGGCCGACACTCTATCCACTGAGCCAAACTGGTTAGGGCTGTGCCGGTTTTTAATCAGGAGGGAGATCATCTCTGTGGAGACTGCCCATGAGGAGTAAGGGGTCTCAGCATCACACCAGATCCCTAGCCCAGGGCTCAGAGCTGGGAAGAGAAGTTCCCATAACTTTGGGCTATTAAAAACAGCAGGATTGTGGCTGAGTGACACAGAAGCTGATGGAGAACCAGGTGTTCCTTTTAAAGGGCCAGCACATGAACTTATTCGGACTCAATCCCTCTGAGCACCAACATCAGATGGGGGATTCAGACACATATGGATAGGAACTGGATTGTTTGGCATCTGGACAGAAACTCTGGGGTGGCTTTCTCCCAGACAGGGTGCTCGCAGGGGTCATTATTCCTGTGCTGGGACCTCCCTCATCACAGAGCTGACTGGCAGTGATATAAGAGTCTCCATAAGCCTGGCCTACACTGTTTGCTGTGCCCTTGTGATTCCCTGAGTCCCCACCCGACTCCACCCAATTTTTAGCTCACCCAAGCTATTTTCAGCAGCTTTTCCCTATGAATGGCCTGTCCTGGCTCAGGCTTCAAACTTTCCTAAAATCTCTCAAACAAGGTGCAACTGGTGTTAGTGTGCCCCAAATTTATTAATAAAAGACCCAAGACCTGGCACTAGGACCAGCACATCTTGCTTTACAGCTTTGCCTCACCTGGGAACTTCCAAGCCCAATACAAATAGCAACCATCTGAAGATCTCTCTGTAGCTCTTGCCAGGTGGCCCCAGGCATGGCTGACTTCGCACCTCTCTGGAGGCCCTAGCCAATGCACCTGGTGGACAGCTTCAGATCATAGTAGATTACAACTACACATTCACAAGCAATACACTCAAGAGGCAGACTCAGTGAGCACCAAAGCCCCTTTGAAGCAAGTTCTGCTCCACAGGGGTGTGTCCTGCACAGCAGCTCTCCCACTGTAGTCACAGCTGGTCCTCACAACCAATTGGCCTGGAGGTCAATTCTTCTAGTAATGCCAACAAGGCTTAACTACAAGACTACACACAGCCCACACAGGGGCACACCTAAAGTTCCCAGCTCAGGTGACTAGGTAGGCTGAGCCACTGGGTCCTATAGGAAACCTACTGCACAAGTCTACTCTACCAATTCCAGGAAACATAGCAGCTTTAACACATAGAAACAAACACAGGGAAGCAGCCAGAACATGGAGACAAAGAAAACATGTTACAAATGAAAGAAATGAAAGCAAGCAAACTACTGGATTCAGAGTTCAAAACCATGGCTATAGGATACTCAAAAGATCTTCATGAAAGCTTCAAGGGACCTAATGAGTCTTTCAAGGGTCTTAGTGAGAATGTCAAAGACATGAAAAAGGAACAGCTAGAAATTAAGCATACACTGACTGAAATAAAGAATAATTTATAGGGATTCAACAGTAGAGTGGAGGATTCTGAGAATCAAATCAATGATTTGGAATATGAGGAAACAAAAAACATCCAAGCAGGAGAGAAAAAAGAAAAAAGAATTCAAAAATGTGAAGATAGTGTAAGGAGCCTCTGGGACAACTTCAAGCATACCAACATTTGCATTAGGGGGGTACCAGAAGGAGAAGAGAGAGAAAAAGATATTGAAAACCTATTTGAAGAAATGATGACAGAAAACTTCCCCTATCTGGTGAAAGAAATAGATTTACAAGTCCAGGAAGCACAGAGAGTCTCAAATAAGAGGAACCCAAAGAGGACTACACACAACACATTATAATTAAAATGCCAAAGGCTAAAGACAAAGAGAGAATTTTATTATAAAATAATTTTTTTCCCCTCTGGCTCTATTTTTGTTCATCAGTTTATGTTGTTCATTATATTCCACAAATGAGTGAGATCATATCCCCATATGACTGTCAGCTGATATCTCAACAGAATCTATGAAGGCCAGAAGGAGTGGAAAGAAATATTCAAAGTGATGAATAGCAAGGACCTACAACCAAGATTACTCTACCCAGAAAAGCTATAATTTAGAATTGAAGGTCAGATAAAGAGCTTCACAGACAAAAAAAATAGCAAAAGGAATTCATCACCACCAAACCAGTATTACATGAAATGTTGAAGGGTATTCCTGAAGAAGAGGAAGAAGAAGAAGAAAAAAATAAAAACCATGAACAATAAAATAAACCAGGATGATGTGAAATGTTGGAGGGTATTATTTAAGAAGAAGAAGAAGAGATAAAAAATATGAACAATAAAATGGCAATAAATACATACCGACCAGCAATCAAATCTAAAAATCAAAATAAATAAACAGGAAATCTATGAACAAAATAAACTGGTGAATAAAATAAAATCCGAGGCATGGAAACATAGAACAGACTGATGAATCTCAGAGGGAATGGGAGTTAGGGGGTGGGAAGAGATTAACTGAAGATCTTACCTATGGACACAGACAGTAGAGTGGTGAAGGCATGGGGTGGGGTGTGAACCAGGTAGAAGGGGGATGATGGGGGTGGGGAGGGAGACATCTATAATATTGTCAACAGTAAAGATTTTTTTAAACATGTTTTTGTGAACATATCTTTTAAAAGGTACATGAAATTCCTCAATGGACATGCCCTAATTTACGGAAGCATTTGAGACCATCATTCTCCTTTCTCTCTGGCCACTTGTCTTCTCATGCCTCAGCCATCTGGAATCTCTAGGAGGTCTAGAATGCACTAGTTCTCCTTCTCACCTTTTGTTTCCTGCCACCCTGCCCTCCCCCCATTAGCCATAATTGCACCTTGGATAAACCTTATTGCCTACTATACTGCCACAGTGCAAAGCTCACCCTCTGTTTTGTATTTGATGTTCCCTCCACTTGTTGCATCCCACGCCTGGCTAACTTGCCCTTGTCTTTTAGGCTTCAGCTTAGCAGACACTTCTAGCAGACTGCCATGTCCCTGCCCCCCACGCAGGTTAGAGCCCCTGCCACTCAGGCCCCTGGCAGCAAACAGAGGGCACAGTCTAAATAGGTCATTGAGGAGAACTTAATGCCAGAACATATTTACAAAGGTGAAGGCAGGGTTACAGAAAACCAGCAGGGGAGGAGTGTGCACATGGAGGTGACCCATGTCTAGAACCTGCCCAACTGCATGACCCTGAATATTGCCACCTTTGCATCCCACACTCTCATGAAAGATCCTTGAAGTCAGGAACTGAGCCTTATCTCTTTGGGGGAATATACCCCAGGAGATAACTTGAAGGGGGAAATCAATCATGAGCACAGGTATATTCATAACTCTTCTGTATATAAGAGTAGAGATTAGAATCGCCCTCAGGGGAGTGGAGTCCAGCCAGCCAGCCAGGATGGCATTGTCCAGCCAGGGAAGGCTTCTCTGGGTGGGCCCTGGTAAGACCTGTGAATGGGAGCACAGGATAACAGCAACAAAAGCAAAGCCTGCGGATTACAATAAACTTGTCAAAATGTGCAGCTGTGTCCTATGTAGGAAGAGGTTAAAGGCCTATATGTTCATAATAGCCAAGAAACATGGTCAAATGTCGCATCCTTTAATTTAGGGAAAAAATAGCAAACTCCTGAAAGATTTTGTCACAAAAGTTAGTGCAAAGTAGCAACCTTAGGACCTTGAACAATACAAAACAGCTTATTTAAGGAGGCTGTTTTGGGAGGACCCACTTAGCTCTAGCCCATTTCCCCCAGCCCCGCAGTGTTCTCATTTGGTGATGAAACTCCTTTTCCAGGGTGGGGTTTGGGGTGAGTTTGTTCACTGACACACAGAAAACAGTGTTCAAAGTTTATCAGACTTTCTTGTTCACAGGAGTCCCTGAGGATCTTGACAAGATGCAGATTCTGATTCTCTAGGTCTGGGTGGGACAAGACTTCCTCTTTTAAACAGCATCCCAGGAGATGTTGAAACTGGGGTCCTGGCCACCTGCTGAGCAGCAAGGCTGTAAATCAGTAGGATCATTTGCTTGTTTGTTTCTTTACCTTTGAAAACTCCTATCTGCTGTTGCTGAATTACACTGCCGTGTCACCCATCCCCAGGTTCTGCTCTGCCTCCTGGGCCTATCAGCCAAACAGAGCAGGCTGAATTTTACTTTTTAGAGTAGGTATTTAAAAAAACAATAATTTTAGTGTGCCTAACATAAATATTATCAACTTGAGAAGGATTTTTCAAACTACACATGATTCCCACTCATTTTCTTTCTAGCCGTAGTTATTTTTATGATTACCATCTTGTGTTTCTCACACTGGTTTCATGTGAGAAACTTGAAATTCTCAATGAATCTTCCCAACTCGATAAATTCTTCACAACAATCCTGTTCGAAGGTCTACAGTGATAATGTAGAATTCCAAATACCATTGAGAGACTTAGTGTGATTCTACTAACCCACTGAGGAAATGGGCCCTTCCTTACAAGTGGTGAGCACTAGCTGTTTCCGTGATTCGCCAAGCTCCAGTCAGGCACCAGTTAGGCAGCTCTGGCTGCAGAACGAGCCTCCTGGGGGAGGAAATACCTTCCCGACTCCTGGAGCCAGGATGCATCTTCTTTTTTCAGGCATTATTTCAATTCTACTGAAATGCGCCTATTTTGCACATGTCAGCAAAGGAAACATGTCTGCTATGGTTAAAGGTCCAGGTGTTTGGGCTTTTATTCTCTATCTCTCACCCCTTTGAAAACCTATGGAGAATGTAAATGAAGTTCCCATTTACATAAGTAGCCTTTGTTGCTGATTATACTTTCTAGCTGGAGATGTAAAAATTACCTTCTAGATCTAACCCTCTGAGGATAAGCCGTGTAACTCTGCTTTATTTTTTTCTTCCCCTATTTATGCCTCTTTGCTCTCTTCCTCTCCAGAGCCTGATGTTTCCCTGGAAGTGCTGTGATAGATAGACAGGCGGGAGTGCTGCCTCCACCATGACCCCGGGCTGGCCTCTGAGAGAGGGCGAACACATCCCAGTGAATTCATGAGCGGGATGAGGAGTCCGAGGGGCAGGGCTGTCTCAGCGCTCTCTCCATGGCTGCATCCTGTCTCTGTGTGTGGCTGTGGGCATGCCGTTTAGCCTGAAGTCTCTTTGCTCTGTACTACCCATCCTCTGTAAAGCTGGAAAGCAATTCTTAAAGAATTATGGCGTCTTTGTCCTCGCAGACGTTTTGTGTTAATAGATTTGTTCTCTGGCTCCAGTTCCTTGCATTGTTTATAAGTATACACACCTCTTGCAGCTCCTACACTTGTGTGTGTGGAAACGTATACACTCACAAAGGCAAGAAATGAAATGCATCCCACAGGAAATAGACATTTGCCTGAGATGGCTTCTTTGTCATCACTCCCCTCCTGAAAAAATATCATTGCCCCCAGCCAGTTACCAGACATTTGTTAACTCATTAAAAACAACCGAGATCTGTTCAATTTTCTTATTCCTCAAGCACTACCTATGCTTCTGTCATCCCAAGCAATTAAATGTTTGTATCAACATTTGCCTTCCTCACTCTCTTTTTAAAATTTAAATACCCCTCTTGCCTCCCCTTTAAACACTCTGAACCTCAGTCTCGCAATACAGACCAGGGAAAAGCCAGGCTCAAAGACAGAAGAGGAATGTGAGTGAAGCCACTGCTGGACCATCTGCTTTTCCCTGCCATGGAAAAAGGATTTGCAGGTTTGCGGGAAGACTATTTTTAGGGGCTACTACGCTGCTAATATTCTCTCCCTGTTTGTAAAATTTCTCTCCCAGGTTGAGACTTCCACAACTCACTGTGACCTCCACAGACAATAAAGGCTCATTTGGCAACATTCTAAAAGTACGGAGCTTGGAGTAGTAGGGTCTGCTCCAACCACGCGCAAACTGTCTGCTTCTCTCCTCAGTGACAGGCTTCTCCCTGTTCCTGGAGAGGGAAGCACCTCCAGGCTTGGATGAAAGGCATCTAAGTTAGAGAGGGATGTGGAGGAAAGGGAATAAAACAAAAGTGAGATCAATTTGCATTCAGATGTTTGCATTAAATATTAATGGGGTTTGGGGGTGAGGGTAGCTTTTCCTTTATTCACACTCAGGTTGCCATGGCTGGGGTTTGCAGGGCTGGCTCTGGGAGGGGGGAGGGAGGAGTAAGGGAGGCAGGGAAAGGGAGACCTACCCCTGGGAGCAGCACAGGGCTCAAGCCCTCACTCTGTGCCCTGGCACTGTGGCCCAGACCACTAACAGCAATTTAAAGGAACTGAAAAGTTTCCAGCAACCAGAGAATGCCTGGTGGCCAATCTGTAACCAATGAAACACCCTCATGCTTTAAAAAGCAATAACTGAGTGTAGGGTCAACAGAGAACACGGTGGAGGGACAGGAAGGCGTGGCACAGTGGGAGAGCCCAGTGCAGGTGTCTGAGGGACCGAGATGACCCGGGAGCCGGAGCCGGAGCCCCTGGCAGGCGAGCTGGAGAGGCACGTGCCACAGGCCTGCCCTCAGCCTGTGGGGCTGGTAGCCTCCATGCTTTCTTGATCAAGTGCAGGCAGTCAGTGAAGGGGAGGTGTGTGTGTGTTGGGGGGTGGGAATGGGGGGGGTCGGCAACTGGCAGCCCCCTTCCCTCCATCTGTAGCATCTGTAGCATTTGAAGGAGGTCAGGAGGTTGTGCTGTTGGTGACTGTGAGGTAGCTGCTACTTTGAGGAAGGTGGGTTTGGGGATGGTTAAAGTTCTTCCCAGTGTCAGGTCAGGAGAGGCTTTCTGTCTTCTCTCTCTCTCTCTTTTCTTGGAGAATGAGGGCCTCACCAGCTGACTGTTTACTTAGCCTTCCTGCAAGGTTGGCTCCAGTCACCATGTCTGGGCCTGTCCCTGTGTTATCCTCCACAAGGGAAACTTGGAAATTTCCATCACTCCCCTCTACCCTGCACTGGCCCCTGAGGGGCTCATGATCATACAGCCAGCGGTTGTCAATCTTGGCTGCACATTAGCATCCCCTGGGCATCTCTGTAAAGTTCAGGTGCCCAGATGACACATGGACCAATAAAAACCAGCATCTCTAGGGGAGGATCCCAGGCTCAGTAGTTTCTAGAACTTCCCAGGGTGATTTCAGTGGTGGCCAAGTTTGAAAGCCGCTGGCATTGGGGTTAGGAGCACATCTGTTTGTTCAAGCTGATTCTTGGCTCTGTTGCCGGTACTAGCCTTGGGCAAGTTATTTATTGCTCTCTGCCTCAGTTTCCTCATTTGCACAATGGAATAATAATGGTACCAATAATAGCACATAGTATTGGTATGAAGATCAAATGAGTTAATATGCACCAGGAAATTGGCTGGCATGTAGCCAGCACTCTGTTTGCCATTTATTATGTACATCTGAAGAGAGACATTGCCACATGGAACAGGCAGGATGGTGAAGGAACCTGAGCATGAGTCTTATCAAAAGAAGTATAATGAATTGGAGCTGTTTCTTTTGGAGAGAGGGGGACTTTGTTGAGATATGATAGTTGTCTTCAGATTCCCATCAGCCGGAAAAGGAATGTGGCTTGTTTTGCATGACTGTGAACAGAAAGTCTCCAACAGAGCCATTCAGCAGCAAGACAGACTGTCATGGGCGTGAGTTCCTGGGAGCTGGGCTATTCAAGCAAGTGGGATGGTTTTTGGGTGGGAATGTTATAAAAGTAATCAAAATGGAACTGAGTGACTTCAGAGGCCTTCTTTAGTCTATGCCGTGCAGGTGCTAAGCACTACTACATATTAGCTATTATTAAATGCTCTCTTAAAGTGGGCAAGGACTGGCAGGGTTGCCGGTGGATAGGTGATCTAAACCTGTGTCCAAAGTTTAAGGTCAAACCAGACGGAGTCAAACTTGTTTTCAAGTCAAAGGGCAATGGAGCATGGTCTGGAGAAGAGTTGATGAAGAAGCGAGCAGGGTGTGTGTGTGTGAGTGTGTGTGTGAGTGTGTGAGTGAGTGTGTGTGTATGTGTGTGTGTGAGTATGTGTGTGTGTGAGTGTGTGTGAGTGTGTGTGTGAGTGTTCTAGGGCCTCTGCTGTAAATGGGGGTTGGGACGCCCAGAGGCCCTTTCTGTTGAATTTTGGACACAGGATAGATGGGTGGGTTGGCTTTGTTTGAGGAAGAAGGTCACAGAAGTGGACGTTTTTTGAATCGGAAGCTCTCTGCCTCAACAGTTTACCATCCACGATACCCATGGCGGGTTCCTTGCCATCCCACCCTCTTGACTCACCCTTGCCTCCTCACTGTGCACTTTCCTACTGCAGCTCATCTGCTTCTCGAGAACTCTCCAAGCCTATTTTACTTGCCTTTACTTTTTAGGGGTGAGGTGGGGAACAGCACTAGTTGTGATGTGATTTCACTAGAACTCAACTTGAACTTCCCTTTTAATTAGTTAGCTCTTCTTTTACCCTTCCATCTCTGTCTAGCCCATGGTCAGGCCCTTCCCTTGGTGTGCACTTGGTGGAGGCGTCAGCATGCAGTGGCTCCTGGGGCCCCCTCTGGCCCCCACTGCCCTTCTCCTCTACAATGTGAGCAGAACAATCTTCAGACATACTCCTCCTTCCCCGCCTCGTCACCGCATCTCTTCTCTTTGCACAGATATGCCCTGGACCTCACCACCTCACAGGAGGCGCCACCTCTAAGATCTCCGTCTCTGAATGCCCTTTGTAGCCACTGAACTGTGTCTTCCACTGTCCCATTCACTCATTCCTATTACACCTCTTCTTTGCCTGCCCTGCAGCCCTGGTGCCCTTCCTATTGCAGCATCTTGGACCCATCCTGGTTGCGTCTGTCCTCTCCCTCCCTATCATGTTTGGATTCCTTGGTTTTGGCAAAGTTCTCAAAAGTGCCCCATTCCCTTACCCTCTTGACCTTCCCCCATGTCTTCCCGGATGATCCTCTCATCTACTTCTGATCCCAAACTGCTGAATTCTGTTGAAGGGATTTGTGCACCAAAAGTAACCAGACCACTGCCTGTTCCTGCCTTTGGACTCTCGCTATGCCCTCAGCCATCTTCCTTTAACTCCATTTTTAGCTCCTATCAGATTCCCACAACAGCTGCCTCAAATCTTTTCCACTCTGCTCAAGCCCCAACTGACCCTGCTGTCTCCTCACCCAGAACAGACCACCTTCCTGGACTGGCTAAGAAACGTTCCTCTCCAGGCTACTGTGATTGCTTCTTCCTCCCTCCCTCCCTCCCTCCCTTCCTTCCTCCCTCCCTTCCTTCCTTCTTTCCTTCCTTCCTTCCTTCCTTCCTCCCTTCCTTTTCCCCTCCCTCCCCACTTCCTTCCCTCTCTTTCCTTTAATATGGATACTGTCTCATATTTTTTCTTTTACTCTGTTTTGGGGAAGAAATGTTTTTTATTCTTTCCAAGGCTAACTCTGACCCTATGCCCCTCCCTCTATCATCTCTTTTTCCTATGTGATCTTGCTCCTTTGTCACCTTTCCTCATCTTCAACCCCCATTTCCTTTGAACCCTGAGTCTTGAGACTTACTCTGATTTCCTTCACCTTAAAAACCAATCAGTAACAAAGCCCTGACTTGGTCTTTGTGCTCCCTCCCTCCTTTCTCTATCATCTTCCTCATGCTCTCAGTCCGGGTTCTATTCTCCTCCCCGTCCCCATGACCAGCCTCACTGAGCTAATGTCCCTGAAATGTGCTTGCTGTCACCTTCCTCCCTCGGAGGCAGCCTCGTGAAGTGGCGCGAGCACTGAGCTTGGAGTCAGCCACGCAGGGTTTAAATCCTGGCTGCACCCATATGTGTTATGTAATCACAACCCTCACTTGGTACATTATTAATCTTTTCAAGCTTCAGTTTCCTCCTTTGGAAAATGGATGCACCTAATTCATGAGGTTGCTGTAAGTCCTGAATGGTTATACTTGTGCCCAACACATTGTTGGCACAAAACCAAAACTATTCCCTCCCATCCCTTGTATTAGCTAATGCTACTCCTTCGTGTGATGCACCTCTGCTTTCGCCAGCTGCCTGTTGAATTTTCATCCACCCTCCAAGGCCTGGTCACAGCCTTCTTACTTCACCTGTTGGGCTCAAGCCCTCCAGTTTGTTTTCTCTCTGGAACTCATTCCTCAGTTATAGCGGCTGCATATCTGATGTATCCAGATCGTGTGTACATATTTGACCTTCATGAAATCAAAAGCCTCTGAGGATGGGAGAGTGAATTTATCTTTGGATCTCTCCACAGTACTTATCAGACCACCTCACATATGACAGCTATTCACTAAATGTTAAGTTTGAAAGAATTTTAAAAGAATTTCTTGCTTCGAGATATATTTTTATAATAGAAAAAAAGAAAGAAAATCTAATGTAATCCTTCTCACCCATTAATCTACCACCTAACCTTGTAGAATTTACAATGAAGCAGGGATTTACAATGTAAATCAATGTAAACAGCTGAAAAAAACCCCTTACTAAAGTCTATCAACTGGTCTAGCCAGAGTTTTGTGGTCCTTGTGCTACCTCATGGAAATGATTTGCCTTCAGGTCACTAAGGTCCTATTTTGGCAAGTAATTAAGCTAATACCCACTTGGTGGGATCAATGTTTTTTTTTTCATGCAAAAGAGGAAATGGCCAGACTAGCCAATATCTAAAATTCCTTCAATCTTAAACAAACTATAATTCAGTGATCACATGTTGCGAGTATGACATAATTAAGACACTCATTTCTAAAAGTGACCAAGGACACAGCTCATGTTTATCCTGTGATGTAAGTTCTTTGAGGAGCACTGTTTGCTTCAGGTGCACTAATTAATTTATATATTCATGCAATAAATATTTATTAAGCACAGATTGTGTGTGCCTGGTTTGGTGTTAGGTGCTGGGAACCCAATGATGACTCAAGCCGGGTCTCAACAAGGGTGCTGGCTGGCCTTTGGCATGTTCTCCCTGGGGAGGGAAGATGCCTGGAGGTGGGTGTGGGCTGGGCCAGGCGGGGTGGCTGCCTAGGCCAGTGGCTATCAGAGAGGACAGTCTGAAGGGATATTCTTCAGCAGTAGCAGCACCTGCCCCTCCTGGCAGGACCCACCACGCAGTAACTCTGGTTATGAGTCTCTGGGCTTGTCACATTATCTACAGGCAGCCTGAAATGCCTCCTGCTACACACATCAGCTTCCCTCCATTCATCTTTCAATCTGGAGGATTTACAAAGCTTTATACCATTAAGAGTAAGATCTCAACAGCATGCCGTATGGGAAAAACATGTTTTGCTCCTGCCCGTATACGTATTAGTGTGTAAGCTCCTCTGGGCAGGGACCCATTTCATGTGTCATGTTCACTGTGCAAGGCTTCATTCCTTCATAAGGCTGATGCTTCAGAAACCTGGGTCTATACCTCCATCTGAGATCAACATTTAGGAGTTAACACCAGTTCATGGCTAGTGGTGAGCCATCCACATTTTACAGTGGGGTACATGGGTCTGAAGCCTATTTTATGTGCCCCAAGAAACAAAGACGATGGAGGAGAGAATGCTTGTATCATTTAGCATCAAGCCCTCTTTTTGGCTAAGGAGTAGCAGGGCTGACACGTGGTCATCTTCCTCAGGGACTGGGGGCCATGGCTGCAAATCCTTCAGGGGAGCTGGAGGTTAAAATGTAGGACAGATGAGAGGGGAGGTTGTCCATCTGTGTGTTCCCTGTACCTGCTGATTCAGATGGGTGAGCCTCACTGGGGGATGGTTCACAAAGCATCCAGACTGCCTCTATGGCAGGGACATCACAATAGGGCCATCTGGAGACCGTGGATGGAAAGGGATAAGGGAAATTTCTCCCAGTTCTGCCTTGATGATTTGGGGACAGCTGATGAATCCCGCTCTTTGCTTCTCCTGGCTGAGCCCTCAACTGTGGACCCCCTGTCAAAAGCCGGCGTGAGGGGACCAGCGGGACCAGCGGGAGGCTCAGGATGGCGGCAGGTGGGCAAGGCGTGCTGGGCCCCCTCTGTGTGCGGGTGTTCCCGCCTGCGACTGGTGCGTGGCCAGCGTGGACGTGGTGGAGAAGGAAGAGGCCAGCGCCAGTGCCGTGGTTAGAATGACAGACTCGTTTACTGAGCAGGCTGACCAGGTGACCTCTGAGGTTGGAAAGCTCCTGGGTGAAGAGAAGGTGGACGCAGTCCTTTGTGTGGCTGGAGGCTGGGCTGGGGGCAATGCCAAGTCCAAGTCTCTCTTCAAAAACTGCGACCTCATGTGGAAGCAGAGCATGTGGGCGTCCACCATCTCCAGACACCTGGCCACCAAGCACCTCAAGGAAGGAGGCCTCCTGACCTTGGTGGGTGCCAAGGCCGCCCTGGACGGGGACTCCTGGGATGATCGGCTACGGCATGGCCAAGGGTGCGGTCCAGCGGCTCTGCCAGAGCCTCGTGGAGAAGAACAGCGGCCCGCGCCCGTGCTGGGGCCATCGCGGTGCTCCGGGTTCCATGCCGGAGGCCGACTGGGCTCCTGGACGCCCTTGGAGTTCCTCCTGGAAGCCTCCCATGACTGGATCACAGAGAAAAACTGGTCAAGCTCAGGGAGCTTAATTCAGGTGGCGACGACAAAGGGAAACATGGAACTTACCCCACGTAGTTTTAACTTCTCAGTGCCTGCGAGGGGCCTGCCAGAAAAGCCAATGTATCTGAGTGCCGCCGCATCTGGCCTCCTGTTTTCTGTAATCCGGTTTGTGGTTCGAGATGGTGACACCTGTTTTTCTCTCACCTAATGTGCATTTGCTTTCCTAAGACAAATGTAAATGTAAAATGTTTGTGTGAAATAAAACCGTGTGTGTGTGTGTGTGTGTGTGTGTGTGTGTGTGTGTGTGTGTGAGGTGGGGGGTGGTGCCTACAGATGGCTCCATGGTCCATCTGTATTAACCACCTAGGTTTCAGGGGTGTCTGTGTGGCCCCTCTGGATCCGGGTCATTGTGCTGCTTTTGGAACTGTTCATTTGCCCCTGACAGTGGCTGTCGGCCTGACTGGTTCAGGGATTTGTTGGCACTGGGGACATTTGGGGGCCCGAGTTATTTCTGAATGTTATGTTTCTGTCACAGATGTAGTTTTTGCAGCATTGAATTAAACTGCCTTAAAACGCCTTTTGTGGTGTAAGCAAAATCCATGGACTCTGTCAGGCATCTTTTCCCTGTGCGCTCACCAAGTGTGCGAGAGAGCCACTCGTGATTACTTGGAGTTATCTTCCTAATAAATGCACTTCATTGATTGCGTTATCTTCTGAAAAAAAAAAAGCAAAAATATAAAAGCCTGCATGAGGGGACCCAGCTCTTCATTTAGGTCCCAAAGTAGAAAGAAGTTACAGACAAAGTAGAGAGGAGGAGACAGCAGAAAAGGGGAAAGGTCTGTGGTCCTCCTGGCTTCTCTAAGTGGGGAGAGGGGGTGGGCGCAGCCACACTTACTGCTGGGAACTTTCCAAAGCAGAGTCTCCTGGCTCTTCGACAGGCATATCCCAAAATAAGGAGTCTCGATGCCTCCATCCTGTGTTTCTGACACGTTGCCTCATCAAAAAATGACTCCCCCCAAGTGTTTGTAGCAAATTTGGCTAAAGAGTCATCTAAAGCTTACTGCGCGAGTCCAGCCTGAGCAGTCCTGGCTCACATTTGGGCAGGTTAGGTTTGGCAGTCCCCAAGCCTGTTCATATTTGCTCTCCTTCTCATTTGATTTGATCCTATAATAGCTGCAGGTGGTGGGCAGGGTAGGCATTACTCACCTCAGGTTTAAAGGTGATGAATTTAAGGCTCAGCTCTATTTTCATGATGGAATCCTACAGAGTGCCACCGATGTCAAAATTATTTCACTTTATTTTTTCATTATATGATGCTGTCTGTGTAGTAGGAGGATACTTCAGTGAATGTACCACCACGGAGAGTCCAGCATTGAATTTTACAGAAAGAGAACAATGACTAGCCCAGGTTTAAATGGACACAGCTTGGGGACAGAGCAGCTGGGGGCTTATTGGTGAAGCCATGAGCCCCACCCTTGCTAGAAGGGATCACCCACCATGGTCAGCCTCGGGCATTTCTCTCATTCTTTAAGAGAACAGCTGACCCAGGAGTCCTTTAATCTCTGCCCAGCCACTGATTTAATCTGGTCCATGGACACAGAGATGACTCAGCTAAGTGAGTGCCTTGCCTTGTATCTTTGAAATCTTTCCTAGCTCCTCTCTGAGGACCAACAAGAATGCAAAGGGAACAGGACCCCGGTATCACACCTGCTAAATTTCTGACCAGCCAAAGAAAACTTTATGACCAACAGACAGTACTAGCAGCCACTATAAAGACTTTAGGATGAACAGGTTAGGTTTGGCAGTCCCCAAGGTGTGGCTTGATTTGGCCAACTGGGCACAGTTAGGGATTGAAATAAAACAGCAAGTTAGGTAGGAAAGTAAATTATCTTATGTTACCTTTCTATCTCTGGCCACTTTATTAGGTATTATTTGGATGTTGCTGAATGTATACTCACTAGGTATTGCCATGTACTCACATGAAATTTGAACTCATAAACATATGAGCATAGAAATAAGCAATTTGTTTCAATTATTATGTTATATTTTCTATTTAATATAATATAAATTTTTGGTTAGAAGTTAAGATAAACACATTCATAAACCTATGCATATGAGCATAACCAATGGACACAGACAGTAGGGGTGTGAGGACATGTGCTGGGGAGTGGGAGCGGCTGGTGAGAGGTCAATGGGGGGAAAAGGAGACTTATGTAATATTTTAAACAATAAAGAATTTAATTTAAAAAATAAATCTATGACTTAGGGCACAAAGAGATGTTTCCTATCTCTTTCATAAACTACAAAGGTGACCAGCATTTGTTCTGCTCCTCAACAAAAACGTCAGAGACTGAGCTCAGTCACGGACCACTTACAGGGAAAGGCCAGGACGGCCCACAGCTGGCAGTGTACCGACTTGGCCTGTGTTCCATGGTTCCAGGTGGATCCCATGGGTCTGGCTGGGATAGATAGCTGCTCATTCTGCATTTAGATTTGCATATCCAGGAATTGAAGCCAGCAGTTCTAACACCATAAGAGACCTACAGCAGAAAGTATTTAGATTTGGACCTCTTCCTTATATTTTCTCATTAGAATCAAGAAATCCTTTTACTACATGTGCAGTATAATGACGTGCTATGAAGACACACCCGGTGGGCTTATCATGTACTTACCACAAGGCAGTGGATGATTGAAACTGTAATGGGCAAGTGAAGCAATTGCTTGTCAAATTGTGGGGAAGGGGGCAATAGGGACTGAAGGGTCAGCTTGCATGATAGAATAAATCGGTATTGACACTTGAATGCTAACATACATTTAACACAAAATGTTTATTAATCAGTATCTATTTAATCAGATGTCAATTAGTAAGAATGTTTATATATGTCATTTTAGTAGAAGACAAGGCAAGTGATCATAAACCTTTTTTTATAAGCAAACAAATTAAAATAAACAGCAATTACCATTTTCTGAATACTTTTCTCTTGCTAGGACTTTATTTTACAAGTAGAGGCCTGGTGCATAGATTCGTGCACCCTTGGCCTGGCCTGTACCCTCTCACAATCTGGGACCCCTTGGGGGATATCAGACTGCTAGTTTTGGCCTGATCCCCACAGGCCAGGCTCAGGGACCCCACCAGTGCACGAATCCGTGTACCAGTCCTCTAGTATGCATATGAGATCTTTGGTTAATCTCTTCCCGCCCTCTCCCCTCCCCACTTCCCTCAGATTCATCATCCTGTTCCATGTTTCCATGCCTGTGCACTGAGCATCTGCCCCCTGATGGTCAGTGCACGTCATAGCTACAGGTCGAACAGTCGCTTAGGCTTTTGTATACTAGTATATAGATAAAGCCACATGGTCGATATTGTATCCATTTTACATATGAGGATGCTAAGGCTGAAAGGCTGAGTAACTTATCTCGGGGAGTCACTATTTCATTTCAAAACCCACATTTTTTTTTTCTCAACTCAGCTTCTGTGAAAGCTTTATTCAGAAAAGTCTCCTACAGGATCCATCCAGGGTCCACAAAGATTTTAATTCAATCTCGTATGGTTTTACAGGTACACCTATGTGTATGTTTACATACACATGCACACACGCACACACAGATCTATGTTCACATGTGGAATGGGTTGTAAAGAAACAGATCTACTCTTCACTGCAAGCAGAGACTTCCAGGGGGCACTTCCTTAGTTAGTCATTAAATTCTTAGGTTCTGCAAATGGGTTGTATCAGTTACATGTTATCTAGGGGGATTACTCATGCTAACCAAACTGATTGATAAAATAGGTCTTGCTTTGCCAATTAAATGTCAACAGAAGTGGTACAATTCACCAAATTTCTTTTCCACATTGGGGTGATTGTGGAAGCAAGTGTTGCAGTGGAGCCTCCATCAGCCAGGGAATTTGAGTGTTTGTGCTGAGTTGACCTGTATTGGGCAGTAAAGGGAGAGGGAAATACACTTGCTATTTAATCCACAGAGGTGATGGGGTTGTTTGTTATGTATAAAACCTTGCCTATCCTGACTGATACAAAAAATTGGCTGCTCCCTCTTATGTAGCAATGGTTAATAACTAGTTCCAAGCATGTGAATGAGAGGTACACTTGAACACAAATAAATTTATTTTTTATTGTTGACAATATTATAGATGTCTCCCATTTTCTCCCCCTTTTCCCCTCTCCACCCAACCCTCACTCCACCCCAGGCCAAATAAGGTTTTGAATGCGACCGACATTAAAATCTCCGTGACCTGTAAGCCAACTAATCACAGTTCCATTAATCTGCACACTTGCCCCTCTTTTCAGTGTGCTGGTCCAAGCCACTTCTCTCTGGATTATTGCAACATTCTCCTCGTGCTTCTCCCCTGTGTCTACCTTTGTCACCCAACCTCCTTCCTCACTCAATCCTGGAGTATACCCTTCGCAAAACTGTGTTTTTACCATTTTCCAAACTGATATTTTAGTTATCAGTATATTTGGAGCATCTTTCTATGTCAATGAAATTAATTTTTTCTCAGTGAAAGAGCCTGGCTTGAAAATCAGGGCCAGTCATTTGCCCAAGGCCCTTCCTCCTCACGGGCTGATCCCAGCGGGCGACACCAAAGGGAGGGGCAAGTGGTGACTTGATGTGCACAGAGTTAGAAGAAAAGGCACAGCGTCTCTGCAGGGAATCTTTTCGCCGGGGAGTGGTGTCCTGGTAGGTTTTCAGGTATCCTGACCCCTGGCCCAGTTCTCTGTGCATACAGTCCACCTAATGCTTGCTTACCCAGAACACGGCATTCTGGTTAACAGAGATTCATGGCACACTATTATGTAATAGGGCCATCATTGCATTCCTATGATACCTCAGGTTGTCAGAACCTAAATTAAAAAAGAATTGCTTTGATGACACTTTCATACTCACCTAATTAAATTATTTTTCTTGCAGGATTTTTAATAATAAAGATATTTTATGGATATATTTTGTTATTGAAAACTTAAGACTATAAACTGCTTCATCAAAACTGATAAAAGCAACCCTAAATATAGAGTGGAAAATAAAAATTCATGTTTTCTGATTTATAAATCAGGAAAATGAATCATAGCACAGCTCTTGGCCACCAGTAGTAAGTAGAGGAGCAAGATGGTGCCTGGACAGTGGGCCCCTACACCAAGTGTGCCTGGGACCCACACCCAGTGTTTCCGGTTCCCTGCGTGGTGCCAGTGCCTGGCTGTGATCATGTTAAAACCAAGCACAATAGGTGTAAAACTAATCATGTTCCCATACTTATCACTTTATTTTCCATTCACATGAATGAACACGTGCTGCAGGAGCTAGGTCTATACATACAGTCCCTACAACTTCTGTGAACAAACAAAAACAAAAAAAAACAAGCAAGTGAACAAAAAGAATATGCTTTTCCCCTTTCTAACGTGGAGTGTCAATCTTTACTTCAGAGTAGCCCCTCAGAGAACAGGCTGCAGGGAAGTGTACACCGTGGACGTCACCGTGTAACATGACCCGCGGTTCTCTAAGCTGTGTCTGTGTCAGGGGAAGTACCTGCCAGCTGTTAGAATGGAAGGCCCGCCAGAGTGTGTCTCTTTCATTAGGAGGTGCTCCTACAAAGCTGTATCCAGTCAGCCAGCTCTGTGAAATCTAGTGTTTCACCTGAAAGGAAGCGACTGAATGAGGTTGGAGAAAAGAGGGGCGAGG
>NW_006292686.1:939253-944714 GCF_000327345.1 Myotis davidii | reverse complement strand
AAAGAGACAGAGACAGAATGAGCAGACACGAATGAAATAGGTGGAAACAATCGATCTTCTTCTGTACCCAAACTGCAACGTGCAACAGAACATTTCCAGAAAAGCTGTAGGAACTTTCTGTCTTTGGGAAGTGCAGAATAGTCCAATTAGAAAACTACCAAAAGGAAAAAGAAGATTTTCCTCAGGAGAGAATATTCTACCTAAAAATCACAGAATGTGCAAGAGAAAGTTTACTTTTGACCAAAACTTAAGGGAGAAATGTGGCTAGTGGCAGATCTTGATATTTTTTAAAAAATATTTGTATTGATTTCAGAGAGGAATGGAGAGGGAGAGAGAGATAGAAACATCACTGATGAGAGAGAGAGAGAGAGAGAGTCATTGATTGGCTGCCTCCTGCATGCCCCACACTGGGGACTGAGTCTGCAACCTGGGCATGTGCCCTGACTGGGAACTGAACCCTGACCTCCTGGTTCATAGTTGATGCTTAACCACTGAGCCACACCTGCTGGGCAGACCTTGGTATTTTACTCCTTGTCCTGAGGAGTTTTGAAAAAGCTAGTCTTCCCTAGGCTTCTGGTTTATCAGTTACCATGGAAACGATTAACCTTATTGCCGAAGTTCTGAGTGATTTGAACACAGAAGAATGCTCACTTGAACATATTTTACCCCCAACCCCTCTTTATACATACAGCTCTGCCTCAGTAGCCAAATGCCTCCCACTGTTGGGCCACAGGTGCTGCAAACTTCTGGCCCTTCCACGAATTGAGGCGAGCAATCAGGATTGTTGTTAGGAAACTCTAGCAGGCAAATAACTCCAGCAGGTCTCAGACAAGTTGGTGTAAATTCTGGCACGGACTGGCTCACCTGTTGTGTGATTAAGTCATGGGGTTGCCGCTTGTTCCCTTTGGGACAGGGCCAGGCAGCATTTGTTCAAGGGAAAAATGAGGCTCTGTGTGTGCAGTGTGACTGTATCAATAGAAGCGGGCAAACAGATTCCGGTAGAAGAAAAGAATGAAAACGTGGGTGGTGGGATGATCCTGCAGCTGTGTTGAAAGGTGTCTTAGTCAAGGGTGGCTTGGTGGCAAGAAACAAAAACCTACTCAGCTCGAGCAAAGAGGGATTTGTTAGATGGTGTCAGGAACCAACTGAAGGAAGCAGCCTGACCTCATGGCGCTGGAGAATGGTCTGCGGCTCCTCACACCCTGGCCTGCACTCTCTCACCTCCTGGGCATGGCTGCTTCATTCCTTTTTCTTTGCAGACTGAGTCTTTGCAAGGCCTCTCTCCCATCACATGGGCCTGATGTGGATTTGGGTTGCCATGGCTCTTGGAGGGCTTCGTCTCAGAATACTCTTACAGCTTAGGTACTCGGTACTTTCTCACAGATCTGATTCTGTCAGGAATTCTTTTTTTTTTAAATTAAATCTTTATTGTTCAGATTATTACATTTGTCCCTCCCCCCCCCAAACTCCCCTCCTCCCAATTCCCACCCCACCCTCTGCCCTCACTCCCCACCCACTGTCCTCATCCATAGGTGCATGAAGGAATTCTTTAGGCAGATATCTACCATTGGTCTAATCACTTGTGGCTAGATGATGGGGTCAGAGATTAATTTCCCCTTTCTGGCTGAGTAGGTGTGGGTAGGTCCTCTGAGAAAGAGCTAAAATTGGGGGAGGAGGAGGTGGAAAGAGTAGCTGGAGGAAATGATAGATATTTGCAGAATAAAAGCTTGGCCTGGCATTGACAAATCAACATGGGTTGGAATGGACACTGGCCATAGACAGTTGTAAAGCTGGACCTGTCCTTTCTGGCTGAATACTGGTGCTGGCCTGGGGAATATGGGTCCTGAAAAGGGCAGCATGTAGAATGGCTGTGGATCCTAGAGAGGACAGGGAGGCAATGTAGCCAGGATGGGGTTAAAGGGCTGCTAAATGCATAAAGGCGATGAGTAATTGAAGGTCCTGGTGAACATGAAAGTTAGGAATTTGGAGGTTTGCGAGAATAAAGATGGCCTCTTGAGAGAGATGGCCATAGAAGAGGCTGTGATTAGAGGGAGTTGGTGCTATGCTAGACTTGGGTGAGGTCTGGGTTGTGGCCATGCTGGTATGCTGTAATGTCATATACATGAATGGTGTTATAGGCTGAATTTTATCCCCCAAAATTCTTGTGTTGAAGCCCTAATCCCCAGGATCTCAGAATGTGACTATATTTGGAGATTGGGCCTTTAAAGAGGTAACTAAGTTAAAATGAAGTGATGAGGATGGGCCCTAAACCAATAAGACTTGTATCCTTATAAGAAGAGATTAGGACACAGACATAGTCAGAGGAAACACTATGTGAGGACACAGAGAGTAGGTGGCTATCTGCAAACTAAAGAGAGAGACCTCAGAAGAAATCTACCCTACTGACAGCTTCATCTCTGACTTCCAGCCTCCAGAACTGTGAGAAATAAATGTCTGTTGTTTAAGCCACCTCGTCTGCGGTACTTTGTTACAGCAGCTCTAGCAAACTAATACAGCTGGCATGGGAAGAGAGGCATTTGCTGGCCAAGAAGCAGCACTGGGATTTAAAGAGAAGGCCAACTACACACATCTTTGCTAGTGGATCATAGCTAATGAGAAAAGGCAGGAGGAGGAGGATGAATTTTTCAGGAAGAACAAGAAGGCCAGGGTGAGAGGGGAGAGGTCTGCATCAGGGAGAGACTTCTACAGTTCATAGGGTCAAGTAATAGGAGGCAGCAGGGTGAAGGTGATGGGAGAACAAGAAGCCTAGTGTAAGTGGGCAAAGTGGGATGATTGTTAGTGTTGGGTTTAGGCAGCAGGGATAGGAGATTCAGTGCCTCATCCCATGTACAGGATGCAAATAACTGATGTCACAGAAGCATTGGGTGGAAGTAGGACAGAACTGCATTTGAGGCAGGAAAGAGTCAACACAGGCTTGGCAGGATCTTTTATTTGATGGAGAAAGCAGAGTTAAAGAAAACACATGAACACACACACACACACACACACACACACACACACGCACGCACACACCTTATTTTGTCCAAGGTGAACTCAAGGATTCTGGAATAAGAGAAATCCTAGGTCTTGTGTCAGAGTGACCCCTTGCTAGGAAGCCTGGCGCACTCCCAATCTCAATAAGAAGGCCTGGAGTCCTCTGGGGTCCTTGAATGTGACTGGACCTTAAGGCCTATTATGGTCAGACTCTGCACCCCCACTTCCCTGGGATAAAATCAGTTTCTGGTTAGATTTTTTTTCCTGCAAAATTACTAAAGCACAGAATCTCTCTGCTCTAATTCTGAGACTTAGTTTGCTGAGGGCTGATCTTGCTCAGCGGTTGGCTTCAGCAGAGGAAAGAGGGTGGGAACTTTGTGGAAATCTTTGAGAAGTGAAGGTGAAGGTTAGTAAACTGGTTCGTGCAGGGTTTGAGGAGGTGGGGAGGTCATGTCTGGTAGTTGGTTAAAAATATGAGAGTGAGTGTGTATGTATTTTGGGGATGAACCTGCAGTTCAGCTAAGCCCTATGCTGAACTTCAGTGCCTGCTGCCACAATGTAAGTAATGCCAGTAAAAAACAGCAATGTGTTGATTGCTTAATGTAAATAGATATTGCCAACACCAACAGAATGTAAACTCCATAGAAGGAAGACCGTTTCTGCCACAATTTCCCAGTGCCTATATAACTGTGCCTAACACATATTGGTGTTCAGTAAATACTCATAGTCATGGAGTTCAACTATATTGTTAAGAAACTTAATTACTCCCATCCTCTCCCAATCTCCTGTCCCCCTTCCAAATAAGCAAGCAAGCAAACAAACAAACAAACAAATAAATAAAAAGGACATCTAGAGAAAAATCACAGAAGAGAGATAGAATGGCTAAAAATGTTCAGCATCACTCAAAATCGAAGAAATGTGAATACCATTATAATTATATGCTCCTTTAGAACTAACATATATACTATTTTGAAATTAGCAAAGAATAAAAATGATAACATTGAATGCTGGTATGAGTGCGGTGAGAAATTCTCTTATATTTCAGGTGGGAGTGTAAATAGGTATAATGTCTATAAAAAGTCATTTGTCAATGTGTATCAAAAATTTTAAAAATATTTATATTCATTGACCCAGTAAGATTGTGATTATAATTTTATGGCTAAATCTTGGACCAGGTCCTATTTATTAAACAGAATTCCCCATTACAGAATGGTATTTGCAATGAAGTGGCAGTGTATTTTTAAAAAATATATTTTTACTGATTTCAGAGAGGAAGGGAGAGAGTAATAGAAACATCAATGATGAGAAAGAATCATTTACTGGCTGCCTCCTCCATGCCCCAGACTGGAGATCTGGCCTGCAATCTGGGCATGTGCTCTGACTGGAAATCGAACTGTGACCTCCTGGTTCATAGGTCGATGTTCAACCACTGAGCCATGCTAGCTGGACATTGGCAGTGTATTTTTTGAGGAGAAAATATTGGTAGTAATAGTGAGAAATTAAGACAAAAGTGAAAATGAGCAATCTGGAAAAATGTTCCTGACCACATAGCAGAGTTGTGTGTGTGTGTGTGTGTGTGTGTGTGTGTGTGTGTGTAGGGGTAGTGGTGGTGGGTGAGGGGTGGAAGGAGGTGGGCGGTTTGATATAGAATAAAATAACCAGAAAAACCCAAAAGACAAGTTATCAATTAAATAATAGTGTGGCCAGAGCTTAGACCAAATTATTCTTCATCACTTTTACATAGTGTCCCCAAAAATATATACACACACTTTAACAGCTGATAGCTCAATAGATGTTTCATTTCATATTTAACACATTGGAATTAATAATTATTCAAAGTGTGTATACATTTTCTGGGGACACCATGTATGTTCAACTTGCGTTTGCATGATTCAAATTTATGCCATTAGATTACTTCCTTTTAAAACATGCTAGTAAGCATTTAGCTAACACGAAATCACACTAATAATTTATATTTGGCATAATGTGCTACAGGCCTTTGGCTACACTGTGATCTTTGACCAAGGTACTTTAATAGTGCTTGGCTTTTGGGTGAATGTCCAGTGACACAGTATTTGCATTATTGCATTTATTATTTTAACACTCACAATGTGTTTTTTATTGTATAGCAGTTTCAAAAATAGTAGCACATATGTAACAGTGATATGGAAATCTTTTTCTATTCAGAAATAGGACTAAATGTGAAATATAAATTCTGAGTTTCTTATTAACCATCATTTGTGTGTATATGTGCATCTGATAAGACTTGTGGAATTCCTTTTTTTAAGATTTTATTTGATGGGCAAGTAGGAATGCTTTGGGGCTAAGTCATTGTTCATAAGCCTCTGAGTCACAAATGTCACACACCTGTGAGGCATAAATGGCCCTTTCTTTTTTGAGCTGCTGTGATGTCACTTTACCTTATTTCACATCTAGCATGGCTTCTCTTCCTGGTGCACTCTCTAGC
>NW_006292686.1:918416-939231 GCF_000327345.1 Myotis davidii | reverse complement strand
GCAGGACTTCCCCATCAGCATCTGCCCCATCAGTGGGACAGAATGTGGGACAGTGCTCTGAAACTGCAAAGGGTTATTATATGGACAGTGGCAGGGATATCCTGGCTACTCCATATAAGGACAAATGCAAGAGGCGATACCGCCACCCACACCCACCACACATGTTCCACCTCAAGCCTGTGTTTGCTCATTTTCTGAAAGCTTCAGTAGGAGCCTTCCCAGGGAGCTCATCTCCTTCCTGTGAGTTCCCTGTGACCCCTGGGTCAGTAAGACTTATTCCCTGCCTTTGGAGAGGTCACCATCTGGGACACACGTCACTTGCCACCTTGCTGCGTTCGCAGTCTCACCTCCCGTCTATTCCTTTACCCGATGCTAACTGGCTTCTCCTCCCTCGGGAGGTTCCACTACCCTCCAATGGTTGAAGCCTGGTGGCCTCCTTTTGGGCCTGTCCCACCTGATTTGTGTGGCAGTGAACTTGAATGGAAGTCAAAACATGGCATTAGAATTTTAACTTGGGTTTCCATTAGTTCTGTCCTTTTAGTCCCTTCTTTCATAGTCACCAGCCATTGTGCTTTTGTGAGTATTTTTGGTTGATCCTCACCCGAGATTTTTAGAGACAATGGAAGGAAGAGGGGAGAGGGAGAGGGAGAGGGAGAGAGAGAGAGAAAGAGAGAGAGAGAAACATCAGTGTGAGAGTGACACATCGACTGTTTGCCTATTGCATTTGCCCTGACCCAGGCCTGCAACTGAGGCACATGCCCTTGACTGGAATTGAACTCATAACCTTCCAGTCCATAGGCTGAGACTCTAATCACTGAGAAAAACTGTCTAGGGCACCAGTCATTATTCTTAAACCCAAGTATGGTAGTTACATCCTTAACTCCAGAGCCTTCTGTGGTTCTCTGGCGCTATGGTGTATCTTACCAACTTTATTTTTAGCATGGCACTCCTTCCCTTCCTTTCTGTTGGCTTCACTGTAACTCCATGCATACTTGCTGTTCTCTAAATATAGTGCTTTATGCCCTGGCCAGGTAGCTCAAGGTCCAATTAAAAACTCATATTGTGGGAGCTTCCCTGATCTCCATTCAAAACCAAGCTTTGTGCCTAATATCCATTTATTCCAGGCATGCTGTACCACTAACAATGCATAACAGTTATTTGCATATTTGCTCATCTTTTTCACTGAATTATAGCCCTAATTAATTCATTTAACCTCCTCTCTTCCCATGCCTGGCATTTAATAGATGCTTAATAAAACTTTGTTGAATATAAATAAATAACTTAACTCTTCTACTTCTTTCAATTGACTTCTTAGGGGCAACCATTGTGTTTTTCCTCTTTGTTTGCTCCATTAATCTTAGCTTGGTGCCTATCACATAGTAAATGCTCAATGAATGTTGGAAGTGGTATATATATATGAAGCAACATATAATATTTGCCTGCCAACATTCCTGTAAGGAGAGAGAAAGATGTTACCTATTTTATTGCATGAAGAACCTGAAGAACAGAGAGGGTGTGTTGTGGACACAGCTCTTTGACTTTCTATTTGTATAACTTCTAGTTTTGGATACTTCCAAAAATCTCATCTAAGGTCATGCTGAAGAATTGGGTAGACATTCCCTGCTGGCCCACCGTGAAGGAGGAAGAAGTCTTGGGATCTTAGGAGAGCCAGGGGCTCTTGCCAGCTGATTAGTCTGTTATGTACAGCACCTCCCGCCCCCCAGAAAGTCAGAGGCTCTTTGGGTCCCTCAGCTCTTGCTGTTTCTGTTCCACTGGAGATCAAAGTGGACTCTGGGTTTGGTCCAGCTGTCCCACCAGAGCAATAGGCACTTATGTGGCCCACATGTAATTACCATTGAAAAGCGTTTTTTTTATTTGAGCTTTTCCTTTTCTTTTTTGAACCATGTTCTTTTCCTCAGCAACATTTAACAGTTTTTGCTGTTGTGTGTCAGGCATTCTGCTAGGTGCAGGCCTATAGTGATGGATTCACTAAACACGGTCCTGGTCTCAGGGGCTACCAGACCAGTGACCTCCGTGCAGGTGGAGTGCTCCGCAGTGGAGGTGGACCCAAGTGCACAGGCACAAAGGGGCGGCTGGGGCTGGGGCTGGAGCTGGGGAAGGGATGTGACTTGGCCTCCCAAGGCCTTTTGTCTAGACTGGATGTCTCAAGGCAGTCAGGCCAGAGAGACAGAAGGAAGCAAGGAGGGGGTTGACGGAGAATGTCCTTTTCTCTTCCTAGTGGCTCAGGTAGCTATCTGCCCCATTAGTCCCAGCTCCGCCAACTCTCTTTTCTCTACAGGCACACAGGCGCATGCGCACACGCGGCACACAGCACAGTGTGTCTGCTCCAGCTTTCAGGATGTCTGATGCAGGGAAGGAGCGGGCTCGCCTTTCCCATCTCACCTGCTGTGTCAGGGGCAGCTGCTCTGTTGCCTCTGGCTAGTGCCATTTGTTCCCACTGAAACAGGAGAAAACGGCTGAGCAGAGGCGAGGAGAAATGTGGGGCTCAAACAAACAGAGCTAAATTGCTGTGTCGGGTGGGTATGCAACCAAGCACTTGCCAGCTTTTACCCGGGACAAAGTCTCCTCAGCGGATGGTTGCGATAGTTTTGGATTATGTGGGTTGGTATTAAAAGTGAAGCTGTCATAAAAGTTAAAACGGCAAATGTTGATTTCCTTATTTTACAGATTTCACAACTCAGGCAGAAGAGGAGTTAAACTATGGTAGTGAGGGAAGTAGCAGAGCAAAAGTCACCGGCGATTTCTTGGAACTATTTCTGCCTAAGCAGTTATCATTTCTCAAGCCACCTGAAAGCGAGCCAAAAGCCATCTACATAAGTAGTAAGAGGCTGAGCAGCCAGCACTGAGCATAGATGCTGAGCAGTTTTTACAGTTATCTCTTTAATTGACCTCTTACTTGCTTTTATTTTGAGCAGCGCCTTTGGTGAAAAGTGCACTAAGAGTCAGAATATCTGGGACCTAGTCTTACCAGACCACAGCAGGCGGCTACCTCTGGAGGCACCCGACTCTCTACCCAGGAAAGGAGAAGCAATTGAATCAGAGCTCTCCTAGTTCTAGGACAGGAGTTGGCAAACTACGGCCCACAGGAGGGCCAATCCAGTCCACCACCTGTTGCTGTTCTGTCTACAGGCTTTTATATGTTTAATGTTTGAAAGAAATCAACACAAGAAGACTATTTCATGACCTATGAAAATCATATGACTTCCAATTCAGTGTTCATAAAGACAGTCTTACTGGAACATGGACATGCTTAGTCGTTTCTCACTGTGATGGCAGAGCAGAGTGTCTTATTGGGACACGGACGTGCCCAGTCATTGTACTTGTGATGGCAGAGGAGAGTGTTGTGGGAGACTGTGCCCCCCGCAAAGCCTACAGTGTCTACAGTCTAGTCCTTTCCAGAAAGAGTTTGTTGATAGCTGTTGACTACAGTACAACATATGTTATTTCATGCTTTTATAAAAACAAAGAAAGGACTTCCTGGAGTTTCTGCAAGAATTAAATGAGATAATGGGTGTAAAGGCATTTTGAGCCCTGGCCGGGGTGGCTCTGTTGGTGTACCAGGAGGTTGCTGATTAAATTCCCATCAAGGTACATGTCTAGGCTCATCCCCAATAGGGGGCATGCAGGAGGCAGCCAGTGGATGTTGCCCTCTCTCTCTCAAAATCAATAAACTATTTTAAAAAAGCATTTTGAGAAAGTCAAAAGCATTTGTAAATTTTCACAATTCAATTAATTAATTTGAGAAAGGGTATCATGTACATAAATACACAGCTCCTAGGGTTTGCTGGGTGGAGAAGTAAGAAACTCTTATTAATAGTTTGTACAAACACAAGCTCTATTTGTATTCAGTAAGTTTGAAATGTATAGGATGGGATTGCAGATGTGCGAAATTATCTGGAAGAAAAAATAACAAGAACTTACTTGCTAGGTTGGTGTGATTCTGGGTGAGCTTTTTACTTTTCAATTATTTAAAGCATTCTTATAACTTTGTTTTAAAATAGATAAGAGAAAAGGGAAAGTACCCCCAGTTTTATTTCAATACTAATATTTAAAAAAGAATTTTAAAAAGATTTTCTATTTCCAAAGTGAGGGCTGAACTGTAATGGAGAAGATTAGCCCTCTGCTCCATGCTAAGTTGTCTATAGACAACACTGTCCAACCAATGGAAAGGTATAGTCAAGTATTGGAAATAAAATATAATTTAGAAAGATTACAATAGCCATGAGTTATGGGTTTTGTTACAATATTGGAATAACCTGTCATCGTTAGATTGTTCATCATTTACTTAATTATTTAACTAACAAGAAAAGCAAAATTATGCTTGTTTAACATTTAACTATTCAGATAGTTGGGCAGGAGGGTGAACATTTTAAGTGAGGTTGAATCAATTTCAGGTTTGGCAAAATACACAAGGACGGACATTTTCCACGAGAGGTTCAGAGCTTCAGTGTGCCCAAGAATAACCTAGAAAAGCAGGACTTGGATTTGGAATCCTATTTTCCAGTAGTGACCGCCTAGGAAGCTTCCAGATCAACTTGCCAGTCTGTGTCTTTGGTATATTACTGGTGAGGTTCTTTCCCATTAAAGCTGTGGTTCTCAACCTTCTGGCCCTTTAAATACAGTTCCTCATGTTATGACCCATCCATAAAATTATTTTCGTTGGTACTTCATAACTGTAATGTTGCTACTGTTATGAATCGTAATGTAAATATCTGATATGCAGGATGGTCTTAGGCAATCCCTGTGAAAGGGTCGTTCGATTGCCAAAGGGGTCATGACCCACATTTTGAGAAATGCTGCATTAAAGTGACCAGATGTTTGGTTGAATTCACCATGTGGGCACAGCCTTATTGTGAGCTGTGAATTAACTTCCACCCGAAAAGAGGGATTGCCCTCTCTCTGTCTGGAGGTGTGGACTGATCTGGGCAATGAGGCCCCAGGAGGCTGGGGTTCTCCTGGGACTTGCAGTGGGACTTCAGGTGCACCTCTTAGTTCTGCTGATCCTTGACTTCCTCACCCCCTAAAGGGGGAGGGTAATAGAACTTACTTCATGGACTTGTGAACACTGACCGAGGAGACCGGTGGGAAAGGACCAAGGATGGAGGTGCCTGGCAGCAGTCCTCTCTCAGTAAGTGTTAGCCATTCCTCTCATCCTGGGTGGTGAGGTAGCTAGAAAGCAAAACCAAAACAGATATTTCTTGGTGGTGGGGGTTCGAGCTCATGCTTTCCCATTTCCTGCAAGCCCCGAGTCAAGTGTGAACGTAGGTTGTCCAGCTCACTGCTTTGTAAGGGATGAAAATGTCTGGTAACATTTCTTTCCCACTTTAAGTCTTTGTGGGATGTGTTAGGCAGAAGGCAGTACTTGAGCACTCGATGAGTGATCTTTTCTACACGAATACCCACCCAACAAAATGATTAAGTACACACTGGTCATTTGATGTGTCAGGGACGGTCAATAAACAATGACAAAGGGTCTTTTACATTCTCACCATAAACACGGCTGCTCCTTCTCACCATCTTCCTTGATAAACACCATCTGGAGTTCACTCCCAGTGGAGGGACAGCTCACTGCCATAATGTAGGATGAAGTCAGGCAGTTGCCTCTTGAAGATTTATTTTTGTCTTTAAAAAAACACTGGTGGGGCTCCTGGTTTTTGGGCCCTGGATATTAGTGGCTCCCTTTCTGACGTGGGAGACAGCTTTGGGTAGTGATTTATTATTATTATTATTATTATTTTTTAATTCTCTGTCATCCCAGCCTCTTGCTTTTGCATGAAAGGAGGGGGGAAGTGGGTTGTGAGGGGCTGGGCTGGGAGCTTGGAGCCCAGGACTGAAATCAGGCAGTTCCTGTGTGTGAGAGTGGTGAATGGGAGGAGGGAAGGGGGTTTAAACAGCATGGTGAATATAATGAACACTCCATCTTTGTTGTCTTTACAAAGAACAATGGTAGAGAACTAAATATGGTTTTGGAAACTGAACAGTGTTTAATTGAATGCTATATTGGACCAACATGGGATCACCACCATCACTCCTGGAATATCTCCTGAGCCTAAAACAGTGCCTGACACATGGTAAGAGTTTAATAAATATTTGTTGATGCATTGCCACCCTCCTGGTTCCAGGTATGTATCCATGAAACTAATGCCATAGGTCTCCAAATGTATACATTTAATGGGAAACATCCTCTAAATCTCCTTGTCAAGAAATGAGCTCCTTTTGGCCTTTAGCCTCGTCTCCTACACCCATCCCTACTTCCACATTTTGGCAGCAGCTCCATGTGTCTTTGGAAGCAAATGTCCTTATGCTTTCTGACCTTGCTCCTTAATAGTTAACAGGGCTGGTCATGACATTGGAGGACTAAAAGATATTTGGTTAGGGACCAAGCTTATATACATTCTCTGTGGCCCAGCCAGTGTTCCCCTCCAAAAAGTCCCAGATGTGTGGGAGCAGCCCATGGCCAACTGGGATGTAGAAGGGACTGCGATCTAATACTGGAAGAGATGGCCCCAGGTCACCATCATAAGTGGAAGAGGAAGAAGGAAGCCACAGCCACAGCCACATAGTTCTCATTCCTGACACAAGCACGTTTGTGCAGGGAAACAGTCTTGTACTTTGTCAGTGTGTGTGTGCATCTGCATGTGCTTGTTTGTGTGTGTGGTGGGGACAAATATCTTGTTCTTGACTTTTACTCCTGATTTTGATTCATTCAGGAGAGGAAAGGGGAAGGTGTGTGTGTGTGCATGTGTGAATGTGTGTGTGTGTGTGCATGAAGTCTTGAACTCTCTTTAGAGGTTGAGCTTACTGTCTGTGCATAGGTCACAACTGTGCAGCTGTGGGCCCTTGCTGTGGGAGGGGAGATCAGGAAGATGTTAAAGGAACCAGTGCCTTTCAGATTACTCATTCACATAAGAATATAAATCCCACCAGTTAATCATCATGAATTCAAATGTATTAAGTTGAGTAAACATTTGTTGTGTTTATACTGTATGCCAAGTGTTAGAGCTGAAAAGACACAAACAAGAAACAAAATCTACTTTCAAATGTGCCACAGCTCTGTGAGAAAATGTAAGGGTGTAATCAGCATCATGATGAAGTGAGCAGAAGGAGACTGGAAAGAGGTAGGCCACTTGAGGTGAACCATGAAGGATGGTTAGAAGGTTGCCAGGTGTGGGGAGGGAAGGGCATTTTATGCAGAGAGAACAGCAGTGAGCTAAAGCAGGGACATGCAGAAATGTGTGGTCTTTCGTAGGTACAAACAGTAAGTAGGTGTGTTTTGTTTGTTTGTTTCTGAGGGATTGTAAAGTGTAGGGCTCACTAAGGAGAAAGGAGAGGAGAAAATAGAAGGATACTTCCTATACCAAAGCCAGTCTGTTGTGGGATGGGTTCTCCAGATGCAGAGATGGAGTTTAGAAACGGGATGTTTATTAGCGATTAAGGCCAATGAAGGCAGAGAAAGCATGACTGGGCAGAGGGAGAAATGGAATCACAACTTCAGCCACCCTGGTGGGGAGCCTCATCTGCCTCCTAGCTTTGAATGTCATTGGAGGAGTGGGACATCAGTGTCCCTTCCCCCAGTCCTCTAATCCAGAGGTCGCCAACCGGTGGCCTGCGAACCACTGGTGGTCCGTGAGGTCTGAGAGGTTGGCTACTTCTGCTGAGAACTCTTAGAGGGCCCGAGCTGGGTTAATGTCATCCAATGAAGGGTTGAATCTTATGAACTCCTCAGTGATAGTGGACATGGGTGCTACACCTAGATGGAGACCCAAGTGTGGCTGAGAGATTCGCCTTATAACGTCTTTAAGTCAATTCATGGCTTAGTGTCACTGCAACTGCTGACAGGAAGTTGTGGGTTGCTATTAATGGCAAGCTTGTCCAGGAGGTTAGACATCAGCACCCACACCCCCTCGACTTGGTTGTGAACACATCCTTGCTTTGCTCCCTCTGTTGAATGATTCCAGTGCTTGACATTATCAATGACTCTTCAGGAGGGCAGTGAGCAGCATGCGCAGGAGACAGCAGAGTGTGTTCTGTGTCCACTGGGAGTCCACTATAAAGACAAATTTGATGGAAGGGTGCTTGTTTTGTAGCCGAATGAGGCCGAAGACTGGCAGGGAGAACAGAACAGAGCTGTGGCTCATTATTGGGTCCTCCAAAGACATGTCCTTTTTAATAGCACACTGTCTGGGTGTGAGCCCTGGTGCAAGCATTTCCTAGCTGTGTGACTTTGGGCAAGTTACTTAATTTCTCTGTGTTGCAGTTTCCTCCTATCTAAAATAGACGCAATAATGACAACTTTATAGAGTTGTAGAAATCATTATGAAGATTAAATGCCTAGTAAAACTAAAGCACTTAGAACAATGCCTAACATAGAGTCAATGTTCTATAAAAGTTAGCTCTTGTTATGATTATCTTAATCCACTTAAAATACATAACCCCAACGTTTAAGACACTAGAGACCCTTGAAGAAGAAGAGGAAGAAAAGAGGAGAATGATGGGAATGGATGTGCCATGTAATTCCTTCACTTGTTTAGTACTGTGGGGCATATACCAGGTGTCAGGTACTGTGTGAAGAAGACACAGTTTCTGCTCTGAGGATACAGTTTGGTAGGGGACTTACAGACTTAGGCACAATATCACAGAAAATGTCCTATGTGCTATACTGGAGGCATTTAAAGGCAGCCATAGGAAGCAACCATCTGCCAGGGAAGGCATTGGAGAGGGAGAGGTCAAAGGTGAGGAGGAATTCAGCAGGTGAGGAGGGAAGAGCACGGATGTAGCAGGAGGAGGTGACGTGTTGCAAAGAGTGAGAAGGTGAGCAGGGCTCTCCGCTCAGTTCTGGGAGATGCTGAATGTAGTGGGAGCTGCACAGGCGAGCTGGTGTCAGGCCGCCCAGTCTTGAATTGCTAAGCCGGGAGGTTGAACTTCACTCTGACCACAAAGAGCAGGGGCGAGATGTGATCAGATTCTGTCTCAGAAGACGTGTCGGCTTCACAGCAGTCAGCGTCCTTTCCACATCCTCATTAGACCTTTGGTCCTAGAGTGAGGTCGGAAGACCTCCCAGCCAGCATTGCTGGGGCACCTGTCAGAAATGCAGACTCAGGCCCCACCCAGGCCCACCAACATCAGCCTCCTCACGAGAGCCCCAGGGGACTGGTTTGCGTGGTGGAGCTGCGGCCAACTCAAGGCTGGACTCCACGGCATCTTAGGTTCAGAGTGTTTGCCTGATCAGTGCTGCTCCTTCATTCTGTGGCTGAAGGTTGAGCTCAATGAGCAGGAACTGCACATGGCTTTGGGGTGTCGGGGTTTGGGGGCTGAGGGTGGCTCAGGGGAAATGCTCGCTGGAGGGCTGTTTTCCCTGTAATGTTGGACTGTTCATCCATGTCTTCCTCCTGAGCTTTTCTCAGCCAGGGTATTTGTACTTAGCAGCAGGGACACAGATACGTTTCTGCTCATCAAGTGCTTAAAAATCAGCATTGCCAGGTTTTCATATCCAGCCCAGGCCACCCTGGGAGTGAAAATCTGTTCCCTTAGTTCTCTGTCCTGCCAGGCTGTCTCCTGCATCACATCAACAGCTCCATTTGTGACCTTTATTTTCCAAACCTTTCTCCACTCTACCCTTCTAGAAGTTTCCGAACTTGTCTCTGGGTCTCATGTTTGGTTTTTTTGGTGGTGGTGGTTGCGGTGTCTGAAGGTAGTGGTGTCTGGGAGGAGCGAATGTAGTGGGAGCTGCACAGGCAAGCTCTTTTCAAACGGTGTCTTTTCAAACAATTATTTAATCTGCCAGCACGCTTTCAGTTCATAAATAGCATGAGAAGGAAGGCTTTTTCCTTTCCCAGGACATATTAACCTTAAAGAAACAAGATTGTGCATCTGGGGTGAAGGAAAAGCCACATCTTGATGTCTGGGTGCTGCTTTTCACTGGCTCACACCCAAAAGCCAGTGCATAGGAGCTATACATTGCATCGCCCCAAATAAATGGGTCTTTAGGCATCAAAGACTTTTTAATAAAAGCTGAAAGCATAGCTTTTCAGCTCTGCCCCTGCACTTTATCAAGCTACTATAGAATTGGTATGATATTTCAAAGTATAGGAAAAGGCAGGGAAGTCATAAGAGAATTCTTTTCTCCTTTCAACTTTCTATAATAATTAAAAAAAAATTATCTGCAAGGCTGCCAGGGTAGAGTGTATCTTACCAGGTCAAACCCAGCAAGATAAACCATCACAGAACAGCCAAGTTTGATACTCTGTCCTCACAGGACAGAGAATGAATGCTCTGCCACGGAATTAACCAGCCCTGCATTCCAACTCAGGGAAGAGAAGAGACGAAGGAAACTGAAGGGAAGAGCAAACTCTCCCCACCCCCCGCAACCCCCTCAGTATATCAAGGGTAAATCTGAGAGATGCTATTAGAAAGCTTTTCAACAAAGACATCTTACCAAATACAAGCACATGAAGACAAACCAAAGGAGCAGAATATAACAAGCCACAGTGGTTAGACCACGGTCTCTGGACATTGGCAGTATTGATATTTTGGACTGATAATCCTTTGTGGGGCTATCCTTGCATCGTAGGGTGTTTAGCAGCATCCCTGGGCCCTACGTACTAGATCCCAGTAGCACTTCCTCAGTTGTGAGAACCAAAAATGTCTCCAGACATTGCCACATATTCCCTAGGGGGCAATGTCCTCCCTGGCTGGGAGCACCTGGTTAGCTACAGAATGGGCTAGCTGGTTCACATCCAGCTCTGCCACCTACTCGCATCTCGATCTTGGGTAAGTCTCTTAGTGTCGCTTGAGTTCAATGTCTTCACCTGTAAATTCACCTCACAGAATTACTATAGGATTAAGGACTTAAATATGCATCTTCTAGCCCAGTGGTTCCCAGGTGATGCTAATGTGCAGCCAAGGTTGAGAATCACTGATCTAGAGCCCATAGTAAGTATTCAACACATATTAACTGCTTCTGTGATGATAACGGCATCTTCTCACCTGAGGTAAAATACTGTCACCCCGAAACTGGAGCAACTGATAAGAAGATTAAGGACACAGACCACAGTTTAGATTATCACAGGAGGAAAAATTCTGCTATAGCGAACAAAAGCGCCGATTCGCCCCACACGCACAACCCACTGAAAGAAAAGCACTACACACGTCGGATTAGCAGCGAAGCTCTAGAAATTCTGAAGAACTCAGACAGGCTTAATAAGGGGGCCGGATTTAACCTTGGAAATCTGGAAAACAACAGGGCAGTGTCAACAGAGTGAAAAAAGAACAGAGGGCCATTGAGAAGAGCTGTAAGGCTAAAACAAAATCTTCCCTCACTGTAGGACGCTCACTTAAGCGCCTGGCTTAGAAAGTCCCTTTGAGATCTGAAGTAGCTGCAGGCCTCACTGAAGAACACAGCGACTCCTCGTTGCCACTCTAACTTGCACATGGTCCCTGAGACAGAAGCGGAAACCCCCTGGTCTCTGAGATGTGGAACCAAGAACTCTAGGCAGAGCCTGGCGCTGGCGACAGGGACGAGACTGGGGGATGGAGTAAACAGAGTTAAAATGGACTGAAGCCACCAGCTTTTGAGTGATTTTTATTATGGATGCATAAATCAAGCGAGATGCGAACTCTAAATTGATTGCGACACATGGCGTTGTCAGTGTGTTCTCTGATTATTTAATTTCTGGTCCGATCTTATCTCCTATTTCCCAAGATGCTTCTGAAGGCTTTCATGTGCACAGCCTGAATCACGCTTTCTTTTCTCCTGCCAGTGCTCCGTGTTCCCAGAGCGTGTGGATGGGGAAGGTTTTATATAGCACAAGCTAGCACTTTGGGGCCTCTCCCTTGCCTAAAGCAAATTCCGTAGGGTTCGAAAGAAAATCTGTCTCTGTCAGGCTCTCTGCTTTTTTGTTACATCTTTAATTGTTGCAGTCATTTCAAGCCTTGGTTTATTTTTACATTTGCTCATCTACTTTTTCATTTTATATTTCATTTTATCCTGCATTTAAGTCTTAATATTTCAATATCGCCTTGAGTGTGATCAGGATTACTTGTCATGTCGAAAGCCTTAGAAATACTGATCTACTGATGTGGCTTTACCTGGTGCTATTTATTTCCCCCCTCAGACACCGTTATTATCCAGGATCCTGGTAGAAAGAAGTTGTTTGAACTGAAAAGAATATTAATGAAGCACTTTGGGCAGAGTTTAGGGAAACAACCAGGGATGGTGAGGCACCCAGAACCAGGAACAGCGAGGGGTCCTGACCTCTGAGGGACACTCAGGGGGTGGGAGCAGGTTCTCAGAGCCTGGTGAGGAATGACCAACAGGAGGGCCCCTGAAGGACTGTAGCCATGTGGGAACACAGGCACCAGCAGCTGGGAGAAGCATGGAGTGAGCAGGGAGAATCAAGGCCCTCACTCTCTTTTACCCCACTTTTTGATTTCCCAATGGTGTCTCTGATTGGCCAATCTGGATGATCCCATGCTGAGAGATTAGCCTTCCTGGCACAGGGCAAGGCAGAGAACAGATCTGGATTGAGGTGGGGACAAGACAAAAACCTCCTGGCTGTTAACTTCTCATTAGTTTATCAATAGAAGAGCCTTTCTCAGTGGATTATCCGTGGTGATGGGTACACATGAACGCCATGCCATTTCTACTCTTGTTATGATGAAATCAACTTATGCTCTTCCTGGAGATAGGCACTTTTTTTTTTCATTTTAGGGAACTTCTCTTTCTCCTGCTACATCTGTCCTATGTCTGTGTACAGAGTGGACAGCTGTCTTTAAAAGCTTTAATGCCCATACCAAGAGCATGTTAGCAATGTTCATTCTCAGCCCCTCCTCTACATCTATTGAACCAGAAACTCTGGGATGGCGCCCATGCATCTGTGTTCACACGCCCTTAGGGGAGTCTGACACATGCTCAGGTTTGAGAAGCACTGAAGTAGATGTTGTACAGAACATCTCTGATGTTTCTCTCACACCACACCTTTTTGTTCCAGGTGTTGCTGTGGCAACCAGCAGTGCACAGATGTAGCCTCACTTCAGCTGCACCACATATATTTATCGGCCTTTGGGATAATTGGGCATGTGCAAACCTGGAAACACCAAGGAGTTTATTGATAGTCCTGGGGCAGCCTGGACCAATGGGGATTGGGAGCCAGTGGATAAGTCACGCCCCATGATCTTGAGGTAGGGTGTGTTCCCTACTGCTGCTCAGTAGGTTCCGGCAGGACTGAGCCCCATTTGCCCAGAGCACTTAACAGCTCAGTGATAAACCTTAGGATTGGCTTTCCCTCCCCAAACCTTTCATTTTTGCTTCCTGGGATCATTTTCCAAAATAAACCACAGCATGTAAACCCCATCTCAGGCTCTATTTCTTGGGGGAAACCCCAGCTAAGACAATGTCCTTTTCCCAGCCTTTACTGAAATTGCATTCAGCTTTAAGGACCAATTTAAATGTTACCTATGGCTCATAAACCTCTCTCTTCCCAGTTAGAATAAAATACTGCCTTCCTTGTGCTTCTACAGTGCTTATTTTTGCCGTCATAGCAGCGGTCATAATCTGTCTGGAAACACGCTTCTAGAGCTATCTGTCTCCCCAGCCAGACTTGTTTCCCTGGTCAGGGACATTGTCTATTCATTCGAGGAACACTCCCCTGCCCGCCCCCGTCCTGGTGGGTTTTTGGATAGTGCTGAGCACAATCAATGTCTGTTGAATTTAATAGAATGTCAGAGTCACGTCTGATGGCTTTTAGAGTCACACTGTATATGCCCAGTGCGTCTGACTTGGAAGAGTGCTATTCTTCATTGTTCTAGTCTTGAAGCTAGGAGGCTTTCTCTATCAGCTGTTTTTAATCCTGTTGCCACTTGAAATGAGGTGCAATTGGTTGGGGTCCGCTTCATGGGCACATGGCCTGTGAGGTTTGAACAGGGTCCTGCACTTGATTTATTGCTTGGCTGTCGCTGTCCTGAAAATTTAAATAATTTTATCTTTGAAGTTGTGTTTTGTGAGTGAAGTGCAAATGGACAGTGGAGCATGCATATGGTCAGAGAAGATTTATGTAATAGCATGTCTGCCTCTCTGCTATCCCATTCACATGTAGCATTCATGATGTCCCATGAGCACAGAGTCCCGTGGCCCCATATTGTGTGGGCTTCCAGTGAGAATCAAAGTACAAGGCAAGGGCATCATGTCCATGACTGAATAAATCAAGGAAGAGGAGAGTGAGTTAGGGGAGGAAGGAGAAAGAGAGGAAAGGCCACACTTTCCACTGGAACCAGACCATGCTTCCACTGCAGAAGGAAAGGAATATATTCTAGTAAACACCAGTGACAGAGGAACCCTATCATATCCTTTCATTGTCTTTGCTAACTGCTTCTGCTGAAAATGATGACACAGAAGAAAAGATGGGGTGACCCACAGTTCTTTTCTCTTTTGGTTCTTCCTTACCTACCAGTAAGTGGAAGATAGAAAGGGTTGGCAGAATGAGCACGTATGAAAAGGTGAAGTAAACACAGTGTGGTTAATTTTATCCAGTGTTTCCAATGTGTTGCTAAGAATAAAATACATGTGCATAATCGAGCTACTAAATGAGCTGTATAATTTCAGTGATTCTGTATACAAGTTTAATGTTCTTATATCTGCATTTAAAATGGTCATTGCACAATATAAATATGAATGGGATGATTTAAATACAGTCATATATAAAAATATTAATTCAAAAATAAATTAAAAATAAAGTAACAAATTTTAAAAATACTGTTCAATGAGCCAAACTTGGTGTGTTTGTAAGCATATAAAATAAAATGCTTAAACAAATAAGAAATATCTGTAAGGCGAGCTGCTTCTCTTCTCAGTTAGAATGTGCCAGGCTTTGGGAATACAAAGATAAAAGCCATCATCCCTGCCCAAGGATTTCAAGATTAGCAGGGGATTCAGACAAGCAACTCAGCCATCAGAGAGGAGGGTAGTGAGAGCTCTGAACATGTAGCTACATCAAGGTTGGGAGGAAAGAGAGCAGGCATTTCAGTGTGAGCCTTATTTAACCACCAGCTACCCTCTCCCATGGTGCTTGGCACACAGCAGGCATTGAAGAATCTGAGGAATACCCTGCCAGTGTTGCTCAGTGATTAGAGCATTGGCCCACACACTGAAGGTCGCAGGTTTGATTCCCATTCAAGGGCACATACCTGGGTTGCAGGTTCGATCCCTGGCCCTGGTGGGGAGTGTGCAAGAGACAACCAATTGATTTGTCTCTCTCTCATCGATGTCTCTCTCTCTCTCCCCCTCCCCCTTTCCTTCCCTTCCTTCCACTCTCTCTAGAAATTAATGGAAAAAATATCCTTGAGTGAGGATTAACAACAACAAAGATGAATCAGAGAAATGAATCTGATTCACAGTAGCTTTCTGGAGGAGGTGATTTCTTGACTGGAAGTTCAGTACCTGGGCTTGTGGACATCTCAGGTGCACAGTTAACCTCCAGAGGTTGTGATTGAAGTTACCAAGGAGAGGCCTAGGGGGAACAATATTTCCAAGAGAGTCCTTTCTTAGTATGGTGGTATTTCTGTTCACCATCAGTGGAAAAATAAACGTCAGGGCCCATTCCCTGCCTTATATGTAATTCTTATTCACAAGGACAGTATTTAATTTTGCTAAATTTCATGCTTAAAAATTAGAATAGTCTTTGTGCATTTCTTAGATAGAGGTAATATTTCCCATTCCTTACATTTTGCAGACTCATCCATACAGGCTATTCTCTTTTACTATGTACTTCGTATTTATCTGTTACAGGAGACTCAACCACCCTCACCTCTGAAAGTAAGACTTGTTCAACAAGTCCCTTCTCAGATGGCCCCAGTTGCCCTGGAAGATGACATGTGGCAATAACTGTCATCCACAGATTCTTCACCTGTCCTGCTTTAAGGCTCTTCTGCTTGGTATGACCACTGACTTGATATTAATTAGACTGGGAGTTTCTTGAGAGTAGCTTTGTGGCTGTCACCTCTGTTTCTCCCTGGGGACTCAGCACAGTGTCTGCTACCCAGGGGGAGCACAATCAGTGGGGTTGGTTGAATGAATGAGCTAATATCATCCAATTGCTCCCAAGCTTCTTTAATGATGATTTTTGGTACCTCACTTCTTTGCCTTATTTATCATTCTTTCCCTGATACCTTTTAGTATAGAACACTTCACACACACACACACACACACACACACACACACACACACCCTTGTGTGCATTCCCTCTCTGTCTGCTTCTCCCCTCCCTGCCCAGCTTTGTCTATGCATAGCAGAGCACAGCAAAACTTGACTAAAAGATTTAGTGGGGACACTTTCACACTTCCTAAGACAGTTCACAGGAACATAAAAACATGATGGATTGCGTAGTCCTGGCCCCTTGCACATTTTAGCAAGATGGCAGTGTCTGATTGCAGAGCACACCTGTACCTCGTGACAGCCTGTGCCGAGTGGGTTTGGGAAAGCACTTATTTATTATAAACCTAAAATTAAATGACATGTTTTTACATGTTGTTTAGCAGCAGCTGATGCAAAACTTTGTCAACACAGAACTTTTCACATCTCAGGTCCAACTTCGGTAAATGGATTACTGTGTGAGATGTGCTGGCATTGAAAAGGAAAGAGCTAACTTGGGAAAATTAAAAGCCATGCCTTTTATTTTCCTTTGAATGGAAATCTTTTCATTTTAAAAGGGTTTGGGTCACTTCCCTTTTTGATGCACTTCTAAGTGTCCTTGTCTCAGTCAGGACACGGGGATCAAATTGAAAACAGCCCAGTGCTGTGCCAGTGAGATGACCATCCTTCCTGGAGCAGTTGGGACATGTCCTTGTCTGGATCTATGAGGCCAATCTCACCAAGCTCTTGTCTGTGGTACTAAATGGAACAGTCTTTGCTTCCTAGCCAACTCCTCTGCTGCCCACGCGGCTTTGCTGCTGGCAAATCCCTTTCTCTTCTTGCTATGTCTCATTGTTCACCTTTGACAAAACATCCTGTTCACAGCCAAAAGTACAGTATGAACTCATGTGAAATTCTGCTCATTGCAACAGGTTCCTCCCATTGTAACACAGGTCTAACACCACTCTGTGCACATATTTTCATACAATTTGCCCTTTGCAGTACAGGAAAAAAACATTTTCAACACATACCATTATAGCGACAGCTGGGAGGTCTCAAAAATAATATGGGAACCAAAATGTAGGGTGAGATATTTTTAAAAATGCTAATTGAAATTGAAAGCAAAAGGCTAATAAGACCCTCAGAGCCTCTGAACTTGAAGACCCTCGCATCACAGATAGGATGGGCAGTCTGCAGGAAAGCCATCAGTTGTAACATGGCCTATGGTTATTATAATTTTTTACTTTACGTTTTTTTAGCATTTAGATGTTATAAAATATTTTTATGTCATGATTGTTGATCCTTAACCATAAGTTCAAATGAGGAAACTGAGGCTTATAGAAGTGATCCTGTACAAAAAACACCCAGCTGGTAGATGGTAGAGCTGGGACTGAGAAACTAAGCCCACAGATGCATTCCAGACTTTTATTACTGATGAAATTAAAGTGTTTCCTTAGACATCTTCAGGAAGCAGCCAATCTAAAAGGGGATTAACAACTGTGTAAACTTGTTACTATGCACAAACCTGTTATAAAGTGCTAACAGCAGGGTGATGCACCTGGTAGAGTCTAGAAAGGGAGGATAAAGTTAAGAACTGTTGAGTATTTCCAGGACTATCAAAGGATAAAGACATTGTGTTTAGTGAATAAGAACATTCTGGTCACTAAAACAGTATATTCTCCATTGTGAAAGGAAGATATTTATTAGCATCTAATGTAAGTGCCTAATGCATCCTATCAGATAAAGCAAGCTTCAGGAGTTAGTCCCTTTTGCTTGGTTTGGTGTACCAGACAAGCATCTGGTTATTAGTTCTATCTTATTAGTACTTATCAGCTGGGAAGGGAGAGGGTGCCCAAATATTGGATGGGAGAATTATAGTCATTAGCAAAGTTTGGCTTTTACTTTAAAATTAAGGCAATTTTATAAATCAGGCTGTTGGTAAAGTTGGTTTAGCTTGAATCAGTTCTCTAGCACCAAATCACTTCCGGGTGAATTAGACTTGAACAAGTTTCTGCAACCAAGCACCAGATTTTAACTCATGATGGTCATATAAGTACAGTCTTCTGAGCTGGATCTGCTGGCTCACCTTCTCCATCACTTGGTATGAAAACAAATCAGTCAGATGGTCCACTGGGACAATGTCCTTCACCAGGAGCATCTTAAACTTGAAGGAATATGTGTAACCAGCTATCTAATCTCCTCCCCAGGTAGAGGTCCCAAAGTGGTCATCTAAGTCTGCTCTGAGCTTATTTTATCTACATTTATTTACTTTTGGATAACTAATTGTCAGGATTTATTTTACCTTACATATCGAGCTGAAAATTTTCTGACACTTGTTCATTACTCTAGAGCTGCACAGAATGAGTCTACTCCATCTACGAGAAAACCCTTTGAATATTAAACTTGCAGCAATTACATACAGAATGTAAAAATTCTTTACAATGGATTTAACCATTAAAAACTATTTGACTTAAGAGAAGAAACTCAATTGGGTGACTTTTGTACTGTAGGCGGATAATTCTGACTTGAACTGGAGTTGAGTTCGTGAAGGGTTTTTATCTTTCATGATGTAGTGACTGTCAAGAACTGTGAAGGTTCTCAGATTTTACTTACTTGCAAAGTTAACAAGATAGCCTGTGACAGGTTTATAAATGCTGGAAGAGAATATGAGACTCTTGGGTTAGAGACAAAGGGCAGTTTGAGGTTCAAAGTAATAGTAGTAACCAGAGTATCATCATTTTTTGTGTTGGTTGCCAAGCCCCAATTCCCACAGGGTGGGCAAACCTCGGGCCACTAGTTATATTATAAGGGATGACACTTCCACACACATAGGGTGTGTTATAGGAGAGAAGCCTGAGTTTAAGAAACCCTAATATTTTGTAATGGGTTGTAAGCAAACCCATCAACCTTTACTCAGGGAACATGCTATCTTTATTATGCTGAACAGCTAACAAACCAGCTCTGTGCTCCTCAGCGAAACACCACCTCTGTCTTTCAAGGCTGTTCTCTAAGTAAACATTCTTGAAAAGATAACCTGGAACAAAGGTAGTCATTGCCTTTGCCTGCAAGATGTGCAGAAACATGAGGGACCTATGGAGAATCATTTCCCAATAGCAACTACCTCTGACTTCTTTTCAAGACTTTCACACAAATCTCTAAACCGAAACTTCATGTCGAAAGATACAGGGGCACGCCCACTTGAATCTCCTTTTCAAGTGAATTTTCTTTCTCTTAAACTCCAAGGGTCCCCATGAGACTGGAAACAGGGGATCCAGGGGCAGTGGAGTTCATCCTGGGGTAACCCCCTGAATCTGTTCCCAAGGCCCCTTACCTCTAACTCTTCAGTGAGCTGACAGCAGCTTCCCTTGGTTTACTTCTTTCCTGTAACATCTCTAGAGAGTCAAAGCTGCCCAGCCTAGTCTCGCTCCTGCTGCTTCTTCTATCACAGATCCTTCCTTGTTTCACTGTCCTCAGCTTTAATAAACACAATCTCAAAATAAAAAACAAGCAAACAAATAAACAAGGGCTATACTGAAAAAGAGGAAGGTAGGGGGTATGTGATTCCTTTATTTTTCTACTAAGTTTATTTACAACATCCTCTTCCAGCTTCTTTTCATTGATGTTCAAGAGATTAATTCTCCTCTGAATAATGTGGATTAGAAGAGTCTGATTTCTAGTAATGTGTAGCTTCAGTGGAAATCTATTCTAATAAAAGGGTAATATGCTAATTAGACTGGGAGACCTTCCAGGCGACCTTCCGGACATCCTTTCAGACAAAGCCATGGTGGTGGGGCCAAGGCAGAGTGGTTAGGGGCAATCAGGCAGGCAGGCAGGCAGGTGAGTAGTTAAGAGCCAGCAGTCCTGGATTGTGAGAGGGTGCAGGCCGGGCTGAGGGACACTTCCAACCCCCTGTGTATGAATTTTGTACACTGGGCCACTAGTTATATTATAAGACTTTAAGGGAGAGATTGACAGCAATACAATCATAGTAGGGGACTTTAACACCCCACTGTCATTAATGGATAGATCTTCAAGACAAAATATCAACAAGGAAACAGTGACCTTAAATGACACACTGGATCAGATGGGTTTAACTGATATTTACAGAACATTTCATCCCAAAGCAGCAGAAAATACATTCTTCTCAAGAGCACATGGAACATTCTCAAAGATAAAACACATGTTAGGACACAAAATAAGTCTTAACAAATTCAAGAAGATTGAAATTATAGCAAGAATCTTCTCAGATCATAATAGCATGAAACTAGAAACCAACCACACAAAAAACTCAAGCCCTGGCCCATGTGGCTCAGTTGGTTAAACATCATACTACACACCGAAAAGTTGCTGGTTGGATTCTCCATCAGGACATATGCCCAGGTTGTGGGTTTGGTCCTTGAAACCAATCCATGTTTTTTTCTCTTTCTTTAAAATCAATAAAAATAGCCCAGCTGGCATGGCTCAGTGGTTGAGCATCGGCCTATGAAACAGGAGGTCACGGTTTGATTCCCAGTCAGGGCACCTGCCCAGGTTGCAGAGTAGATACCCAGTAGGGAGCGTGCAGGAGGCAGCTCATCATTGATGTTTCTCTCTCTCTCCTCCTCTCCCTTCCTCTCTGAAATCAATAACAAATTATATATAAAAGTAGAAGCTGTGTGAAATAAGCCAGTC
>NW_006292686.1:895674-918286 GCF_000327345.1 Myotis davidii | reverse complement strand
ATAGCATGTTATTAAACAATGAGATCAAGAAAGAAACAAAAAAAATTACCTGGAAACAAATGAAAATGAACACACAACACCCTCAAACTCATGGGACATAGCAAAAACAATCCTGAGAGAGAAGTTCATAGCATTACAGGCCTACCTCAAGAAACAAACAAACAAAAAAAACCCCTCAAATAAGCAATCTAACCCTATAACTAAAATAATTAAAAAGAAAACACAGAAGAAGCCCACAGTAAGTAGAAGGAAGGAAATAATAAAGATCAGAGCAGAATTAAATGCCATGGAAACTAAAAAACAATACAAAAAAACCCCAATGAAACCAAGAGCTGGTTCTTTGAAAAGATAAAGAAGATTGATGAAACTTTAACCAACCTAGTCAAGAAACAAAGAGAAAGGACCCAAATAAATAAAATCAGAAATGAAAGAGGAACAGTAACAACTGACCTCACAGAAATATAACGGATTGTAAGAAATTATTATAAACAACTATATGCCAACAAATGGAACAACCTGTGCGAAATAGACAAATTCCTAGAAACATACAATTTTCCAGAACCAAACTCTCTGAAATCAATAACAAATTATATATATATTTATTATTTATTAATAATAAAATAAATATATTGACAAAACAAAGGAAACCTTCAAAAACATTCAAATACATGGAGGCTAAATAGCATGTTATTAAACAATGAGATCAAGAAAGAAACAAAAAAAATTACCTGGAAACAAATGAAAATGAACACACAACACCCTCAAACTCATAGAAGAAAAAAACAGTCTAACTTTACACTTCAATGAACTTTAAAAAAAAAACAACAAACAAAGCCCAAAGTGAATAGAAGGAGGAAATAATAACAATCAGAGCAGAAATAAATGAAATCAAGTCTAAAAAGTGTGGAAAGGAATAAAGGAGGAGAGGAATGGGAGACATCTGTAATATTGTCAACAATAAACAAATTTCAAAAGAGAAAATTAAAAAGCATTACAAAAGATCAATGAAACCAAGAATTGGTTTTTTAAAAGATAAGATTGGCAAATCTTTAACCAAACTCATAAAGAAAAATAGAGGGAGGACCCAAATAAATAAAATCAGAAATGAAAGAGAAGTAACAACTGACATCAAAGAAATACTAAGGATTGTAAGAAAATATTATGAACAACTATATGCCAAAAAGTTGGGCAATGTGGGAGAAATTAATAAATTCCAAGAAAGATACAATCTTCAAAAACTGAAAAGGAATAATCAGAAAACCTGAATAGACCAATAACAACTAATAAAATTGAAGCAATAATAATAAAAAAATCTCCCAACAAACAAAAGTTCTGGACCGGATGGCTTCACAGGCAAATTTTACCAAACATTCAAAGAAATACTAACACCTCTCCTCCTCAAACTATTCCAAAAAATTGAAGAGGAGGTAAGATTTCCAAGCTCTTTTTATGAGGCCAACATTACCCTAATTCCAAAACCAGGTAAAGACATGATATAGAAAGAAAATTATAGGCCAATATTCCTGATGAGCACAGATGCTAAAATCCTCAACAAAATATTAGCAAATCAAATCTAGCAATACATTAAAAAGATCATACATCATGATCAAGTGGGATTTATTCCAGAGATGCAAGGTTGATATAATATTTGCAAATCAATAAATGTGATACATCACATAAACAAAATGAAAGATAAAAACCACATGGTCATATCAATAGATGCAGAAGAAGCATTTGATAAAATCCAGCATCCATTTATGATAAAAACTCAGCAAAGTGGGAATAGAGGGACCATACTTCAACATAGTAAAGGCCATACATGACAAACCTACAGCCAACATCATACTCAATGGGAAAAACTAAAAGCATTTCCCTTAAAATCGAACAATACAGAGATGTCCTCTTTCATCACTCCTATTAAACATGGTACTGGAAGTTCTAACCACAGTGATCAGAAAAAAATAAAGGCATCCAAATTCAGAAAGAGGAGGTGAAATTGTTATTATTCAGGGATGACATGATATGTAAAACCTTAAAGACTTCACTCATAAGCTACTAGATGTAATAAATTGGCAAAATAACAGGATACAAATGAATGTCGAGAAATCAATGTCATTTCTATACACCAACAATGAAATATCAGAAAGAGAAACTAAGAAAACAATCCCATTCATTATTGCAACAAAAAATAAGTTACCTAGGAACAAATTTAACCAAGGAGGTAAAAGATCTGTACTCAGAAAATTATAGGTTATTGAAGAAAGTAATTGAGAAAAATACAAATAAGTGGAAGCATATATTGGGTTCATGGATAGGAAGAATTAACATCATTAAAATGTTCATACTATCGAAAGCAATCTATAGATTCAACACAACCCCTATCAAAATACCAATGGCATATTTCACAGATCTAGAAAAAATATTCCAAAAATTTATATGGAACCAAAAAATACCTCAGAAAGCCTCACCAATCTTGAGAAAGAAGAACGAAGTTGGAAGGGTTACAATACCAGTCATCAAAGATTACTACATAGCCATTGTAACCAAAACAGCCTGGTACAGGCATAAGAACAGGCATAGATCATTGGAACAGAACAGAGAGCCCAGAAATCAATCCATACCTTTACGGTCAATTAATATTTGACAGAGGAGGCAAAAGCATACAATGGAGTTAAAAGCAATCTATTTAATATATGGTGCTGGGAAAATTGGACAATTACATACAAAAAATGAAACTAGACCACCAACTTATACCATACACAAGAATAAAATAAAAATGGATAAAAGGCTTAAATGTAAGTGGCGAATCCATAAAAATCCTAGAAGAAGACATAAGCAATAAAATCTCAGACATCTCTTACAGCAATATTTTTGCCAATATATCTCCTATGGCAAGGGAAACAAAGGAAAAATAAACCAGTGGGACCATATCAAACTAAAAAGTTTCTGTACACCAAAGGAAACCATCAACAAAATAAAAAGGAAACCCACTGTATGAAAAAACATATTTGCCAATGATACATCTGATAAGAAGTTAGTTTCCAAAAAATATAAATAATGCATATAACTCAACACCAGGAGACAAATAACACAATTAAAAAATAGGCAAAGGCTCTGAATAGACACGTCTCCAAAGAGGACATACAGAAGGCCAATAGACATATGAAAAGATGCTCAAGGTCACTAATCATCAGAGAGATGCAAACTAAAACTATAATGAGGTATCACTTCATACCTGCCCAAATGGCTACCCTCAATAAATCAACAAACAAGTGCCAATGAGGATGTGGGGAAAAGGAAACCTTAGTACACTGTTGGTGGGGATGCCGGCTGGTACAGCCACTGTGGAAAGCAGTATGGGGTCTCCTCAAAAAAAAAAAAAAAAAAAAGAAAGAAAGAAAGAAAGGAAGAAAGAAATGGAACTGCTTTGTGACCCAGCAATTTCTTTTCTGGGAATATATCCTAAGAATCCCAAAACACCAATTAGAAAGAATATATGCTCCCTTATGTTTATAGCAGTGTTATTTATAATAGTCAAGATCTGCAAACAGCCTAAGTGCATATATATATATATCCCTAATATACAAATAGACTGAATAGCAGAACAACCAAACAACTGGTCGCTATGACGTGTGTTGACCACCAGGGTGCACACGCGGAACATGGTGGGCATCTGCAGCAGGTTTTGGCAGCAGGCAGCAGAGCACAGAACATGGTGGGAGTTGGCCACGTGGGATGGTGAAACAGGTGAGCAGGGGCACCAAACCAAGATGGGGCACCAGTCGCTGTCATTGGGGTGAGCCTTTGGTGGTTACTAAAAATTCTTTGCTCCGGCGCGCCGCGGTCCTGCCTGGTGCTTGCACCCACTGCCGACACCGGGCCCGGCCCCAATGGCTCAGAGCTGTCAGAAGGTGTGAGCAGCAGCTGCTGGTCCTGTGTGAGCAGCAGCTGCTGGCCCTTATCACCCCTCAGAACTTCTCCACCTCCCCCTACTCCTGAGGGGCAATTGGGGCGGCAGCTGCCTCTCCCACCTGCTGCTGGCATCGGCCCCAATCACTCCACTGTCAGCGGGTGGGAGTGGGGCTGGTGCTGGCAGTGTGTGGGAGCGGCAGTGGTGGCAGGAGCGGGGCTGCCTATAGACAGGGGACCGGGGGCTGTGGCAGGAGGGGCTGGGTGGGGGCATGGAGGATGGGCTGAGATCTGCCCCTTTGCCCACCACAGCCTCATGGCCCACAGTTCCTTTCAAGGTGCATGAATTCATGCACTGGGCTCCTAGTCAATAGATAAAGAAAGCTGTTGGACATTTATACAATGGAATACTATACAGCTGTAAAAAGGTAGGAACCTTTTGCAACAGCATGGATGGACCTGGAGATTATAATGCTAAGTGAAATAAGTCAGTCAGAGAAAGACAAATACCATATAATCTCACTTAGCTGTGGGATCTAATGAACAAAATAAACTGATGAACAAAATAGAACCAGAGACATGGATACATGGAATAGATTGACATATGTCAGAGGGGAGGTGGGGAGAAGGGGCTGATGGGATGAATGAAGGTGTAGGGATTAGCCCAAGAACATGTATGCAGAGCCCATGGACAAAGACAGTAATGTAGTGAGGGCCAGAGGGAGGGGAGGATGGGATCTTGGTGGTGGGAGGTAAAGGGGGGCAATGGGGGACATCTGTAATAATGTCAACAATACAAATAAAAAAGAAATTAAAAAAATAAATTATATTATAGATTATCCAAAAACTAGAAGTTCTATGTGGCAAAAATAAAGTTATGAAAACTCAAGTGAGGGACTTGGATGAAACATTGCAACGTTTTAGCAAACCAAAGATTAATACCCAGACTACTGCTTCTATTTTCCCCCTGACTGAAACAAAGGACCACCCACCCAATAGAAAAAGAGCAGAGAATCTGAGTAAGTAAATCACAAGAAAGGAAATAAAATGGCTGATAATCTTATGAAGGACAGTTAACCTCAAATGGTTATCAACTAAATGCAAATTTAAATAATGAGACATCCCCAATATATTGGTAAAAATGTACAAGACTGATAATAGACAGCTTTGATGAGGGGGTTAGAAATAACTGTTTTCAAAGTGGCTGGAGGTAATGTAAATTGATACCACCTATTTGGGCCAATTCTCATTTGAATCTCATGAGAAAGCTAGTTAAGTATTGCTATTAATAACAACATTTTGGAAATAACATAATGGCCATTAATAGAATGGTTAGATAAACTATGATATGTCCAAATTAAGAAATATGCCATGTAGTTTTAAAAAGAATGAAGTAGAATCTACTTATTAATTTTAAAGGATCTCTAAGGAATGTTGTTAATTAATAAAAGGAAGTTGCAAAATAATACTGTAAATATATACAGACATGTATTTATATGCATATCTACCTCTATTTATGCATACGTGCATATTTAAAGGCATTGCTAACATTCATTAGTTCTGGGAGGAGAATAGGGGATCAGATGGGGGACATAAACGCTGACTTTTGCTTTGAATTCATCATTCTCCAGTGTTGCTTGTTTTAATTAAATGTGTCACTGCATTGCTGGTGTGATTTAAAAAATTGCACTGTAGTAAGTCAACTTGGTTATCCTGTGATATGACATGCTCCTTATGGACCAGCAGCATAACTCTAGTTGAAAAAACAAGTGGGCCCTAACTGGTTTGGCTCAGTGGATAGAGCATTGGCCTGTAGACTGAAGAGTCCTGGTTTCGATTCTAGTCAAAGACACGTACTTCGGTTGCATGCTTCCCCCTGCCAGGGCCCTGGTCGGGGCTCGTGCAGAAGGCAACCAAAGGATGTGTTTCTCTCACATCGATGTTTTTCTGCCTTTCCCTCCCTCTTCCACTCTTTCTAAAAATCAATGAAAAAATATCTTCGGATGAGGATTTTAAAAAAGAAAAAGAAAAAAACAAGTGGAATTTTAGGACAACTACATGGGAGAAAAAGTAGAATTTTTAAGAAATCCTCCCTTTTTGTACAGCACAAACTGGTTATCCATGTTTAGTGCAGAACTTCCTAGTGAAAGAGATAAAGAAATATGGACTAAATTCAAGAGCTCAAAAATGATATGAGTCAGGATTTAAGATATTAAGAGAAGACTACAGTAATTCCAGGGACTGAAATGGCCAGTGTACATAAAGAGGAGATGACAGCTGGTGACCTGGGAAGGAAGGTATCACAAAACTATTGCTAGGAGGAATACTCACCATTGGTTCTCCAAGTGTGGTCCCGGTCAGGGGCATTATTATCACCAGGGAGCCTGATACATATGCAAATTAACGAACCCTGTCCCAGACCTACTAAGTCAGAAACTCTGGAAGTGGAGGGCCCTCAATGTTTTAACAAGCTCCCCTGGGAATTCTGATGTGGGCTGAAGTTTGACAATCACTGCTTTAGACCAGAGCTTCTCAAAATTTAAAATATATATGCATCATCTGGATAGCTTGCTAAGCAGCCCATTGGGAGAATCCGCAGGAATGAAGTGGGCCTGAGACTCTGCATTTCTCAAAAGCTGCCAGGCAAGGCAGATGCTGCTGTTTCTCAGACAACACAGAGTGACCCTAACCCAAAGAGTAAGTATGCATTGGTAGGCGGGTTTCATAAGGAAATACTCAGGGAGAACACAACCACTGCCAGCCTCGCGATGCTCCCGCTGGCATTGTCAAGGCTAGGGGCAAGAACCACGCCGCTCTCTGCCTTGCTTGTTGCCTGGGGCCCGACGGATGCTCTCAGGCACAGGGCTGTATTTGCACACCTACAGCATGCTGCCCGGAAGCTCCACGCATTCCCTGCTTTCCTGATATTTTGTTAACAGTTCCTCTTTCCAGATGGAGAAGCTGAGGCTGGCCCACAGAGCTATTTGTGTTCCGGGGTCACAGAGACCTGGGCAGGCGGGGCTGGCTGGCTGGGCTCTTCCACAGGCGCCTTCAGCCTCTCCTACTAGCCAGTGGGAAGTGGTGGGGGCTCAGGGGATTAGCACCACAGCAGCTCAGCGGTGAAACCCAGGCCAGCCCACTCTCCAGGCTCTCTGGTGAATAACAGGATCTTTATCATCCTTTCCGTCAGAAAGCATTTATTTAAAACCCCTTGGCGAACTCACAGGGTGAGCTGGCCTGTCACACACCATCACATGGCATGGAAACTGGCAATTAAATTTAGCAACCCACCTCAGCAAATCCAGACCGAGATGTTTACAGGCAGCCTGAGAGGAGCCTGGTATTTTCTCTCCTAAATCCAGACGTTTGCAGAGAAAGTGAACTAAGCCTTGGGTGGGTTGTGCTGAATTCTGAGCACCTGTTCCCATCAATAACTTGGGGTCCTCAAAATGCGACAGCAGGACTCAGAGGACCATGTGTGTCCCCGCTGCGTGCAGCCTGATGGAGAGCTAGTGGCCTCATTGCTGAGCTGTGGCTCAGAAACGGAGAGATGCTGAAAGAGAGATGTTTGCTCCAAGAACAACTCATTTATTTAGCGACTCTGGGGGTGGAGATAGACACGTTAACTAGAGAATAAATGTCATTTTCCCAGCACACTCCAAACAGAGCGCAGCAATTGCAGGGCTGAGCATGTTGAGCGAGTTTCCACCCCGGCAAACACTGAGGTGGGCACATGGAGCAGTGAGCTTCACTGGTGCTCAAGGTACAATCAGAGTTACCATCGGAGTGCCTGCCACAGCCCTGCCTGTGGTCCAGGAAGCTGTTCTGTAACAGGCTCTACTTTCTAGAAAACCCCTTGGATTGAAAATGAGCAAGAGTGGAATTTGTGTGTGTTTCTGGATCTGGTGGTGCGTGTTGAGATGTCTAAACCAGAAGAGATGATATTTCTCATTTTTGCAAAGGACTCAGCCAGAATCCCATGCTTTCGTGGGGCTGGGAGCGTGACTGTCAGAGTTGGTGAGAGTGTAAGGCGTTGTACAAACTGGACTCTGCAGTCTCATTTTCCCCAACACCTGCCCAACTTCTGTTAGGGCTTGTCTTTGACGAGAGCCCAGATGTGCTGTGGGCGGGAAGAAACAGACACTTGCAACCCTACAGAAAGGTGACATACCACGAGGAAGCCTTCCCTGTTCAGGTGCAGGTAAGCACGCCTGAGCAGCAGCACACCCACACGAGTATCTGTTCTCCCACTATACACAGTAGCACCTTTGCAGAAAAGGGAACAAGACTTCAGGGGTTGGAAACTGAGCCCCAGGGGAGGAAAACGGCCACTGATAATGGGAGCTGCCTTGGATTGGAAACAAGGGGAGTGGCTCTTTACCACCCTAGTGAGTTTCCAGGAAGGCGAGGGATGGGGGAGGCATCCTTTGAAGGCTGGTCAAATCCCTCGCAAAGCTGGCTTCTCTCACAGCCATCATTAAGGGCAGCGGTGTGACAATCCCTAAGCACGGTGTTCCTGTCTAACGTGCCCATCACAGGGCCTTTCTTTCTCTCCTCTTGTGCCTTTGCTCCCTTGTCTTTTCATTTGTCCCTTCTCCCCTTTCTCGACTGAATGGATGAAGAGTGTCACCCTGCAGATGTTTCTTAACTGTACTTGGGCGTAGGAGGTGACTGATCCTTCTTGGTTCATTAGAAGCAGGTCAGGGATGACACTCACGTGGCCCTGAATCCAATGCGATTGTACTGGGCCTTGTGTATTTTCAGTGCCTGCGTTTCTCTCTCTCTGGAAGATGGGGGTAAAAGTCCCTCCCCTCCCTTTACAAGAAGGGTTTCCAGAACTGATGGGGTCATACAAGAGCACACACCCAGAGCAGGAAATGCTGTGAGTGCTGGGCAAGGCATCGCTGCGCAGCCACCTTTCAGAATCCCACGCTGACATCCTTACTCATGTCTCCCTCGTCTTGTAAAGCAGGTTGTATCCTAAGAAGGTGTTTGGCTCAAGTTCACACAAGGTTGGGTGCCTCAGCTAAACTAAACAAAGAGCAATTGAGTGCCTGCTCTAGGCTCAGCCCTCTGGACCACAGTTACCCCTGCTCTGCCCCTGGAAGGGCAGCCCTGGTGGAAGAAATAATGTGCTGACTTCTCCCGGGGAGTGTGGAAACCTGTTACACTACCTCCTCTTCCCTGAGTGCGGCTTGAATCCAGCCACATATCACACCTGCTGGCACAGCCTGCTCCTTGCATGGGACCAAGGTATTAGTCTGGGGGACGCTCAGTCTGGCCAGAGGCGAGCCAGAGGGCACGCACCCACTTTGGGGGTTTAGAAGTGATGGGTTGGCCTGGCAAGTGTAAGCTTCACAGCCTAATTAAAATGTTTCCATTCTGTCCAACTTTTAATTCAATTCCTTTGTATATTGGACATCTAAAACTGAGATGCCAGACCTTAGCTGGTTTGGCTCAGTGGATAGAGCGTCAATCTGCGGACTGAAGGGTCCTGGGTTCAATCCTGGTCAAGGGTACATACCTTGGTTGCAGGCTTGATTCTTGGCCCTAATCTGGGCACATGGGGGAGAAACCAATCTATGTATCTCTCTCAAATTGATGTTTCTCTCTCTGTGTCTCTCCCCCTCCCTTAAACCAATGGAAAATGACTGTTGAGAGAGGATTAACAAAAAAACAAACCAACGCCCCCGCCCCAACAAACAGATAATACCAAACAACCGCCGCCCCCCAAACATACAGATAATGCCAGTACAAAACAAAAAAAGGGAAAAACCCAGTGGAGGTTGGGACAACAGCAGCTCGGTGGCTGGACCTGCTGGGTATTTGCCTGGAGTGCCCTGACCTCTTTGGAATGCAGCAGTGTGTCTCCTGCAAACTACCTCTCCCAGGCCCCTGCCGCCTGGCTTCTCTCTGGCTTCAGCCCAGGGAGTCAATGAGGACGAACTGGAGGGCTGGACGAAGGGAAACACCAGGCTGTCCCATACCATCTGGCTCTGAGTGGGGCAGGGTCTCTAACAGCGATCATCTGGAGGTGTGCAGCTGGGGACAGCCCCTCCACGGCCCCAGCTCCAGCAGACCACCCAGAGTTCCGGTGCTGGTAGCATCCCCTTCCCAATCTGGGGTGCAGGAAACCTCCTGCTGTGACTTCTGTCTGGGATTGGCATCGGGGCTCTCCCCGCACCACTGCAACCAGCCCCACATCGCAGTCCCTGCTGGAGCACTGTTCTCCCAACTGGTAAGGACAGGAAACCTTTGAGGGCACCTGGTCCACTTTGCAGACCTGAAACCCAGGGGCGCATGGGAACTGCGCAGGGTGCTCAATGTCAGGGGAGATACCCGTGGGTGAGCCTCCTCACACAGGGGGCACATAGGATCTGAGCCTCAATGTGGCCACACTTGACTGGTAAGGAGAAACCCAGAAATAAAGCTGAGGTTGTTAACTGATGTGCAGAAATTGCCCAAATACTCTAATTAGCCAGAAAGGTCCTTCCTTTAACTTAAAAAAGGAAAAAAAAAAAGACAAAAGATAAGAAGAGCAACTGGGTGTCAAGGTATTAAGGAAAGAGGTGGACTGTCTTATTCTCCTATTTGCCTCTCTAGATTTTGCGGAGGAGCTGGGCTGGGGAACAGACTTCTTCCAAAGGCAAACTGGGTCCCTCATCCCTTCTCTGAGAGGACTGGAGGCTGCTAGGGGCCCATGGCTTCATCCAGAGCTTCTCCCAAGGATTTCTTGGGGTGAGCTGAGGAGCCCGACCCTTGTCACAGCCAGACCCCAGCTCCGGGAAGCCTACATTTAGGCCATGGTGCCACCAGCCTTGTCCATGTCAGACTCAAGCACAGCGCCTGCCCCCCCAAACCACCTCCCAAAGGGCACTCCATGGTCAGCAGGGCCCGCAGGGCCCGGGAGAGGCCCGTCCTGGCCACCACCCTTTGACACAGGCATTATTCAGAAGTCCCTGAACCAGGCTGCCTGCCGCCTGCACAGTTCATGGAAAGGTTTGGCACAAGCGGCACAGGCACATCCAAGGGGATATGTGATGCGAGAAACTTAACACTTTATTTTTAACTGTAAAATACACAACATAAAATTTACCATCTTAACCACTTTTAAGTGTACAGTCAATGGCATTAGTATATTCTCATTGCTGTGTAACCATTACTACCATTCACCCACAGAATTTTTTCATCTTCCCAAACTGACTTAAAACATTAATCCCCCGAATTTGACTGCTATAAGAACTTCATGTAAGTGGAACCATGCATTTTTGTGACCGGCCTATTTCATTTAGCATAATGTCTTCAAGGTTCATCCACGTGTCAGAGTTTCTTTTGTTTTTAAGGCTGAATAATGTTCTATTGTAGGTCTATGCCACATTTTGTTTATTCATTCATCTGCCGATGGACACCTTTGAGCTGTTGTGAACAATGTTGCTATGAACATGGGGATACAGATATCTGTTTGAGTCCCTGTTTTCAATTCTTTAGGGTGTACCCAGAAGTGGAATTCATGGGCCATATGGTAGCTCTACTTTTAATTTTTTGAGAACTGCTATATGGTTTCCCATAGCTGCACCATTTTACATTCCCACCAGCTGTGCACAGGGTTCCCTTTTCTCCAAACCCTTGCCAACACCTTTTTTAAAAAATAATAGCTATCTTAATGGGTATGAAGTGTTTCTTTGACTTTTTAATTTAATATTTAAAAATGTATTGTAAATGTGGAATAAAAATTTCAACATGAGTAAGAGTGTGCACAATGAAACATCAATTTTCCTCTCCCCTGACCCTAGTTTCCCTATTTCTAGAGGCAAACATTGTTTCCACCCTCAGGAATGCTTCTCCACATGGCCTGTGCATAGATGAGCATGTGTACGCACCCTTTAAAAACAAATAGAAGCATATAATACACATTATTTTACATGTTCCTTTAAAAAAAAACTAAACATGCCATTTTCACTTAATAAAACATTATAACATTCCATAACTGACAATAGCCTTAAATCTGTATAGGACACTGAATCTGTAATTTAGAGTTCTCATCCTTCCAACCTATACAAAAAGTTTGGACTTTAGGGAGGGAACACATTTACAGCAGGGACTGAAGCAGACCTTGTCATCAAACACATTAATATTTCTGCACAGAAACATAGAAATAAGTTACACTAAGTGGGATAAACATTCTAAATAGCCACTCATTGGTTGCAGTCAGGTTTTGCCCCCAAATGAGTTTAGAAAGATTTTGGTTTTCAGAGCTTTTTAGATTTCAGAATTACAGATAAGAGATTACAGGCTTATCATATTTAAGGAGTGGCAGATCATAGACGGAAGCTTTTCACATCTTACTTTTGATACTCACAATCACCTCATGATATAGAATTTTATAGGTTCAGAGACAGAAAGTAATTTGCTCAAGTAAGTGCCCAAACTAGACCTTGAACCAAGGTCTACCTGATTCCCAAGTCTGGGCTCTTTTCTCTGCCTCACATGTGACTGTATGCCATTGTCCCCTGCAATTACCAACAGTGCCCCTTCACTCTAAAAACTGGGTTTGGGAATATATATTTTATGTTGTGCCAACCATACCGTGATATGTCTTGGTGGTTGGCCTAGCCCTTGACTTCCATAGATATCATTAGAGTTTGAGACAGTCTTTACACTTTGCTGGCCTTAGTGCTCCATGAGCCTGCACCTCACAACTTATTGTGTGGAAAACCACACAAGCTTTACTTCTTCCACACAGCCTTCCCTGAATTCTGTAACCACGCAGGATCTCATTTATTTTTTAAGCTTGTGGTAACATACACATCATATAATATTGACCATGTTAGTCATTTTGAAGTGTACTGTTCAGTCGTGTTAAGTACATTCACATGGTTGTGCAACCATCACCACAATCCATCTCCAGATCTCTTCCATCTTCCCAAACTGAAACTCTGTACTGATTAAACACTAACTCCTCAAGAAAGAAGTAAAACTGTCATTATTTGAAAGTGACATAATATTGTAGATAGAGAAGTCTAAATATTCTACCAAAAAACTACCAGAAATGATAAATACATTCAGCAAGATCTAGAACAAACTCTCCAAAAATTCATCTGGAATAAAAAAAGACCGTGAATAGCCACAGCTGTCCTGAGAAAGAAGAATAAAGTTGGAGGGATCACAATACCAGACATCAAACTACATTACCAAGCCATGGTTCTCAAAACTGCCTGGTAGTGGCATAAGAACAGACATATAGATCAATGGAATAGAATAGAGAGCCCAGAAATTGGCCTGAACCAATATGGTCAATTAATATTTGACAAAGGAGGCAAGAATATATAACGGGGTAAAGACAGTTTATTCAGTAAATGGTATTGGGAAAATTAGTGCAAAATAAATGAAACTAGACCACCTTTTTACACTAGCCACAAAAATAAATTCAAAGTAGATTAAAGGCTTAAATATAAGACTCAAAACCATGAAAATCCTAGAAGAAAACATATACAGTAAGGTCTCAGACATTTCTCACAGCAATATTTTTTCTGATATATCTTCTTGGGCAAATGAAACAGAAGAAAAAATAAACAAATGGAACAATATCAAACTAAAAAGTTTTCGCACAGCAAAGAAAACCATCAATAAAATGAAAAGACCTACTGAATGGGACAACATATTTGCCAATGATATATCTGGTAAGGGGTTAATATCCAAAATTTATAAAGAGCTTATACACCTCCACATAAAAAACAAACAATCCCATTAAAAAATGGGCAAAGGATCTGAATAGACACTTCTCCAAAAAGACTAAACAGCTGTCTAACCTACATATGAAAAGGTTCTCAATGTCATTAATCATCAGAGAAATGTAAATTAAAACCACAATGATATACCACTTCACACCTGTCAGAATGGCTATCATCAATAAGTCAACAGCTCCCACCTACCGGATGGCTTGGTTGGTTGGAGTGTTGCCGTGTACACCAAAAAGGTTTGGGGTTTGATACCCTGTCTGGGCACCTGCCTCGGTTGTAGGTCCCATCCCCAGTCAGCGAGCTTCTGGGAGACAGCCGATCAATGTTTCTCAATCACATAGATGTTTCTCTCCTCTAAAATCAATAAACATACTCTCAGGTGAGCATTAAGATTAACTAACAAACTAACTAACAACAAATGCTGGTGAGGGTGTGAAGAAAAGAAAACTCTCGTGCACTGTGGGTGGGAATGCAGATTGGTGCAGCCACTCTGGAAAGCAATATAGAGTCCTCAAAAACTTACAAATGGAACTGCCTTATGACCCAGCTATTCCACTTCTGGACATATATCCAAAGAACCTCAATACCTATTTGAAAGAATATATGCACCCCCATGTTCATTGTAGCAGTATTTACCATAACCAAGATTGGAAACAGCTGAAAGTGCCCACCAGCAGCTGAGTGGATAAAAAAAGCTGTGATACATTTACACAATGGAATACTAAATGTTGTAAAAAAGAAGGAAATCTTACCCTTTGTGACAGCGTGGGTAGACCTGGAGAGTATTATGCTAAGTGAAATAAGCCAGTCAGAAAAAGACAGATATCATATGATTTCACTTATATGTGGAATCTAACGAACAAAATAACTAACAAAAATTAAATACGGACTCATAAGAACAGAATGATAGCTGTCATAGGGAAAGGGTGTTTGGAGGCTGGGTGTAAAAAGTGAAGTGATTAAGCAAAAAACAACAACCCACAAAACTCATAGACATAGACACCAATATGGTGATGCCAAAGGGAAAGGGGGATGGGGAGGTGACAGAGGGTAAAGACGGGATTAATGATGATGGGAGGAGACTTGCCTTTGGGTGGTGAACATACAGTACAATATACAGATGATGCATTCAAGGATTGTACACCTAAAACACATTTAATTTTATTAACCAATATCTCCCCAATAAATTTGGTAAAAATTAAAAGAAGTTTTCTTGTACAGCTGAAACTAATATTATATGTCAATTATATATACATTTAAAATAAATAAATAATGAAATTAAAAACAAACAAACAAAAACCCCCATTAATTCCCAGGTCCCTCATCCCCTAGCCACTGACACCCACCTTTTTAAGTCCTAACTGAGCGATAGTGGTTCTAAATGGAAAAGAAGAAAAAGTCTTGAGTTTCTTTCTTTCACTTTTTTTTTTTTTTGCAAAGGTGTGTCTTCTTCCAAGGAGGACAGGAAGGAAGGTGCTGGACCTGGGTGTGTGAGGTCTTTGCTCCTTTAGGGCCAAAGGAGTCCTCGTATCTAGGACTGATGCTGACCAGCGTCTCTCATGCAGAGACCACTGTCCTATGTGCCTGCAGCAACTGTCCAGGTGAGGGCTTGCATCGGCTGCTTAACTGTTCCAGAAATGGAGGCAGAGAGGTTAATGATGTGCACGTGGTCACACAACTGACTCAATAGAGGTGGTCTGGCTTTGTGGATGAGGCTTGTTTAGGACCCCACGTGGGATTGAGGTTCGACTATGAAGCCTCGGAGGTATCAGGTCTGTTTGGCTCAAACTGCATCTGGACATGAGCGACTGGCTGTGAAGCATCTGCCCCATTGGAAGCCCCGGGAAGCCCAGGTCTGACATCTTGCCCTGCACATCTTCAGACAGCGCCTGTTCTGGCTGCACCCACTTTGCCCTCCTACCCTATTCAGCTCACTAGCAGGAGGGCGCCTGCAGGAGGCTGCAGGTGGGCCTGCCCGGTCTAGGTCTGCAGGGTCTCAGCCTGGCAGGGCTGGGGACTGAGGAGCTGGAGAGTGCTCCGAGGTTGCCCTGGAGTTCCGCTGCGCCTGGTGACCCTGAGACTGTCGCCCAGTGCAGGTCCCGACATTCAGATGCTGCTGCAGCCTCTCAGAGGCCACAATTATGGTCAACACCAGGAATACTTGTCTGTTCTGGAAGCTTCTCCTGCAGGAATGGGACATGGGATGGAGGAGGGGAAGGTGGTGTCAGCCACCAGGGTTCAGCATCCAGGCACAGTTCCCTTCCTGTTACCCGAGCTCTTGTGAGGTACTGACAGCCAATGGGAAGCCGAAGAGTTTGAACAAGCAAAACAAACAAAACCCCAGACTAGGGCACTGCCACCTCCAAGACACTGCTGCTAAGCTGTGCACGGCCCTGGGAGTTGTGTGGCACGGAGGCAGGACTGCAAAAAGGGTTCCCGGGGGAAATGCATCTGGGCTTTGACCAACCCCTCCCAACGCAGTTAGAGAGGGGCCTGTGGTTAGAACTAGAAGAGGGTGTGTGTGTGTGTGTGTGTGTGTGTGTCCAGGGCAGGATATGTAACTTCTAACATTTCCTGAGATGTTGGAAGGAGACCCGCCTGCCTAGATCTGCTCCCAGCCTTCCCGGGAAGCTCACAGATGCCGAGAGTAAGACAGGGTGGAGGAAACAGGCGGCCTCTGGCTGTCAGGACTGGAGCTTGTGTGTCCATAAAGGAGCTCTGTGCCTGCCCCTGGGCAGCCCTGAGATGGAGGAGGAAGCCTGGGGACTGGTGGGAGGGTGGGCAGAGGCTCAGAGGGTGAGAGGGCCCAGGGGTGGGGTTGTCCTGAAGATGGGGCTCAGGCAAATGGTCTGTTCAGTCAGAAAAATGGCCTGTTTGGTCAGAACCTGGGCTCCTTTTGAACCCTGTACAGCACAAGATGGAACCAAGACAAGCAGAGAGTCTGGTTTTACCCTCTATTGGCGTGCTTTAAAATCTGTGGTGCAGATTTATGTTCAAACACTGTTGCAGGGAGCTGTGGGTTCTCCCCAGCTTCGCCAGCAGTGGGAGGTCAGCTGGGGCCAGGCTCGCTCGTGCAATCCCAGGCTGACTGTGGGACAGAAGTCAGGAGCCTGTGCACGCTGTCCTGGTACCTGCTCCGAGAAGCTCCCAGGCGGTGGCTGCCGGCCTCACGGTTCAGGGGCCTCACAGAGCACCGGAGGCATCTCTGCCCAGGCTCCCACCTGAGGGCTGTGTGGGGAGCCCTGCAGGTGGGCTGACAGCGGAGCTTGACAAGGCCGGGAAGGCCCACGTGGAGGCTGCTCGGTCTGTGGGGACTGTGGGTCTCTAGAGTCGCTTGCACAATGCTTCCTGCGAGCGTTTTCACCACAGTTCCAGCAACTGTCATGTCAGCATATGACCTTTAAAACTATTGAAAAGGAGCCACTGCTGGGAGTGTGCTCAGGGAGCAGACCCTCCTGCCCTGTTCGCCTGCCTGGGCAGGGAGCCTGCGGCTGTGGAATGAGCCAGCCATGGAGCCCACTGGCTCGCTCACTTGGCATCTTGTCTTACTGTACTTTATTATTTTTCACCCTTTTGTCATGTGCACAGCTGTTAGAGAATTTGGCATCTCTTCACCTCCCAGAAGACCTAAGATCTCTGCGCCCTATTTCTCCCTCTGGCACAGCGCACCTCCAGGGTCAGCCTGCTCTTTTGGCAATTTCTCTACCCCCAAATACAGGTATGCTGTTATCTTCTGATCCTCAGTGAGGCTCACTGAGCCACCTTCTCCCAGCATCATCTGTCTTCCAGAGGATTTAGGGGAAAGGGAAGACTGGGAATCGCTGGGGGAACCTGGCAAAGGAGGCGGGGGAGGAACCTGCATGGGGGTGGGGAGGCTGGGAGGGAGAGAAAGGTCAAAGAATGCCTCTCAGTGTCTCTAGAGCATCAAGGACATCAATCCCTACCCTCAAGGCCCGGGATCCATTCAAGGAGATCCTTTCTCTCTCACTGTTTCAGCTGCTCTTCCCTAGACCAGTGCACAGCTTTGCACTAATTTCTGGGATGTTTCAAACTGGAAACACATGGACACATATTCTCCTAGGTCAGCCTCCATCCACTCTGGGGTGTGGGCGCTGGTTGCTTCAGGTCCCCAGGTGCCCTAGTGCCCGCTGGGGTCCTCCTTCCCCCTCCTCTTCCGTTGTCAAAGCGGATTCCTTGCCTGTTATGTGGGCTCTACCTCTTAAGCGTTGTCTCAGCACATTCAAGGGAAAAGAGCCCTGTTCCTTCATTTGCATACTCCCTCTGACTACTTCCTGGCTGCAATGGCAGAGTTAAATGTGTCCTGATATTTACTATCTGGCCCTTTACAGAAAGCATTTGCTAGCTCCTGCCCTTGTCCTCTTTCAATGGGTTATGGAACCATTCTACCAACTGCAACCTCCGATCGGACTCCCCTCCATGCCCACACCCTGGCTTTTCTAAAGTAAAAGTCTGACTGGCACTTTCCCTTTTGCTCCCCTGACTCCCCGTGTCCACTGAGTGGATTCTAAACACCTTATGGTTTGCAGGTTCTTCCTCTGGCTCCAGTCCTTTGGCCACTGTGCCACATCCAACCACGTGGAAGGACCTTCTCTTGGCTCCTTACCTGGCCTGCTGTCACTCATTCTCCAGTTCCCAGGAGAGCCTCACTTCCAAGACTGGGTTAGGAGCCTTTTGTATGTGCTTGCATGGTATCCCAGAATTCTCACTTGATGGGATGTATCATGTTATATTGAAATTGTTCTATTCACTTCATCCATTCTATGTGTCAGCCACTAATCTAAGAGCTGTTGGTAAAAAAAGAAAAACCCAAAGCTCCCTGCTGCTCTCTTACGTGCTAGTGGGGAAAATAGAAAATAAACAAGATTACAAAGTAGGACAGAGAATATTAGAGAGCAGGATGTGCTAAGGAGGAAAAGTAAACCAGGAAGGAGGATATGGAATATACTGGGACTGTTGACATTTTAGGAAGGGTGACCAGGGAAGGCCTCACTGAGAAGGGATTTTTAGTAAAGGCTTGAAGGAGAGGAGGCAGGGAGCCATGCCAATATTGGGGGGAGAGCATTTTAGACAGCAATGGGATGGCAGGAACACACCCATCTGGTGTGTGTGCAAATGAGGCCAGGGTGGCTGGAGGGGAGAGAATGAAGAAGGGAGGAGGATGTTAGGGGGGAAATGCAGGGAGGGTAGACGTGTGGGGCTGTGGGGGCCATGGGAAGGACCCAGGCCTTTACTCTGAGGGGCTTGGGAGCCACTGCAGAGTATTGAACAGAGGAGTGGTGTGACCTGACGTGTTTTAATAGGGTCAAACTGGTTTTGACATTACTCCCCGTTAGACGAACTCCCTGAGAGCAGGCAATGGTCTTGTTGACCTTTATTCATAGGACGTGGCATTCTGGCTCGTGGAAAACCTCAAAATATGTTTTACAAACGAAAGATGAATGAGTGAATGTGAGAGTGAAGGTTATCTCCCAACAGCTAGGTCCTGACTCCCGAGGGGTTGGGAAGTCTCCTCACTGTTGAAGGAAAGCTCTGGCAACAGATGCTGCCAACAGCCAAGTCCCCGGGGCTCTTAGCTGCCTGCTTAGACGTCGCTATGGCAGCAACACACATCTAAACCAGTTTTCCCTGTTGCCACAGAAAGGGCTGCTTAATGGATCAATGTCACCTGGAGGGAGAATTTCAGGGTGTAGCACACTGCATTGGCCTTGGCCTTGCTCTGTGGGATGATCTGCTCTGTGGCATAAATGAAGGTACAGAGAGAGTTATTGCCAAAATTGCCGATGGAGGTGGGAGGGATAGATGATCTGTTGATTGATAGACTCAGGGTTTTTGTAAGTTCAAGCCAAGAGGCCCTATACACAGGAGAAGGTAAAGTAGAAAGCCTTTTATGGTTCTACGTCAAAGCCAGAAAATAAACTGTAAAAAAAAAAATTGAATTGGGGATATGTAGCTTTAGTAGATGGTAAAGACTATCTGAGTTAAAAGTGTGGAGCAATGGTTAAAAATCCTAAAGCAAACTGAGAAGCCCTTCTAGAAGTATATAAGTAGACACTTATAATCTGAGAGGTGTAATTCCCCCCTGACTGTGCAAGGCCGCTCCCAGGACTTCATGTCCAATCCTGGGTAAGACACTGAAGGGTGCTGTGAGCTCACTGGGAGGATGACAGAAGAGGCATATTTGCAAGCACAGTGGGTGATTGGAAACAGTCTGGGGGTGGGGATTCAAATATCTGAATTATTAGGGCAGGAGGGCTTAGACTTGAGAATTATTCTGAATGGCTTTAATGGGTTAAAATAGGGTTAAGTGAATGTTAGTTCAACCGATAGAAACATTGACTAAACATGAGGTGGGGTAGCTTCAGGCCTCTTTTTATGAACGGGGGGAGGAGACAACCAATGGGCACAAATGCTTAAGCATTAGATCAGCACTTTACTAGAAAAATTTAAAATCCCTTTTCACCTTGAGATGTCATGCATTTATGCCTCTCTAGTACTGAGTGTGGTAGGATCTGCTAGTTTATTCCTTAGTATCCATTTTTCACTTCTTCCTTAGTAAAAAAACACACACAAAAACAACTCAATATTTTTAGCATGCTTTTATAGAACAAGGTCTATTTTCCCCATCCTTCCTTGGAACTAGGTGTGGCTAGGGGGTAAAATTGTGACCAATGAACTAAAAGTAGAAGTATCATGTTCAACTTCTGGAAAGTAGTAGTAAAGATAGGGGATATACCTTTACTTCCCCTTCCTCCTGGCTCTAAGCAGGAATCTGGATGTGGTGGCTGGAGCTCAGTAGCCATTTTGGGCTATGAGGTAGAAGCTCTATGTTGATAAGGAGCCTGGGTTCCTGATGACTGTGGACATTAATGTAATACTAGACTGCTTACCATTATTCTTCATTTATGCTAGAGAAATATAAACTTGTATTTGTAACAAACCATAGTTATTTGAGGTTTTCTGAAATAAAGATGTGCACATTCACAACTACTATGCCATGGAAAATACACACATACATGCACACATGAATGAACAGCACTGAAATGAAGGACATGGAGTCTCCAGTTGTATTGCTTTGCTTCAAATTCCAGTTCTACTACTTGCTGGCTATGTACCCTTCGACAAGTTTCTTAACCCCTCTGAACCTCAGTTTCCAAACTTATAATAATAGTAATAACTGGCTCCGCCATCGAGATGAGTGTGTTTGCTTCTCCTTCGGCATGTCTTTCCACAAGATTTTCAGGATCAAGAGGTTCCTGGCCAAGAAACAAAAGCAGAATCAGCCCATTCCCCAGTGGATTCGAATGAAAACTGGTAATGAAAACAGGTACAACTGGAAGAGGAGACAATGGAGAACCAAACTGGGTCTATGAGGAATCACACATGAGAGATGGCTCATATACTTATGCTGTATCCAGGTTGCCTGCACCTTTAAATGATTGAAAAGATCAACTGTCTGGACAGTTGGGGCACTTTAATTGGAAAATCATTGGAATCATGATCTTGCTCTGTTGACTTTTTTTCTGCAGTAGTAGGATTGTTCAGTAATAAGTGTGCAAGACCTTTAAAAAAATAAATAGTAACAACTGGGCAACTTTCATTTGTTTTTGGAGAGGATTAAAGGAGAGAATACACGTAAGAACATGGAACAGTGCTTATTCCACATGTTTATTTGCTTGTACTTTGCCTCTCCATACACTGAAGCAGCTATAAAGTTGTACTGTGTTCTCCCTTATTTACTTGCTCATTTGATGACTTCCATTAATGCCCTAAAGAGAAATGAAATCAGCATCAGAACAGTCAAAATGTAGTTTATGCACACCTACTCAAGACTTTTCTTAATCTGCTTTGAAGAATGAGATTGCAGAGTGAGTAGCATATAAAAAGTGGGACGTTGGGATTTGCTGTGTGTTCTAAATCCCTTCATTGTTCTGGTTATTAATTTTTAGATTGTGTACAAATGTAGAGTTCATCGTAAGCAGTAATTGGTACCCAGAGAAAGAGAACACTTCTCTGTGAGGGGTTGCCTCCCTGAGTTTCTTAAGAAACCTAAGTTTGAACACCATCTATTCTTTCATTTATTTATTCATGGGAATACAGGGTCAAATGCCAAGGAGAGACCCACACCCTCCAGATGCTCCCAGCTCCATAGAGAAGGCAGACGTCTTCCTGTGGCTCTTCCATGCCTCTTCTTACTAGTATGTCTGGCTCTACAGGCCGTGGGTGTCAGAGGTGAGTAAGAGTTTTCCAGGAAGAAAAGGCGGGGCAGCACTTCTGGGAATTTAACCCCCAGAGGCGTCTGCACATGTATGCAAAGATATACATATAGTTATTCATGGCAGCATCACTTGTGGTAGCAGAGGCTTAGAACCCACGTGTCTATCTATAGAGGGCTGGGTAATTCAGGGACATGTGGTGGTGAATGCTATACAGCTAGAGAGAGAAAGGGGATAAAGTCTGCTCACTGATAGGATAAGCTTTCCAGAAAGTATTGTTAAACAAACAAACAAACAAAGCAAGGAGCAGTGAGCATATATAGTTGCCTGTGTTGTGTGTAAGAAAAGGGGTCAGGGAGATAGTGTACATATCCATATTCACTTGTATTTGCAGGAAAGATAAACAGAAACTATAAAAATGATCACCTTCAGTAGGGTGTGGGGTGGGGAGTGGGAAAGGAGAAGACTGGTCAGGGTGGGAGCAGGCCTTCCCAATCATTATCATTTTGATTTAAAATCCACGTAAATATATTATCTATTCCAATAAATGAAATGTAATCCTATCTAATAAAAGAGAAACATGGTAATTGGTGTACGACCGCTACCCTTCCCATTGGCTAATCAGGGAGATATGCAAATTAACTGCCAGCCAAGATGGCGGCCGGCAGCCAGGCAGCTTGAAACTAACATGAGGCTTGCTTGCTTCAGTGACGGAGGAAACCAACGTTC
>NW_006292686.1:888865-894697 GCF_000327345.1 Myotis davidii | reverse complement strand
GGGAAAGGTGAGGGAATATGGGTGAGGCTTCAGACAGCACAGCTAAGTGTGGTATATATTGCCTTCAAAATGAAAACAGACCCACTAAATTCAGTGTCTCTTTCCTAATGATAAAGGATTCAAACTTCAGCAGATATACTGAAATTTTCCAAACCACTGGAATCTCCATACACTTCACTGAGCAACTAAGGCCTAGTATTTTCAAAGACATCATGCCCCTTTTGGGGTATGTATCTAGAGCAGCCATGGGCAAACTACGGCCCGCGGGCTGGATCCGGCCCGTTTGAAATGAATAAAACTATTGAAAAAAAAAGACCATACCCTTTTATGTAATGATGTTTACTTTGAATTTATATAAGTTCACACAAAGACTCCATCCATGCTTTTGTTCCGGCCCTTCGGTCCAGTTTAAGAACCCATTGTGGCCCTCGAATCAAAAAGTTTGCCCACCCCTGGTTTAGAGGCATTAAATAGGTATCAGTAACATCCGAGAACAAAGTCCTCTCTAACTTTAATCTAGGGTCCCTCTGTCCAGGCTTCCAGAACTGTTTGTGTATCTCTGTTTCTGATTTCTGAACATCTACTGGAAAATAAATTCCTTAAGAGTATGGGATTCTGTCAGTCTTGCTCACCACCATATACAACTACCATGGGTTGCCTGATGCTATGACTATCTGAGATCTCTCTCATAGGCATCCAGCCAGCCAGCATCTTCTGAAGGAAACATGCCCTTCCTTTCTGTAACCTGCTTTGTTTCTCAGCTGGGGTCCTAGGCCAGGGGTTGCAACCCCTGGCACGCGTGCCAAACATGGCACGCCAGTAACTTTTGCTGGCACGCGAAACCCTCTCTTATAATCTTCCATTTACAATTTTTTTCTTAATATCAACTTTTTTATTTTTCAGATAAATTCAGTGTAGGTGCATCTTAGATAAATAAATAATTTTACATAACAAGTTATCTTAAAGACCATAGACATGGATTGACGAGAGAGGGGAAGAGTAATTTCTATGTCTCTGCCTTCCTATATCCGACCAGTGTTTTGGTTTCATCCACATACTTGTGAATCTTTGTTCTCAGTGATGAATTTTGTTAAGTCTCATAATAGGAGTAGCCTGATGGATGAAAGTAGTAGCTCGTGCATATCTCTGAAGGTCACGAAATATAAACCTGATGTAAAATCTCTGTCATCAGTGATGCAGCAGCAAAAGTCTTACTGATAATATCAAATGGAGTCATAAAGTTTTCTGTCAGACTATCAGTGTACATTAAAAAATAAATGTATTTTTCATCATCATATACTGTGTTTTTGTTGCTCGAATGAATTTTATTACTTCTTCAAGGTTCTTCACATATGTACACCTTAAGAGATATCAAGTAGGCATAATATGTTCTCAAAAAATTAGGGTTGGCACGCAGAAGAATTTTGAGTCAGAGATTTTGCTGGTTTTGGCACGCACTCACAAAAAGGTTGCCCACCCCTGTCCTAGGCTCTTCCCTTTCCTCAGTTTCCTTGACCAGGCAACATTCCTTCTTTCTTCAAGGAAACAAAAAGGTATGGCTGGCTAGCCAAAGAGAAATTATACATTTAAATTAAAATACATAGCTCTGAATAAAATTACACACCAATGTAAATCTACATGCATCCATACATAAGAATGTACTAGTATATAAGCTTACTAGAGGCCTGGTGCATGAAATTTGTGCACTGGGGGCAGGGATGTCCCTCAGACTACCCTGCACCCACTCCAATCTGGGACCCCTTGGGCGATGTCCCACTGCCAGTTTAAACCAGCAGTGGGACATCTCTCTCATAATCAGGGACTGCTGGCTCCCAACCGCTCGCCAACCTGCCTGCCTGATTGCCCTTAACTGCTTCTGCCTGTCAGCCTGATCATCCCCTAACCACTCCCCTGCCATCCTGATCGATGCCTAACTGCTTCCCTGCCAGCCTGGTCACCCCTAACTGCCCTCCCCGGCCAGACTGGTCACACCTAACTGCCCTGCCCTGCCGGCCTGGTCTCCCCCAACTGCCCTCCCTTGCTGGCCTGATTTCCCACAACTGCCCTCCCCTGCTGGCCATCTTGAGGCTGTGGGCGCTGCCATCTTTGAAGGTGGGGCAGTCAATTAGCATATTCCCTCCTTATTGGCTGTGGGTGCCGCCATCTTTGTGATGGCGTGAGGGTCAATTAGCACATTCCCTCTTTATTAGATAGGATATTTACACATACACACAGAGACCTATATGAAATACACCATAGATACATCATATTTTACCTATTAAATAAGGACTACATGAGTGGGTTTTCTAGACTAGCAGTTTTCAAGAATTTTAGCTTGCATATCTCCTATAACAGTGGTCTGCAAACTGTGGCTTGTGAGCCACATGTGGCTCTTTGGCCCCTTGATTGTGGCCACGAAGTTTCAATTGCACTGTATGTGCGCACCTGCACGTGGTATTTTGTGGAAGAGCCACACTCAAGGGGCTGCAGTTTGCCGACCACTGTCCTATAGGAATTTTGAACCTCCTTTCCAACATTTATAATTCAACATCTAAAATTTTTTTCATAAATTTAAATAGTTGTTAAGTATGTAACTTTGGGCATATTGTAAAATGTTGACATTTAAAAATATGACTTTAAAATATGGGCCCAATAAAATTTAAATGCTCTAATGATTTGATACTTATCATTTGAAATTACAGGAACAGTTCTTAGCATTCAGACATTTTCCATCTTCCTTTTTTCCCCTTGAATTCCTATTTCTATTCCATTTCTCCACATATTTTTGTCATATATATTTTTATATTTTATTGATATTTTTAGAGAGAGAGGAAGGGAGAGAGAAAGAGAGAGAGAGAGAAACATAAATGTGAGAGAGAAATATTGATTAGTTGCTTCCTGCATGCACCTTGACCAGGGAACAAATCTGTAAATGGGCATCTGTCCTGTCTGGGAATCAAATCAGCAATATTTTGGTGCAGAGTACAATGCTCAACCAACTGAGCCACATTGGCCAGAGCCTAATGTAATATATATTTACTAGAGGCCCGGTGCGCAAAATTCGTGCATGGGGCAGGAGGTGTCCCTCAGCCCGGCATGCACCCTCTCCAATCTGGAACATCCCCCTCACAATCCGGATCTGCTGGCTCCTAACTGCTTGCCTGCCTGCCTGCCTGATTGCCCCTAACGCTTCTGCCTGCCAGCCTGATCACCCCCAACTGCCCTCCCCTGCCATCCTGGTTGCCCCCAACTGCCCTCCTCTGCAGGCCTGTTCACCCCCAACTGCCTTCCCCTGCTGGCCATCTTGTGGCGGCCATCTTGTGATGACATGAGGGTGTCGTGTGAGGGCACGAGGACCACCTAGGCCAACCGTGGGCAAGCTACAGCCCACGGGCTGGATCCGGCCCGTTTGAAATGAATAAAACTAAAAAAAAGAGACCGTACCCTTTTATGTAATGATGTTTACTTTGAATTTATATTAGTTCACACAAACACTCCATCCATGCTTTTGTTCCGGCCCTCAGGTCCAGTTTAAGAACCCATTGTGGCCCTCAAGTCAAAAAGTTTGCCCACCCCTGACCTAGGCTTTTATTAGTATAGATGCTTGAAAGTTTTTATTGGTCTCATAATTATCTCTATCAAATCTGTGTGTATAAATTGCAATGTTATTTTTGTTTTATTTCCTGTGACAAGTTGTTAAATGTCTAAAAAAGTTTTTGGTTTTTTTCCATTCTGGATTGAATCTGTGGTTGGCTGAGTGGTTCTTTAATTCTAGAAGGGCTCAGCTGATTTGGCTGGGCTGGCTCACCTGTCTGTAGCCAGCCATCTGTTTAGCTAGGATGCATTGTGTCTACTGAACGGAGTTTCTCACTCTCCAGTGGGCTAGCCAGGGCTTCTTCATGGGCAGGTCCCACAAGAGTGGGTGTGACCAAGCAAAGTCTCTTGTGCAGTTTTAAGACTAACCCATTGTCACTTCTGTCACATGCCATTGGCCAAAGCGAGTTATAAAGCCAGCCCAGACTCGGGGTTTAAGGAAATAGACTCATCTCTGGATGTAGGTAAGGAGCTTCAAAGTCAGGGAACTATTTTGTTATATTTATACAAATATTTCATTTTTTGGGTTGCTAATATAAGTGGTGTTGTGTTTTTTTTTTTTTTAATTTTTTATTGACATCAGAGAGGAAGGAAGAGGGAGAGAGATATAGAAACATCTATGATGAAAGAGAATCATGGATTGGCTGCCTCCTGCAAGTCCCCCACCGGGGATCGAGCCCACAACCTAGGCATGTGCCCTTGACCGGAATCAAACCTGAGACCTTTCAGTTCACAGGCCGACGCTCTATCCAGTGAGCTAAACCGGCTAGGGAAGTGGTGTTGTGTTTTAATTTCAAATTCCACTTGTTCATTGATGTCATATAGGAAAGTGATCAACTTTTGTATATTAACCTAGTATCCTGCAAACTTGCTATAATTGCTTATTTGTGAGGAGATTTTTGTTTGTTTTGTTGGTGTTTTTTGTTAATTCTTATGGATTTTTAGAGACATTTTATTTCTTCCTTTCCAATCTGCACACTTTTAATTTCATTTTCTTGCCTTGTTGAATTAGCGAGGACTTCTACTATGATGTTGAAAAGGAATGATGAGGGGACATCCTTCCTTTGTGCCTGATCTTAGAGGGAAAGCTTTAAGTTTCTCACCATTAAGTATGATGTTACCTGTAGGATTTTTTTGTTGAGATTATTTATCAAGTAGAAGAAGTTCTCTATTCCTAGTTTACTGAGAGTTTTTATCATGATTGGATGTTGACTTTTGTCAAATGTGTATTCTGTATCTATTGATATGACCTTGTGATTTTTCTTTTTTACTCTGTTGATGATTACATGAATTGATTTTTGAATGTTGGACCAGCCTTGCATACCTGAGGGTATAATTCTTTTTGTACATCACTGCATTTTATTTGCTAATATTTTGTTGAGGATTTTTGCATCTATGTTTGTGAGAAATATTGGTCTGTAGTTTTCTTGTAATGTCTTTTTCTTTGGTTTTAGTATTAGGTTAATGCTGCCCTTAATAATAATAAAATTGATAAAAATACATTCTAAACTATTTTATTAAACAACACACCAAACCTGAAAGAAACCACATGAAACTTTAATCTCAGGTCTTTACCTATTGTATCTTGAAAAGTTTAGAAATTGTTTAAAGCATTTCAGTTACAGTTAAAATTACTAGCATGATCAAAACTATAAAACTCCTATAGCTATATGGCTTTAGCGATTTGAATATACATTTCTTCTCAACTAATGACACCTTCTATTGGTGAGCTTTAAAAATAACTGCAAAGAACTTCTTATATTTAAAATGTGAGGAAAATTATTTTTAACATTAAATAACTTTTACAGACATTCTCCTTGATTTGCTCTCATTGGACTAACCTCAAGCACAGTGATTTTTCTCTTTCTCCCCACCCCCTTCCCTGTCATTCTCTCTCTTTCTTTGACAGAGGTGAAAAAGAGGATAAGGTGAATTTTTTTTAAAATATATTTTATTGATTTTTCACAGAGAAGAAGGGAGAGAGAGAGTTCGAAACATACATGAGAGATAGACATCCATCAGCTGTCTCCTGCACACACCCCACTGGGGATGTGCCTGCAACCAAGGTACATGCCCTTGACGGGAATCGAACCTGGGACCCTTCAGTCCGCCCGAGCTCTGTCGACCTGGGACCCTTCAGTCCGCCCGAGCTCTGTCCACTGATCCAAACCGGTTAGGGCTATGGTGTTTTTTTTTTAATTGATTCTAGAGAGAGGAAGGGGGCGCGGGAGAAACATC
>NW_006292686.1:869493-887529 GCF_000327345.1 Myotis davidii | reverse complement strand
TTGGGCAGCTGGGGCTCCTCAGTTCTCTGTGAGGTGTCTCATTCTCCCGTAAGCTAGATGGGCTTTATCACAGCAAGGTGATCTCAGGGTTTTAATAGGGAGAGCAAGAAAGTTTCAAGAACCCATAAGGCCTAACCTCTGGGATTTATACCATATCACTTCTGCCTAATGGTATTCGTCAATCTGGATTTAAGAATGGAGAAATAGACTCCATGTCTTAATAGGAGGAGCGGCGGTGTCCTTGATATGCAAAGGTGTGTGACATGACACAGGGAATGTGATTCACTGGGGACCATGTTAAAAATAACTGATCTCATTTGGCTGGAATGTGGATGTGATGTTAGCCATCTTGGTCAAGGTATGGAGACCATGTGCTGAGATTGGAGCCTTGAGATGGAAAGATCTGCATCCCTGCCAATTTCGTGAAGGCTCTATAAGCCATAGACTGTCTGCCTCCACTGTGAGGTTTTCTGGGAGAGATGGATAAACTTTATTGTTTGAGCCACTGTCATTTTGGACTTTCTGTCACTTGTAGCCAAATCTTTTAATTCCTCTAATGCTCAACCTCTTTTAAATTTCCAGCTCTACTTACAAGCCTAGGTTACCACTGCTTGGAGCTTTCTGTAGTTTCAGGGTTGGAGAGGAAGGGAAAACCTAACACTTTGGAGATGTCACCGTGATATTTTGATGTAATTTCTGGTCCCACTTGACAAGCCTGGAGAAAATAAATGAGGGAAGCAGACAGGAGGAATGCTACCACGAGGCAGGACAATATTAGGAATTGTCAGGAGCCTGAAACATTGCCTGATTCTAAGTTGATTAATGTCATTTCAAGGACTAGCCCAGGGGAGAGCCCAGGCACCACAGTGGCAGGTCCAGGCACATTCCAGGCAAGCTGCGAAGGCCAGACCTGACCATGTATTGACTTGTGGATCAGTGGTTCATTTGAATGTGGTGAGAAGTGGGTCTGCTCCTTGATATAATGATAAGCTACGTATCTCAGATTCCATCTGGAAACCATTCTTAGGTTTACATTATGAAGAGATGACTTTGAGTTGGGTCTCTTTTAGCTCATCTGTTTTGCATGTGTGCAAGGGTGGGTTTTAGAGATGAACAACAGCTTTTCTCCTCCCCATTTTTTCTTCGAGTTTTATGGTTTGGTTTGGGCTTTATTTATAACATGTCACATGTAGAAATACAGCAGGCGCTATCCAGGGGCCACGTAGCATCATATCATTTTACATATTCCCCACTCGTAATTAGTTTAGGCTGTTTTAAGTTTTCATTTTTTCCCCCTATAATGATATAGTAGACACAAAGTGTTAACTAGAAACAGAAATATTCCCCCTTACCTTCGTCCCACCCTTCAACCACCCCCTTCTATGCCACCTCCCTCTACCCCTCCCTCCCATCAATCCAAGGTTCATTCACCACCAGTGAAAAACAGATTGATCTGGAGCTCCAGCTGCTCTTAAAGGCCAAAGGACCTTGAACCCTTCTCTCTATCTCTCTCCTCCTAACAGAATGACACGCAAACAAGCCTGCACAGACAGAGGCCTCTACCGACTTTTAAAAAAGTTTCATGCACTCGGCTGATTCTGTGATCTTGCTTTATTACTCATTGCTGAGTTTAAAGACCTCACTATTAGGGACCAAGAGTGTCTAAGACCTCCAACAGTACGTGGTCTTTTGGTCACTCAGGCCCTGTCACAGACTTTCGATGTCGCATCTTTCAGATATTTTAAATTGCTTTTAGCTCTCTATGAAGGACACTCTGGCAAGGCCACATATGGGAAAACTATGACATATGACAGAATTGTAGTCTACTTTAAAAAGGAAATATGCCCTGATTCCTGTTGCTCAGTGGTTAGGGCATTGGCCCACATACTAAAGGGTCGAGGTTCAATTCCCGGTCAAGGGCATGTACCTGGGTTGTGCCCCCTCTTCTTCTGCCACCCCCATGTTGCAAATGTTGATAGCTTAAAGTTATCCCAGAAGTTCCTTACACTATCCTCATTTTTTGGATTCTTTATTCTTTTTGCTATTCTGATTGGGTGTTTTTTGCTTCCTTATATTCCAAATCATTGATTTGATTCTCAGTTTCATCTACTTTGCTATTGATTCCCTGTGAATTACTCTTCATTCCAGTAATTCTTCCTGGTTCTTTTTAAAGGTTTCCATGTCCTTTTTCAGGCTATTGAAGTTTTCATTCTTCCCCTAAGTTCATTGAGCATCCTTTATGACCAGTGTTTGGAACTCTGCCTTTAGCACAGTGGTTCTCAACCTTCCTAATGCCACGACCCTTTAATACAGTTCCTCATGTTGTGGTGACCTCTAACCATAAAATTATTTTCATTGCTACTTCATAACTGTAATGAATCATAATGTAAATATCTGATATGCAGGATGTGTTTTCATTGTTACAAATTGAACATAATTAAAGCATAGTGATTAATCACAAAAACAATATGTAATTATATATGTGTTTTCCGATGGTCTTAGGCGACCCCTGTGAAAGGGTTGTTCCAGCCCCAAAGGGGTCATGACCCATAGGTTGGAATCGCTGCTCTAGTAGATTGCTTGTCTTCATTTTGTTAAGTTCTTTTTCTGGAGTTTTGTTATGTTCTTTCATTTGGGACATGTTTCTTTGTCTCTTCATTTTGGCAGCTTTCCTGTGTTTGTTTCTATGTATTAGATAGAGCTGCTACATCTGCTGGGCTTGGTAGAATGGCCTAATGTAGTAGGTGTCTTGTAGGGTTGTGACACAGCCTCCCTGTTCAACGGAGCTGGGTATACCAGGTAACCATGCCCCCTGCCACCCCCCCGCCCCCCAGGAGGCTGTATACACCCTCCTATTGTAGTTGTTTGAAAATGTTAGGAATTGTCAGTCTTGATTGTTGTTGGCATGTCAATGGGAGGGATTTACCTCAAGGCCAATTGGCTGCAAGAACTGGTTGTAACCACCATGTGGAACCAGCTTTGCAGAGGCCCACCCCACAGAGCAGGACTTATTTCAGTGAGACTCTGGTGCCCACTGATCCCACCCCTTGAATGTTTTGCTTGTGAAGGTGGTTGGGTGGTGCTTTGACATGGTCTGTCTGAAGCTGTCCACCAGGTGCTCTGGCTCTGGGGCCTCCCAGGTAGTACAGGCCAAGGTCACCCATTGCCTGTGTTCTGCCCAGAGCTACCTGACATGAGCTACAAAGCAATCTGCAGATGGCTGCTATTTGTATTGGGCTTGGAGGTGCCCAGGTGAGGCCAAGTTTTGAACCAAGGTTGGCTTCTGCTAGTACTGGGCCTGGGGCCAGTTAGCTAGAGGTACAGGATACGCTAGATACTGCTTATTTGAGAGATTTTTAGGAACGTCTAAAGCATAGGCCATTTGTGGAAAAACCACTGAAACCAGCTTGGGTGGGCCTTATGTTGGTGGGGCAGGGTCTCAAGGAATCACCAGGGCAGGGCAAATAGTGTGAGCCAGGTTGATGGAATCTCAGATATGGCACCTCCTCGTGCAGGCTCTGTGGAGAGAGGGCTCATTAAAGGAACAATGACTTCTGCCAGCACTGCTATCTGAGAGAAAGCTGCCATGAAGCTCTCACACTGATGCTGGACAATTCAGTTCCTACCCATTTGTCCCTGGTGCCTTTTGAGCTGCTACACCAGCACTGGAGCTCTGAGGAAGTGAGTCCAAATAACTCCATGCACAGGTCTTTAAGCTGAACAGTCTAGGACTCCAGCAGCCCTCAGTCTCAGCCACAATCTCTGCTAGTTTTTACAGTCAGAAGTTGTGGGAACTTCCCTTGCTGGCACTAGAATCCTGGGTTTAGTTGTATTTTTTGATGTGAGTGCTACATCTGGAAGCCAATGCATTCTGACTTTGCCATCAGGTGCTAAAATATTGAGGTGCACATTTAGGATTAACCTATCAACCAATTTTTCATTTTCAAAGATGAAAGTCACTAACTTGGCAGTAGATATGCACATATTTAGAATTTACTGCCATACCATAATTAATTATATTTAAACAATATATGCTGCATATTGATTAGCCACAAACATAGTTCCCATAAATAGAGTTAATTAGTATAAATTTTCTACAGTCAAATCTTATCTTTAATTATTATTTTCTTATTTTTTTACGTGGAGGTATAACATTGTCAACTTCTGATTTCTTTGATACCCTTTCTGTTAAACCATCACAACACTATTTCACCTCAACCCAGTAAATAGTCCTACATTTTAGAGGATAGATAAGTGCACTTTCAAGGGGGAGCAGAAACTTTGATATAAACACTTTTTGGCTATTGTGAACAAAACTGTTATGAATATTTTTATACGTTTTTATGTGGACGTAAGTTTTCATTTATTTTGGGTAGACCTAGGAGTGGAATTGTTGAAACCTATATGTTTAAAGGAGTAGCCAGACTGATTTCTAAAGCAACTGCACCATTTCACATTCCTACCAGCAACATATGAGGGCTGCGATTTCTCCACATCTCCTCCAACACTGGGTATTATGTCTTTTTGATAGTAGTCACCCTAGTACTCCTGGTTAGTTCTTGCTCCATTAAAAAAAAAAAACTCTGCTCAGGTCTTTATCTCGCATGTCACCTCCTGTGTTTCTTTTGTCCTTTCTCTTTCCATCAGCCTCACAGAGTCCTTTTTCTTGCCTTAAAAATAGTTAATGTAGTGGAGTTTGACAGGTGACTTGGGGCTGACAGTGGGGGTGGGTGGGGAGAGGCATCACTGCCCAGCACACGAAACGAACTTATGAGCAACTGTTAGTTTCTTTAGAGCTCCTCAGTCATTGCAGGTGCGAGGAGTTTCTCAGCAGCCCAATGTCTTCTTTAGGAGCTACGGCTTCCTGCCCTGTGCTGGTTCCCTCTTCCCCTCCATTGCCATTTATTTCTGGGCTGTCACCCATACTCTAGGGCTTAAAATTGTTCTCATTTATCATGCCCAACAATTTAGCTCCCCAATCTCCCCCTCACCTACACCAGCCTTGCCCTGGGACAATCCGACCACAACTAATATATCCCATACGTTGCTAAACTGGATAGTTTCTCTGAGAGAGATTTGCCTCTGGCTTTTGTCCCCTTAAAAAAAATTCTACACAGGTAAAGCAAAAACAAAACATCCCCCCCAAACAAAAGCAAAACAAAAACAAACAAAAAAAACCCATAATTGATTCAAATCCCACCACTAACAAAGTTATAGGCTGAAGAAGAAAAATCTCTCTCTCACCTCACCCCAGGCTATCCCCTATGAGCAGCCATGCATAACCATCTGTGGGCATTTTCTAGAACTTACATAAACATACATGCATGTGCACAGCATAAATCATGCTAGACATGATCTGCAACTTCCCTTTCCACTTAGATGCTGTATTGTGAGCTTCTTCCATTTTAATAGCCGTGGTGGTCCATGGTATGAGTTTACCACAGGAACTTACTCACTGATTTCTCTAATAATGTACACAACCACCTCATTCTATCAGTAATGCTGTGGTAAAACCCACACCCAAGGCACCTGCATGACCCTGAAAATGAGTGCCTCCTTCGAGTTTGCACGCAAAGAGTAGCTCTCTTGCCTCACCTTAGTCTCAGCCCTTGTACCCATTATCCATCAATTTCCCTTAGAAATACAGGGAATGGAGTAGGGTTCTAATCTCCCCCCTCAATTATCCCTGTTTATTGAGTTACTTATCCTCTCCCTGGTGAATTGAAATGGAACCTTATTCTATAATGGAACCATATATATATGTACACACACACACACACACACATATGCACACACATATGTATATATATATCGGGGGAGTTATTTCTGTGTTTTTCTATTTTGTTCCATTAATCCATGTATTTTTATTCTGTTAATTTGTTTGTTCATTTTGTTTCAATATAGCCCCACTTTGCATCCCATCCCAACTGACTCCACCCTTAGGGCCAGTCCTTACCCAGAAGTTATGGATCCAGCTTGCCGACTTCCCTTACCTCCTGTTCCAGAGGCTGGTCCTCTGGAAAACTGTGTGAACGTGGGTGTGGCTGGCAGCCATATTGCTTTGATTGTAACAACTCCATACTAAGCTTTAATACACAGCAAGCCAAGGTCCCAACCCATACTAATTTTTTCAAAAAAATTTTGGCAATTGTGTACTTTCATGTGTATTTTAGAATCATTTTGACGAGTTCTTTTGGCATTTAAATAAACTCTTTAAAAGTCATGCATTATCTCCTTTATCCTCACACCAACCTGATGAGGTATGTGCCACAGATGAGGAAGCTGATGCCAGAAAGTGATGCCTTATGGTGTGGTTCAGGCAGAAGAGCCAGGTACAGTCAATAAGCCATCTGGCTCCAGAGCATGCTCTCACATACCCTTAAACACTGCGGGGACAAAGATAAGTGCACAGTGAAGAGTTTGTGTGGTCACCATGACTGCAGATCTCTGACTGAAGGTCCTCACGGTGGCTCTGAAATCCATCATTGTGAAGGTGTTGAGTTCATGCTTCCCAGGCTGCTCCCAGTCAAGAATCTCCTGCCATAGAGAGCAGACCCCCTGAGTTTCATCGATGAGGCCTCATCATCATTCACTGGACCCCAGCGCTGTCCAAATTCTCAGCACGTGTTCAGTTCAGGGCCCTGGTGGGAAAAACCTGGGACCCTGAAACAGGTATCTAGGAACCAAGGGTGTGGCAGTAGGAGTGGCCTTGCCATCCCTCTGGTGACTCACTAGGGGATTATGTGCTTCCTTTCCCTGCAATTGTAGGCTCACTACAGGGCTGGAGGGCCTAGTGATGGTAAGGGAACTTTACGTTGTGGCTGCCATCAGGGCATCTTGGACAGTGAGTGACAAGAGCCACCATCCTGGCAGGGGTTAGTGACCCTGAGCAGTGGAGGAAGAAGGGCTCCTTTTACACATTTGAGTGAAATGCAGGGGATCCCCTTGGGTGCCTCTTGGTACCTTCTGCCCCACAGAAACCATGAATAGGTCCCCCCAGAAACCCTGGACTGAGAGTGGATCAGTGCCCTCCAGGAAAGAGGTTTGGGTATCATGCCCAGGTAAGCCATCAAGTTTGACTGAGAAGAGAGATACAAGTAAAGGGAAATCAGACTGGATAGTGGAAGAGAGAGGGGATAAATATGAGGTTGGCCTTGAGTTCAGCGGTATCTATGGGGACTTGGTCCCACTAACTTTCTTCTGGAGTTTCCTCTGAGGAAGAGAGAGGCATGGGGGCCATGGAAGGACTACTACCTGACACTGTGGGGAGAAGCAAATATATGGCATGTTATGGTCAATATATGGCATGTTTTGCCCAAAACTCATATACTGTGTCTCAACCCCCAGTACCTTAGAATGTGACTGTATTCGGAGACAGGGCCTTTACAGAGGTAATTAAGATGAGGTCATGAGGGGAGGTGGGGCTTAATCCAATAGGACTGGTGTCCTAATAAGAAGATGGGACAGGACACACAGGGAGGAAGGCCATGTGAGGGCACAGGGAGAAGGTGGCCATCTACAAGCCAAGGAGAGCAGCCTCAGAGGAGCCAACCCTGCCAACACTTTGATCTCTGACTTCCAGCTTCCAGACCTGTGAGACAATGCATTTCTGTTGTTGAAACCATTCAGTGGTATTTGATGTGGCAACCTGAGCAAACGAATACATGGCTGAAGTGGTGGACCATGGATGCCCCCCAAAATGCCTGCCATGTCTACAACTGCAGATGGTGTGACTGCCTGTCCCCTGCTATTTAGCTCTGTGACCCACCACAGAGCTCTGGGAGGCCTGTTTCCCACAGACAGGAGGGGGACTTTGGCTTGAGGGTTCTCTGTCAGCTTGGCTGAAAGTGCACACTGCAGTGTCCCACTCGCCCTCCCCAAGCTTCGTTCCGGACAGTGTCAGGTCTGCCGTGCGGTCTGCCTGCTGACTCCCAGCCGCCTCTGGTTCCCATTCCATTTTATTTCTTCCAAATGTTTTCCCTAGAAACTGCTCTTGTACACACCATCCTTTCTTAGTGTCTGCTTATTAGAAGACATGAGCTATTAAGGTTGAGCTCCCTCTCTCTCCCCATTGCACAGGTGAAGAAATTGAGACCCACTTTCGAGAACTCTATCTGAGCAACATCTCTTGGCCTATTTACACCTGCCATGTGTCAGCACTTTTGTAGGCAGGTTCTTTTGCCAGCAAGTTCTGGGTGTTAAGCTGTATTTCATAATTCATATTGTGAAAAAAGTATCTTTTAACTTTTACTTTGAGAATTTCCTTTTAGATAACACATTCATATCTGCCTTTTCTGGTTTATTCTCTCCTGGTCACTCATTGCTGTCTAACCTCTTGTAATATTTTGCTTGTTTCTCTTGCTTATTATTGCCTGACTCACAACTACTGCATGAATAAGTAAATCACCTCAAACTTTACCATCCGCATGGCTTCCAAAGAGGTTGGTGAAAATTTCTGCCAACTTGGCATCTATCTTGCTGCATCTCTGTGCTTGTGAACTTGTCCGTAATCTTTTCTGCATTGAAAGCCCCATGAGGGCAGCTTAGAAGCAGGGAGTGAGTGAGTGATTTGGTCCTTTTTGGGAAGAGGTTTGGATTGTTTTTAGTGATTGAGGCAGCAGATAACCAAGGCTGAGTTCAAAGTACGATGTAATGAGTGTGAATCAGAACCAGGCAGGACACATGGCTGCAGTGGGGCACTCATGCAGCTCAGCCATCAGGGCAGGGTCAGAATGTCATTATAGTGAAAGAAAGAAAGACAAAGGGAGAGAGGGAGACAGGGAGAGAGGTCCCGGAAGGACTCACCAGCAGGCCCTGTCCAGAGGAACAACACATGAAGCCTAGTTAGTGACGTAAAGAGCAGGGCCTTGTGCTGTCCGAGCAGACCTGGAGGTTGGGAGCTGGGAGCTGAGGCAAAGCTGGAAGAGGGGAGGCCAGTTCATGCTCAGGGAGCTCTCAGGCTTCTCAAGGATCCCTGCTCAGACTTGTGGCCTCAGGTGCCTCAGTAACAAGGGGAGCCCTAGCTGAAGATGACATTGGTGAAGCAGCTGGGACAGAGGCCAGCACTGCCCAGGGCTGGACCCGGTCAGCTTGCCACAGGCAGGTGCCATAAAGGAAACCGAGCACCCTTGAATTGTGGGTGTGAGTGCGTCTGGTCTGGGGCTGGGGGAATCCCCTCCCACACATGTCCCCCTCCTCTCAGATAAAGGAGTGGGGCTGGTTTAGCGCCTGGTGGAGTTCGGGCCTCTGTCCTGACCATTACTGAGTAACCTGGTTCTGGCTGGGTGTGGGTGCTTGGTGACACATTTACTTTTGAAGTAAAAGTGTGACAAGTGTGCAGTACTGCTTTCAGTGAGCTTGCACAGAACCAAGGCTATATGGACATTTCCACCAAATTAAACCCATACACCTTCTTCAATGCTTAAAAAAGGCTTACTTTCAGATTTCAAAAAATTTCATGTTAATGTTTAAATTATATTTTTAAATAGGATGCTTTAAGTGGCATGAAAGTAAATTAGAAATCCCTCCTTCCCTCCCTCCCTCCCTTTTCCTTCATTGTACTGAGTACCTGCTAGGTAGGGTGTCCAGAGAGATGTGAAGCCAGTGGTCTGCCTTCAAGGAAGAAACTATTAAAAGAGCAGGCAAATCTTTTGTCAAAGATTCTTAAAGCTGTCAGGTCCTTGGTTAGATCTACCAAGCACAATCCCGTCGCCACCGGCCCCAGGAGGGTCTCAGTGCTTGAAGAGGGTGTGCTGTGATGGTAACACACACACTGGATTCTAAGGCTTTGGCATAGAGTGCACAATATCTCATGAATAATCTTAAATATGACTATATGCTCACATGATAATATTTTGGTTATACTGGGCTAAATAAATTATATTACTAAATGAATTTCATTTGTTTCTTTCTACTTTATTTTAATGTGGCTACTAGAAACTTTAGAATCACATAGATGAGTTATATTATACCTTTATTGGGCAGGTTAGCCCCTCAGAGCTGTTTTCCTTCTCCTATTTTCTGTGGGAACATGAAGATATAAACTCTTTATATATTCAATATAGGTAGTAATATATATTTAACATAGCTATACAAAGGGAGCCTTAAAGAGTTGATCGATCTAGGGCTTTTGGTCAGATATCTGGGATTTTTTCCCCACCGGAAAGATAAAACTTTAGATAACAACAGGTCACATATATAAGGGAGTTGAGATCATAGAGGGTGGGGGCGGGAGGGGCAGTGGGTTGGTCACACAATTACAGAGTGAAAGGGGAGGGACAGTGGGTGCGTGGAGAAAGGCCCTGCACTGCACCAGGAAATCGGAGTTTTAGTGTTCCTTCTGCCACTTAGAGAAAGAGCTGAGAAAGAGCACCTCTTGTAAAAATGCAGTGTCTGCAGCATGGAGGCCTGGGGACCCAATGGGCTCCAAGTCCTGGGAGAGCAAGGCAGATGAGAGCATTTTCATTCTGCTTTTATAAGAAAAATAGAATTCCCTGAATACAGTGTCCCTAAACTCCTTGGGACAGGGAGCTCACCATGTTTAGGACAGGTATTAAAAAGTAAAACTAAGACAGACCCACCGAGAGCCTGGTTGTTGTAGCTGAGGACCCCACAAGACTGACCAGGAACGGGCATCACTGCCAATCAGGCCCCGCGTCTCCCCAGAGCCTGGGGTGAAATAGACCTGTGGTCAGTCATCTCCCCAGGAACCTGGGGTGAAATAGACCTGCGGGTGCTTAAGCAACGTGATTAGCGGAAGCGCACAGGATTATGCTTATGCGTGTCTGGAGGATTCCTAAGCTGAGCATTAGGACGACCTAGGGAAAAAACAAGTTCTCTCTTACTTACGTCTCATTTTGGAGACATTATCCACCGTATTATTTAACTGCATTAGATGGTCTTTTGGGTCTGATTTGGAATCTACAGAAATGAGAAAGGCTACACTAGGAATGTGAATGTAAGCTACTGCTTTCATCCTGAATATCATTCAAGGGTTTTTCTCCCCAGAACAGTTCGGGTTGGTATCTCCCCCAGTGCTGATTGTGTGTGTGTGTGTGTGTGTGTGTGTAGGATTTAAGCCAGATCGTTGCTTTTTCTTGAGTGGCACTGGCTATAAATACTTAAAGTATTTTCATTTTCATATCATTCCATGCAGTAATTTCATTTTCACTGTGGGTACCACCCAGCCAGGAGATTTTGTTCACCGTTTCTTCCTGCCCAGCACTGAAAAGCTGCTTATACTAAACCATTCCAGTCTCTCTGCTTCTGTTGCCACATATCTCCTGTTTAGCTTGTGCAGCAGTGTAGTCATTTCAGTTAATTCGTAATAGGTGCTTGTCTATTACACTTCACAAATACAAAGCAGATAAAGGGTTTAGACGTTATTTACTGCATATTTTGAGAACACTGCTCAGAGCCCTGGATGCAGTGAGGTGGGTCAACACCAGAAATGAAAGAGATTTAAAAACTTAAAAAAAATTGATTTCAGAGAGAAAGGGAGAGGGAATGAGAGATAGAAACTTCAATGATGAGAGAGATACATTGATCGGCTGCCTCCTGCACGCCTCACACTGGGGATAGAGCCTGCAACCCGGGCATGTGCCCTGACCGGGAATTGAACCATGACCTTCTGGTTCATAGGATGCTCAACCACTGAGTCACACAGGCTGGGCGAGAGACATTTTTTAATCTGGGGGAATTCTAATCTTAAATGGAGACATTTTAGGTAAACACAAAGCAGGGAAGGACAGGTGGGAGCTTTCTGGGTTTTTGTTTTTTGTTTTTTGTTTTTGCCACAGCTACTTTTAATCTCCATTCGTCCAGAAGCCAAGGCACTCCTGAGACCCCACTGGGTCCAGTTACTGCTGCGTGTCCGCCCTTCCCTTTGTGGTGAATATTAGGAGGTTTGGGGTATTTATTTCTTGACCTTTGCTCTAGTTACCAACTCAAAACAGGTCCTAGTCAACCCATCAACATTTCTTCCCTGACATTTCTCTTAGTCCATGCTCTGAAGTTGACGGCCGGGTGGGAGTCTCACTGGTGAGCTATGAGAGCTGGTCAAATTCTCCACTCTTTCTCAGCCTCATCTGTTAGATAAGCAAAATAATGGTGCCAGCTCACAGGGCAAGGGGAGGATTAGAGCGATTAGTCACATAATGCCCTCAGCCTTGAGTCTGGCACTCAGTAACTCACGGCTATATTTATTCTCTCTCCCCTGCCAACCTTGTCCTGGCTGCATATAGAGCAGGGCGCCCTCCAAGACTGCTCCATGAGCCTCAGCACCCCCTGCAGCCTGGGAGAAAGACACACTTTCTGCCCCACCCCAGGCCTCCACGATCAGAACAGAGCTGGCCATCCTTGTGGGCAGGCTTCCTGGGGGATTTGCCTGCGCAGCCAGTCTGAGAGGCACCTATCTGGAGAGCCTGGGGTGTGATTCTGCACCTGCCACCTCGCTCTCTGCCCTGCCCCGCCTCGCTCCTGGGAACAGGCCGTGCTGCAGGTGTGGGAAGAAGCTGAGGTGGGTTCTGGGAAAGGGCTGTTGACTCAGTATTTCCGGATGGATAGGCAAAGGGTGTGGAGGATGTTGGCCCATCCCTGCCTCAAGAACAGCCAGCAGAGAGGGGGACTGAAAGGAACTCTGAGTATGCCCTGCTGGAAGCTGGGACAATGAGGCAGGCCTGCAGGGGAGAGTGCCCTCTCCTTCCCAAAGGAGCGGCAGCTCAGCTCTCTGAGGCAGATTTGCCAGCCAGGTGCCGCTGAGGCTCTGTCCAGCTGGATCAGCAGCTCTCCCCCTCTCCTCCTTTCCCCCTCCCCGCCTTCCCATCCCGGGGTGGTGGTGGTGGTAGGAAATGTTTATGGTAAGGGAGTTATGCATTTTGGAAGACAAGATGTATATACAAAAATGTTGTACCTCCCTCTAATGGTGGGGGTGGGGGGGGGGGCTGGGGATGAGGAGGAGGGAGAGTGCTTGGCAGGGTCCAGCTGCTGTGCCTGGCTCCTCTCATGCCTCTCTGGAAGACATTCCTGCACCCCAACCCCCACCCCAGCCAACCTAGGCCCTTGGCACCACCCATTTGTGTCTTAGTTTTATTTGCATATTTATCTCATCTGGGAAGTTGTAAGGTCCCTCCGGCCAGATTTCATTCATCCCTCAATCACTATATACCAGGCTTTTTCTGGGGGCTGGGGGTACAGCTGAGAACAAAAAGCACAGCCGGCACCCCGAGCCCAAGCGACATCATCCAACAGGCTTCCCAGGGTTTCTTTGCTTCTGTCCATTCTTCATACATCTTGCACTTACAAGCACAAATCACTTCACTTCCCTGCTTAAAATCCTCTAATGGCTTCCTTCACGTTTCAAATAGAATCTGCGCTCCTTTCCAGGCCTCTGAGGCTCATCCCAAGAGCCTTTGGCAGCTCTCTGCTCTCACCTCCTCCCCACTCTTCCCTCGACCTCCAAACCTGTTCCTGCTGCAAGCTTTCCCCTTCCTCTTCCCGGAATGTTCTTCCCCAGACTCACAGGGCTTACTTCTTCCTTCTCATTATCTGAGCACTCCATGTATGTGACCCCACTCACCTCATGGTGCGACTCTCCCATTCTGGTTTCGTTTCCTTCAGAGCATTTATCATTGCCTATTCTATTACTATTATAGTACATATGCATATTTTACTTGTTTCTCTCAGTCTCCCCTAGAAATTCCCTGGCCTGTTCATTATTCTGTTCCTGTGCAGTGCCTAGCTCTGGCTGGCATCTAAGAAGAACTCAATAAATATTTGTTAAATGAATGAATCAATGGACAAATGATTGGATGTGGAGTTTATAGAATCATTAGATTCTGATTTGGGTGTCAATCTTTTCCCCCTTCCTCCCTCGGAAGAGGGAGAGGCTTTGGAAGCATCCAGCAGGCTACAAATGTGTTCTCAGTCCCGAAGGTTCGTTAGGTTGTCCTCAGGTGAACCCCGATGATGCTTGCTGGCCCTCGCCAGAAGTCCTTCAGGATGTCAGTTACAAATAGCTTTAAGGGAAATTTGCTATTGACTATTATTAGCTTGAGGATAATAAACATTCACTGGTGTTTTTCCTAAGGTACAGATGCTACTTTAAGGCATTTTGAAATATTCTTTAGGACCCAGACAGAAACACATCATGGGTTTGTCTCGGGTTGTCAGAAAGTACCAAGTCTGGGCAGGTGAGCTTTCCAGAATAATAAACAATCAACCATCTTAATCCTAAAATGAAAATGCAACTATAAAAATCTTTGATAGAAAGCTTTCTCGTGGAGCAAAATCTTTATCTGCACCTACATCTTACGTTAACTCTCCTTGGGTATGGCCTGTGGAGAGAGGAAGGGTCTCTGTCTAAAGTTAGAACCAGGAAAATAGTTCCCAAGACTTATGTCTTTCTTGTTCCCGTTTCCTCTTTCTTCCTTCCTCCTTTCCTTACCTGTGATATGGAAATTTAAAAAGCTCCTTCTCACCTTGCTGCTTTCAGGTCTCCAGGGAAAAGTAAACAAAATTCACTCCTACTTACAGTCTGTGTCTGACGGCTGTTCACTCCTGCAGGACATTCCCTTGGGAGGGGCCAACAAGGAACTGACTTCCCTGCTCCCAACCCAGCACAGTTCTTCCTGAATTTGGAGAACTTTTTATGCGTGAATAATATAAACAAGATTTTTACAGCATGTCATTTTAACACATTGTCAAATAGCAACACACCCAAGGAAGCAAGGAGATAGAATTATTAGTGCATCGGAAGATTGTTTCATTGGCCTAGCAAAGAAACAATTTCCTTTGCCTTTTGAGAAGCTTACAAAAGAATTCTCCAAGTTAACTCAAGTTGCCAGTGGCCTGCATGCCTCATGAGGACATCTTCAGGAGAAGACTATCAGTGATAATTCTTTCAGTTGCAAGTGACAGGAAACCTGATCTGAGCAGGCTTAAGCAAAAAAGGGAACATGCTGGCCAGTGTGCCCAAGCAGTACAGGGAAGATGTGGGGGCGGCTGGGGTGGCTTCAGGTAAGCTTATATTCAAGCCTCAAATCATACAACCCCGGTCCAGCTGTCTCTTTTTCTCAGGTCTGCCTTCTACATAGTGAGCCTCTCCTTTGCAAGATGGTTGCTTATAGGTCTCAAGGTAGAGAGCTCCTGGGTTCAAATACAGAAGGAAAAAGAGACCTTTGGCTTGGCACTCCCAGGCAAAGTCTCACTGCATCTCATGGTCTCTGATTGGACCAAGAACCTGCCCCTGAATCAATCAAATGGCCAGTGTTGTATGATATGCTAATTGGCTTAGACCCAAATCATGTAATCCGCTCAAGAAACCAGTTAATTCTACCCAAAGCCAATGGGCTGAGAATGGGGGACTGGATAATTTGGGGAGTACCTGGAAACAGTTAACAGGAAAAAAGGAGGAGAAGCTGGACAGTTAAAGCAGCATATCTTTGTTACCATTCCAGTTGCATTTTCAAGACAAGAGGCACAAAGAGGAAGTGGTGAAACATATATAATTGCTATGGAATTTTATAAATATGACTATTCTTTGAGGGCAGATTTAGCCAGAAGTAGAAGTTTCCCAACTGGCATATAATTAAATTCACTGGGGATTTGGATTCAATAAGTTTGGGGTGAGACGGTTTGAGTATGGTAAATCTGACAAATCTGATCGTTTTAAAGATGACCCTCAGTGATTTGGAAGATCAAATGGAGTTGGATGTCCACCCTCCCCAAACCAAACACACCCCTGTTCTTAGTGCCAACTGAGGGGTGAAGTAGGACAGTTTGTCTGTGTCTGAATTTGTGTCCCTGTTGTCTCAGGTCAAGCCCAGACCTCGAAGTTCCTGAGTCTGGACTCATGCCACCTTGCCAGTTCAGTTCTTACTGTTTTTCTACATGTACTTCTTGTTTTTCAGATGGGAAAGTCGATTACCCCTAAATCTTCTTTTCTATTCCCACTTTCCTATCCTTGCTTGTGTCATTTTCTTCTGAAAGTCCCCACCTGCTACCTACTGAAATCCTAACATTGAAAATTCACTCTCTTTAACGTCTTCCCTGGTCACGTAGTCAGATCGAACTTCCTTCTCTACCCTTGGTCCAGGCCTGTATATTCTGCCTTGTACTGCAGTATTTCTGTGGGCTTCACCTCCCCTTTCAGAACCCTGGGGGTCAGGGATCGTGCTGCCTCTTGAATCTTGAATCTTCACAGGCCCTACCATCTTGTCTGATGCACAGGGGACTCAATTTATTTTTCTTGTTCTGCTCAAAGTGCGATCCTGCTTTCTTCCTCCTTCTCTTTGTTTTGGGCATCTTATCTTTCCCAAGAGCCTGTCCTTGGGAAGCTCTAATTAGCTCTAGCTTGATTTGCTGACAAGGCCTTGAGGTGACAAGGCCTGCAGAAGTAATACTGCAGTGTTGCCTACATTTTAAGGGGAGGTTGTTGGGAAACAAGACATTATAAAGCAAACTGAACAGAAGCAGAAGAAAAGAACTGGGGTACAGAATTTAAGGTGTGTCTCCTTTCTGAGAGTTCCTTTGTTTCCTGAATTAGTTCTACAACAAAGCGAGGAGAGAAGCACATGACAATAAAAGTAGTAGGAAAGCCCTGGCCCGTGTGGCTCTGTTGGTTGAGTGTCTCATGCACTGAAAGGTTGCAGTGTTCATGTGTGAGACAACTGATCAATGTTTCTCTCTTACATCGATGCTTCTCTCTCTCTCCCTCTCCCCCCTCCTCTCTCTCTAAAAAAAAAAAAATCAATAAAAACATGTTTTTTAAAAAATAGTAGGATAAAAGTTAGGACAGGTAGAGATTCCTTCTTAAATAAGATAGGAAACCCAGAAATCATTCAAAGAGAAAAAGATGTATAGATTTGATTACAAAAAAATTAGAAATATGTGCATGAAAAAATATACCTTAAAGTTGAGAGGAGAAAACGCTGATAATACGTTTAACCACAGAAGTGTACTAATTGACAAATGTTTAAAATCTGATCTGAGAAAGCTAATATCTCAATAGAAAAATGGGCAAAGACTAAAAATAGGCGATTTATAGCAGAAGAAATACAAATGGCCAAAATGTATGAAGAGATGCTAAGTCTCACTGCAGTCAGGGAAACAAAAGTGAAATTGACCAGATGTCAGTTTTTACCCATCTCATTTGCAGAATTTGAAACAATCCATAACAGCAGGAGCTGAGAGGATGGTGAAATGGCATCTTCTCCATTGCCTGTGGGGTGTGAATTGCTGTGTTTACCAAAGTTCTTTGGAAACATCAATAAAGTAAATAATGATTATAGCTTTTGATTGAACCACTAATCCTATATCTAGAAATCCAAGCTTTAAGTTTGTAAAATGATAGCACCAGGATGTAAGACTGCAGGTATAAAGTATTTCAGCTTTGTTTGAGGTGGAGGAAAAAGAAAGACTGAGTATCCCATCATAACAGAATATGCATTCAATCTATGGCATATTATGAATCTAATGAAAAGGATGATTAGATCTACATGTGGAGGGGTTTAAGCATCCTATCTAATAATAGACAAACATGGTAATTGACCATACCTTTGCTATGCCTCCCATTGGCTAATCAGAGCGGTATGCAAATTAACTGCCAACAAAGATGGCAGCTAATTTGCATACTGCAGGCAGGGCGGGACAGTGCAAGCCACCAGCGCCGTCACCATCCAGGCTCCCATGTGCGACCCCAGAAGCCGCCTGCCTGCCGCCCGTGATCAGATACGATCTCAGGCCGCAGGCCAGCCCCAGAAGCCCAGAAGTCACCTGATATGGTAGTAACTCTATCAGTAAGCACTCTGAAAGTCAGTGGCATAAATGCACCAATTAAAAGACAGATTATGAGGGTGAATCAAAAACAAAATCCACTTTAATTATAAAAACACATATAGATTAAAAGTAAATGAATTAAGATGCAGCCTGTTTTGCTCAGTGGATAGAGCATTAGCCCGTGGACTGAAGGGTCCCAGGTTCGATTCCAGTCAAGGGCATGTACCTCAGTTGCTGGCTTGATCCCCAGTCCCTATCACA
>NW_006292686.1:868962-869472 GCF_000327345.1 Myotis davidii | reverse complement strand
CATTATAAGAAAAATATATTCCAAATTTTGTTAGTTGTATACTGGTTATTGTAATTATTAACACCTAAGAAATTGGGTGAAGGGTACATAAAATATGCTGTAGTATTTTATAGTTTTTTTATATGTATGAAATTATTTCAAATTAAGACATTAAAAATTTAAAAATTAATAAAATATTAATTGAAATGTATCTACCTTACATGAAGAATCTTCTAATTGCTTCTAGCATAATTTATTAAATTGTAATAAAATTTACAAGGGTTCAATTAAAAAATTCTAAATGATATAATAGAAAATATAGCCCAAACTGGTTTGGCTCAGTGGATAGAGCATCGGCCTGCAGACTGAAGGGTCCCAGGTTTGATTCCGGTCAAGGGCATGTACCTGGGTTGTGGGCACATCCCCAGTGGAAGATGTGCAGGAGGCAGCTGATCGATGTTTCTCTCTCATCGATGTTTCTAACTCTCTATCCCTCTCCCTTCCTCTCTGTAAAAAATCAATAAAATATAT
>NW_006292686.1:862970-868544 GCF_000327345.1 Myotis davidii | reverse complement strand
GATCTCCTGGGGAGTGGGCCGAAGTTGACAGGTGGATATCCCCCAAGGGGTCCTGGACTACAAATGGGCAGAGGCCGGGCTGAGGGACACCCCTCCCCTGCCCAAGTGCACAAATTTTTCTGCACCGGGCCTCTACTTATATGTTGAAATGATACTTTCATAAAAAAAAAAATGATAGAGGAAGAGAGGAAACCCTTTCTATATGTGTTTATATTTTTATATGTTTATGAACCCATACAGAAAGGTGTGAAGGTTCCATGCCAACCTGTGGCCATTGTTACCTCTGGGGATGGGATCACAGTGGGGGAGGCAGGTCTGCCCTTAACACTGAGAGGTGGTGGCCCTAGGGGAGGGGACAATGGAAGCTTGGCCTTATCTGCTCCCCTGAGGTTCACTTTAGCTCCCTCGTGCACCTCAAGAAAGCCTGTCCACATATGTGTTGGCATTGAGCCTGCCCATTCCCACATATGCTCCTGCATTCTGGGAGTGCAGCTTCATGGGCCAGTCTGCCTGGAGGAGCAGTTCATTTCATTTGGTTGGGAATTCCAGTATCCTTGTAGCAGGAGTGGGGTCTAGAAGGAGAGTCACAGACTCCAGGCTGACATGTGTCCCTGGTCCTGGAGACTTCTTGTTTCATTGGTGAGGATCAGCCTTGTAAAGCTGAGGGCTCAGGGCAGGGTTCCTGGAGCTGGGTCTAAGGGCAGGTACAGGGGAATGGCAAAGGTGATTAAATGCTCATTATATATCTCTAAATTATTTGACTCATTACAATAAACACTCAATAGTTTAAAATTTTTTAAAAAATATCCCCTTAAGTATTTAAAACTGAGAACCAAAAATCTAATAGGGACAAAAGACACCCTGCTAAATTAATCTTCAATGGAAAAATGTAAAACATGTAGGTAGGAGAAAGAGCTGTGAGCAGCTACCACTTTCTCATCTTCCTGACTCCATCTTGCCATCCTAAAAGCCAAAGGGCATACAAGACATGGGGTCAGTCACACAGACGGACACAGTTTTGGGTGAGAGGTCCATTTGGTTTACCCATCCACCAACTATTTATTGAGGGCTCCTGTGTATCAGTTTCCAGTGCAGGGAAAGAAGCAAAGAATAAAATAGCAAAAATCCCTGCCCTCATGTGGGCAGACCTTAAACAAGATAAATACATAAAACTAAAGGTGTGTAAGAAAGTGCTAAAAATAAAGCCAGGAAAGAGTGAGGGTGGGCAACTGCAGTTTTACTTGAAGGGGCCAGGAAAATCGTCCCTGGAATAAGATATGAACTAAGATCTATAGGAAATGAGGGAAGAAAATGAGCTGAAGTGATAGCTTTGTGCAGCTCACCTTTTCCCTCTGGAATTTATTAAACAACGCATCAGACATTAAAGGACATGGAGGAAGCTTACATGCACATTGCTAGGTGAGAGAAACCAGTCTGAAGAGACTACACACTATACAATTCTGATTATGTGACATTCTGTAAAAGGTGAAACCATAGAAACAGTAAAAAGATCAGTGGTTGGAGGGGAGAGGGAGTAGGGATGAATCGGTGGAGCAGGGGACTTGTAGAGTGGTGGAATTATCCTGCAAGACGTAATGGTGGTTACAATGACATGCATTGGTCAAAACCCAGAAAACTTTATAGCACAGAGATTGATCTTAATGCCAATGGAAAGTTAACAAAAAAGTTCATCTAGGCCAGAGGATCCCAGGAAGAAATGCAGACTGTGACAAGAGAGTTTAACCGTGTTAAACATGTATGAACGACTCACTGAAGGGGGCAGAGAAGTGCTGACCTAAGCAATACTGCAGATGAGCAGAGTCTGTGAGACTAAAGGCAAAAGGAGCAGTATATGAGCACTGTGCGCTGGTGGGTAAAGCTGTTTCCCGAAGTGTTGTAGGTTACCAATTCTGACGTGGCGATACGCATATGCCCGAATTGACGTTAAACAAAAGAACGGTGGGTGGTGGACGCAGGTTTCTTACTGTTGAGAGCTCTCCTTGAGATAATAGATTGCAGTTGGAGACATCAGTTGTAAAATCATGTTTCATGTAGATACAGATAGTTACTTATAGAAATATTTTTAGATATGTATATACAGGGTGGGGTAAAGGTAGGTTTGCAGTTGTTTGTATGGAAAATAACACAATAATAAAATGATAAAAGAATAAACTGTTTTGTGTGCTCGCTCACAACTATAAACCTACTTTTGCCTCTTCCTGTTTGTGGGTTGGCATACCCACAAATATTTCTTTGCTCTATCAGTTGACAGGACCTAGAAAAATGATACCCTAGTATCAACGAGCATACCTAGTGCCAGATTGATTATTTATTTATTTATTTATTTATTTATTTAAATTTAGGTGTAATTGGCTCACAACATTATATGGTTTACAACCCAATGATTTGATATTTGTATATATTGCAAATCACCACAATAAGTTAACATTCATCATCACACATAGTAAAATTTTTTTCTTGTGATATGAACTTTTAAAATTTACTCTCTTAGCAACTTTCAAATATGCAATACAGTGTTATTAACTATAGTCACCATGCTGTACATTAGATCTTCATGACTTATTTTACATATGTAACTTTATACCTTTTGACTTCCTTTACCCATTTTGTCCATCCTTCACTGCCTAGCTTTGGCAACCATCAATCTGTTCTCTGTATCTATGAACTTGATTTTTTATGTGCTTGGGTTTTTTAAATTAAATTCCACCAATAAAAGAGATCATATGGTATTTGTCTTTCTCTGTGTGACTTATTTCACTTAGCATAATGCCCTCAAAGTTTGTCCATGTAATCACCAATGGCAAGATTTTCTTCTATTTTTATGTCTGAATAATAGTCTATTGTACATATATACCACATTTTCTTTATTCACTCATCTATTGATGGACACTTAGATTATTTCCATATCTTGGCTATTGAAAATAATGCTGCAATGAACATGGGGGAACATATGTGTTTTTTAATTAGTGTTTTCATTATCCTATATAATAAAACCCTAATATGCAAATCAACCAAATGGCGAAATGACCGGCAGAATGACCGGTCGCTATGACATGCACTGACCACCAGGCATCTGCCTCCTAAGAGGGAGGCAACCAGTGGTGGTGATTGGGGGGTAGGACCAGCTGGTGAGTGGTGCCAGGCCGCCAGCCAAGGCAGGTGCCAGTGGGGGGACTCCAATTGCCCTGCCCGCTGGTCACCCCACAAGTGGCCCTGATTGCTGGCCAGGCCTAGGGATCCTACCCTATATATTGGGAACAGTCTCTTAGATTTAAAAATTAAAACCTGGCAAGACTACTCTAACACTGAAAAAACAATGATGCAGCGATGACATGCATGGACTCTGGCTTGCACAGTTTGTGGTCAGCCCTGATTCTGACACTTATAACTATGTGACAAAGCCAATTACTTAACTTCTCTCTGCTTCAGTTTTCCACCCATAAGATGAGGAAAATGGCACTACTGCCTCAGAAGGATCATGTTATGTACTACTTTTTATAATCAGGGCAAAAAATGTAGCTGCCCATACAACAGCAAGATGTCTTTCACTGTATGAAAAGTATGGTCACTGGTGCATGCAGCATCCTGGATTGCAAGAGGGATGTCCGGCTGCTGGTTTAAGCCTGACAACCCCCCAAGGTGTCCCTGATTGCGAGAGGATGCAGGCCGGGCTGAGGGACCCTCCCCTCTCCCATACAAGAATTTCGTGCACCAGGCCTCTAGTTTTTTAAAATAAATACCCAGAAGTGGAATTGCTGGATCAAATGGTAATTCTCTTTTTAAGTTTATGAGGAACTTCCATTCTGTTTTCCATAATGGCTGCACCAACTTACATTCCCACCAACAGTGCACAAGGGTTCCCTTTTCTCCACATCCTCACTAGCTTTTGTTATATATTCTTTGTTTTTAATAATTGTTATTCTAACAGATATGAGCTAATATCTTATTGTGATTTTGATTTGCATTTCCCTGATAGTGATGTTGAGCATCTTTCATGTACTTTTTAGCCACCTGTATGTCTTCTTTAGGTAAATGTTTATTCAGATACTCTGCCCATTTTTTAATTGGATTTTTTTCTTGCTATTAAGTTGTATAAGTTCTTTATATATTTTGGATAAGTAATCTCGTATATTTGAATTTTTTAAAGATATATTTTATTGATTTTTTACAAAGAGGAAGGGAGAGGGATAGAGAGTTAGAAACATTGATGAGAGAGAAACATTGATCAGCTGCCTCCTGCACACTCCCCACTGGGGATGTGCCTGCAACCAAGGTACATGCCCTTGACCGGAATTGAACCTGGGACCCTTGAGCCCACAGGCTGACGCTCTATCCACTGAGCCAAACTGCTTAGGGCCGTATATTTGATTTGTAAACATTTTCTCACATTTGGTACAATATCTTTTCATTTTGTTGATGGTTTTCTTTGCTGTGCAGAAACTTTTTAGTTTGATGTTACATAGAAACTTTTTAGCTTTTCAGTCCCACTTGTGATTTTTGCTTTTGTTGACTTTGCTTTTGGTGTTAAATCCGAAAACTCACTGCCAAGGCTGATGTCTAGAAGCTTACCATCTATGTTTTCTCCTAAGAGTTTTATGATTTAGGATCTTACATTCAGCTCTTTCATCTATTTTGAATTAATTTTTTGTGTATGGTGTGAGATAGTGGTTCTGTTTCTTTTACATGTAGGGTCCAGTTTTCCCAACACTATTTATTGAAAAGACTACCCCTTCCCCCATGTATATTCTTGACTTCTTTGTTGTAAATTAATTGACCATATGTATATATGTGGGTTTATTTTTAGGCTCTCTATTCTGTTTCATTAATCTATGTGTCTGTTTTTATGCCAATGCCATTCTGTTTTGATTACTATAGTTTTGTAATATAGATTAAAATAGGGGAACATGATGCCTCTTTTGGTTTTGTTCTTTTTTTCTCAAGATTGTGTTGGCTATTCAGGGTCTTCTGTGATTCAACAAAAGGTTTAGGATTCTATTTCTGTGAAAATGCCTTGGGAATTTTGATAGGGATTACATTGAATCTATATGCTACTTTGGGTACTATGGATATTTTAACAATATTATTTATTACAATCCATGAATATGAACTATTTTTTCATTTATTTATGTTCTTTCACCACTGTTTTATAGTTTTCACTCTACAGGTCTTTCTCCTCCTTAATTAAATTTACTCCTGGGCACTTTCTTCTTTTTGATGTAACTATAAATGCAATTATTTCCTTATTTTTTTTTCATTATTAGTATACAGAAATGCACCAGATTTCTGAGTATTAATTTTGTATCTTGTATTTATACTGAATTTGTTTATTAATTCTAATATTTTTTTTGGTGGAGACTTTAGAATTTTCCTATCTACACTAATAAAAGAGAAACATGGTAATTGGCGTACAACCACTACACTTTTCATTGGCTAATCAGGGTGATATGCAAATTAACTGCCAACTAAGATGGCAGTTAACTGCCAACAAAGATGGCGGTTAATTTGCATATGTAGGCACAATGCAGGGAGGTGAAAGGGAAAGCAGGAAGAAGC